>NC_141228.1:942500-990000 GCF_054856515.1 Filicampus tigris | reverse complement strand
TCTTGTTACTCCGTTTGCGTACATGTTGTCTAAGTGTTATTTTATTATGAAAGGTACTTCCCGTTTCTTTAACGCATTATTCTAGTCTATCTTCTATTGTCCTATTCATCATTCCCACCAATCCAGCACTTTGAGGGTGGTAAGTACCATGATTCTCAGATCAATGTGAACCATCAGTCCTATCTTTTCCACAATTTGGTTAACAAAATGGGTATGATTATCATTGTATGTTTTTTTAGAAATACCATATCTGGGGATGATATCCCTGCACAGTGCTTTTGCCAACGTCAACGCGTCCGGATGTTTGGTAGGGAACAGCTCTATCCATTCTGAAAAGGCATCTATGATGACCAAAAAATATTTTTTACCCTCCTCTTGGTTCAATTAAAAGAAAATCATGAGTAATTTGAAATGGATATTGCGGTATTGTGGTACGTGGCCTCAAGTTACCTTGTGCATTGTGTCTTGCACATGTCAAGCATGCCCTACAAGCATGCCCTACAGAAATTCTTGGAATAAGAATCAACGCCATAAATGTAGAATGTGGACTTATCGAGATCATTCAATACATCACCCCAATTGTATAGATTTCTCTGTAAAATAGGTCCACTGTTTGGTCATACATACATGTCCTCTGTTAATGTTGCGCCAATGTTTTTTTTTGTTTTGTTTTTTTTCAGGACTTTGTTGTTGCACCTGTAGCTGAGTCTTTAGTGGTCTTAACTGCAAATGCATTATCATGGGACACAGTGTCTGTGCCTGATGTGTGTGTTGCACACTTGCAGACGGCTAGAGTGTGTGTGCCAGTTGTATTGCATCTAAAAGCTTTGATAAGAGTTCTGCATGCATAACTGGCTTGCCCGTTGATGTTATCATTCATCTATTCTTCCAATACCATGCAAAGGTGTGTTATTGTGGCAAACGCGAAAACTGGACTTATGTCTGCCAACTCCTGGCAATCATGTCTTGCTCCATCCTCAGGAAGTAGTCACATTGTGGCTGGGGTCAACATCGTGCCTTTCTTTAGTCAGATGTTGTCGCAATAACAGCGTGGTCATACAAGTTAAATGTCTCGTTAGTGATAAAAAAAGATCATGGTCGTTTGGTAAAACAATGCAGAGACTGCACGTGGTACTGTCAAAATCAGGGGATGGAACAAAATTAACAACACCTGGAAGCTGAAGCACCCATCCATTGCTGCACTTGTTTGTACAGCAATGGATGCTGCAATAACTGCTCTTACACAGTGCGGCGATGCACTGTCCAATTCGAAAGAAAAAATATGCCATTAAGTTTAATTTTGTCTCTATGTTGCTGCACCAAAACTGAGGTCAAAAATTGACCTTTACAATCTATCAAATGAATAAGGGGTTGCCATAATTTAAGATAATGCTGTGCTTACCACTAAAACGTATTTCTCTATTAAACTCTATTTCACAAAAAACTTTCCTGCTTCATCGGTCTACCTTAAAGGTGGTGTCAATGAGGTCTTCCCCATACATATTATTTTACCAATGATTCCTGCATAATTTGGAACCCAGATTCAGCAATAATTTGTTAGATCTAAAAATGACTTCATATGCTCCTTTGTGTGATGTTTTGGAGCCTGGAGAATTGCATTTTTTTCCCCCCACTACATTATTCCTCCAGCACTAAGATTACGTCCTAAATATTTGACTTGTTTACACATTTGTAGTTTATTTTTGCTTACTCCCACTGGCACCACTTTGAGGCAAATCAACCCGCATACGGCACATGCGCCTACTTGGCTGGGAATCGGGCCGAACTATGTTGGCAGGAGGCGTCAGGAGGAACGTCACACACGCTAGTATTATTGCGCACCTGTTTATTTTCCCTATTAATTCCTACCTACCATGTGACCTGATACTACATCCCCCTTTCTGAAGAAGGAATCTTTCTCAGGAAGATGCATGCACACGCATAGGGATAGGTATCCTACAGTGCCACAGAAGCAAACTGTGGCCCGTTGTCGGAGCGCACTTCTTCAGGAATTGAATGATGAGCAAAGATAGACTTGAAGTGTTCAATCACAGCCTCCGATGTAGTAGATGTCAGCCTGGCCACTTCGAAAAACCTTGAGAAATAGTCCACAATGAGCAGATAATAGTTATTATTTATCTGTAATAAATCAGCCCCAACCATAGCCCAGGGCCTCAATGGGAACTCAGTGGACATCAATGTTTCCCTAAGAGTCGTCCTCTCCCTGGCACACACATCACAGTCCCCGACTGTCCTAGCCAGATCTTTGCTGAGACCCGGCCACCACAACGACTGTTTTGCCCTTTCCCTGCATTTCGTAATTCCCAGGTGGCCCTCGTGGAGCTTGGAAAGTGATGCTGGAATCACAATCCTGCAACCATACAGCAGCAGTCCATTCACTTCCACATTTGGAAGTATTCTGGTGCTGATGAGATTCCAAAGTACAGTACAGTAGCAATAGCGCCCAAATGGAGTGATGAACGTAGTCAACAAAGACGATTCCTTGGACAGCGGAATCTGCCAAAATTCAGCATTGGCATCCAATTTTGAAAACACCTTGGCGAATTCCAACTGACCTAAAGTGTGTTCGACTGAGGGAAGTGGGTGTTTTTCTCTCAAGACAGATTTATTTAATTCAGTGAGGTCCGTGCATATTCTCACCCTCTTGAAACTCCGCTTCGGCACCACCACCATAGGCACACACCATTCCGTTGACACATCTACTTTAGAGATGACTCCTTGCGCCTCCATACGCTTCAGCTCCTCTTTAACTCTTGGCAGGAGTGGGAGAGAGATACGTCTGGGCGTCGAAAGAGAGAATGGCTATGCTCCAGGCTTCAGTACAATTTTGTACTCACCCTCCATTTTACCTAATCCACTGAAAAGCTTTGGAAACTCAATTTTCACAGACTCCTTGGAGTCCAGGCTGATGTTCTCCACTCTAGCGACCAGCCTCATTGCAGCCATCCCACCCAACAGTGGTGTGCTCAGCCCTTTCACAACATAAATGTCCTCATTGGCACAATTATTGTTCTTACTGAGCGTGGCTGTGAACATGCCTATGACCTTTAGATGTGTGCCCCCTGGTCCCTTCAGAACCTTAAGAGGTCTCACCAGCCATCCAAATTTGCCACGGCTGTAAAGTGCTTCCGGAACAGCTGTAACATCTGCGCCAGTGTCAATCTTAAAAACTGCACTATAATTGTCCATACCTATGTCTGTCATCCGTGGACTGGTCATTGTATCGGCTGACAAGGAGCACAGGAATGCAACTTTGTTTGCATAATCATCCGTCTCCGTGTCAGCGCTCACTTCATAATTTTTTTTTGTTCCACACACTGTTGCATAATGTCCCTTTTTCTTGCAATGATGACACGTTGCTTCTCTTGCTGGGCATTGTTGTAGACTATGTCCCCTCGCATCACCGCATCGTTTGCATTATGTCCGTTTGTCCTTTGGTGCTTTTTTTTCTGTCCCTCCATACTGCTGCTACGTTTGTTTAGGCTGCGCGCCACCACGGTGCCACGTGTGCACGCTTCAAGCTGTGTGCTGGCGATGTCAACTTTAAAGTTAGACTTCAACATTTCCTGTTGCTTCTTAACGAGCTCACTTTGACAAGCTCTGTTAATGGCTTTCTCCAGTGTTAATTCTGGGTCTAACTGCAGCTGTTCTGATAAACGTTTATCTCTCAAGCCAACTACAAATCTTTCTCTCACTATTTCATCATGAAGAGCTCCGTATCCACAATACTCCGCGAGACAATATAGCGCCGTGTGAAAGCCATCAGCCGACTCGCCCTGTTCTTGTTGCCGCATATTATACTTTGCCCTCTCGAAGATGACATTTCTGCATGCCACGAAGTGGGCGTCCAACTTTACTTTGACTGTGTCATAGTCACTCACTTCCACTGAGCTCAGGTGGAGAGAAACGAGTATGTCCTCCGCTTCCTCCCCCATAGTGTAAATAAGCGTATTCACTTGATTGTCGTCCGCTTGCGTATCCAATCCGGACGCAATGTGAAACCTCTCAAAACGCTTTATCCATTTCGGCCAGTCCTCTGCCCTGAACGTAAATCTCTGAGGTGTAGAGACTTGAAATTGAGTCATGTGGGCGCACCACCCCGCAGCCGGATCTGACTGTCTCGCCCGTGCACAGTGCACACCCCGGACACTTCTCCGGTTAATGTCAGTCGTTAACAGGAAGATCCCACCACTGCCACCATGTCTTGTTAGTTCAGGAATCGGGCCAAACTATGTTTGCAGGAAGCTTCAGGAGGAACGACACACACGCTGGAGTATTATTGCGCACCTGTTTATTTGCCCCATGGACAACAGGTCTCGATTAAAGGTTCCTACCTACCATGTGACCTAATATTACAGTTTGAACCGTTGGAGTCCGGCCGCGAGTCGCGACACATTGGTTGAATTTCCCCCCAAGTAAGTAAGTAAGAACGCTTTGTCCTGCGTTCCCACTTTTACGTCCCCAGAGATTCCGTCGCCATATACATTGCCGTTTAACTGTTATGTATGATTATATTTTGTGTAAAATTAGAGGGAACATCCTGTACGCAAGCTAAGATTAGCTAAGAGAAGCAGCTAGCTTAGCCATCAGCATGGAGGGATTGGACGATATCGCTGTGTCAGTTTTACGGGGTAATGTATTACAGTACTTTTAAACCAAGGCAGAAATGTGAGAATTGAATTGTGTCTTCATGGTCGGCTCATTAAAATTGCAATTAGGCGATGGTAAACAAGCAAGTCATTATGTTGTTTTCAAATGCAGTTGAATGAAAAATAGAGGTACACAACAATCTGAGCTGTACAGTGCACAATAATAATACAATTTATATATATATATATATAATATATATATATATATATATATATATATATATATATATATTATTATATATTTTTTTAATCAGAAATCTGTAATAAAGCATTGTATTGGTCTGACAAGGAATATGTTATCTATTTTAGGTGAGGAAATGTACAAGGATGTACTTGAGAAAGTGACCAGTCCTCCCCCCAGTCCTGAATGTGAGTCTGCCCCTTTGCTGTGTGTGAGGTGAGAACATATTCTTTGACTGTACTTGCACCTACATGTAATTCAGAGTGATTGATTATATTAGACAATAATGTAAATTTGTAAATACATTTTGTAAATTTTTGAAACACGTATATATTAATTATTAGAATGTAATGATCAAAGATGAATGGGAAAAATGATTTGCAAGGTGTACAATATTAATGGGTGACATTTATTTGTAATTTGTAAACATCTTAATGTCAGTATATCACAATGTGCCTTACAGCTAACAAGCCTACTGATAGCTACAGGCTTTGTTTAAAAGGAAAAATCCAAACTACCAGAATGTTTCTCAGCTTCTGGACTTGGAATTTGCAGCCAGAAGAGCATTCATTGACTCGGATACCATTCACGAGGAGCTTATAGACTAGTCGATTAGTCGCAAATCAAATTTGAGACTAGTCGGCGGGCAAATTAGTCGAAATTCCCATCCATAAACATTGTTTTTACTTGCATGATCACAGTGAGAGTGAGAGCTTGTTAACAAGTCATGTGCTCGTGTATAGTCCTTTATCTTTTTTCTCTGCCTTCTTCAATCCTCTCACAATTCAATTCTCTGACCTAACTGAGTGAATAATCTCACTGATATAGTAGTATTAGGTTGATGTTCACTGCCTCATTAGGGGCAAGCCAAAGATGGAGACATTTTTTCTCAGAATGGTGCAGTTTGTTCAAGTGTTTAAATACTTTTTTTTTTCAACATTGCAAGAGGCTGTTGAAATTCTGTGTGTGCTGCCATCACTGTTCCCCTATGTTTCTGCTCCTCCGAAGAAAGTGAGGAATCAAAGTCAGGCTCTGGTGTATGTTCTTGAGGTGAGCAATGCATTTTTTTAAAAGTGTAAACTAACTGAACGGGTATCATATGCTCGCTCCAAATGAGTTTCTTATTCATATGCTTTTAATTCCTTTTACGTTGCATTTGATTTGATGAAAAAGTTAAGATTCTCTATTATGCAACATTCATTTTTTATTTGATTGCAACCAATTTCTTTGCCTTAAGGCCAAGGTTCCAGAGAAATGATTATTCTGACAAAAGGATGTCTTACTTATGTGTTTTAGGAAAAAGAAGACCCCAATTCCTCAAGTAGGAAGCGGCCTGTCACTTGCCCGGTCCTGATTATTAGTCCATCCAACTGTCTTCTTGCGGTAGGAGATGTGCCAGTAACTACATTTCAGACAAGGTCACCTAAGGTGTTTTATACCTGATGGCGTACTATTACACCCTACTGACATACCCTAAGTGTGTCACTATTCTGCTGTCACTCATAGAAACAGAAGTCCTACTGCACAACATGCATAAGAGAGATCTCACATCATCTTACAAAATAAGCATGGCTGAGTGGAAGGCTTTTATTGGCCGGTAGGCTTGTGGGATACAAAATAGCACCCCCTTCTTCCTTGAGGCTGCTATATACACATAATTGTTGACGTTAGTCAGGTGATTGGTTTGTGAGATATTTTCATTATTAAGCATTTAAGGCAAATGTTATGGGTTGAGCAATTGTTTGTGATTTGTATTTTTTTCATGCTTTGTATTTGTTTTGAAAATAATATTTTTTTGTACTATAGTGCTATGTAGAGTTCCCCCTACAGAATATATGCCAGTGGAAATATTTATTGACCTGTAAACGTTGTCTTTTGCATAAATGTCGAATGCAAGACTAATTCTCAAGTCCTTGCCTTATTTGGAGCTGATAATGTCTTATATTGACAACTTACTGTCATGTACATGCCTTATTTGGAGCTGGTAATGTCTTAAATTGAGAACAATATTACTTATAATTACGACTCAAAAACCCTTAATAGTAGTCTGTTTTTCTAACTTTTGAGATATGTGTGTCTCAAAATGCCTCTTTGTAATCTTACTTAAAATAGATGACTTTCTTGAATCTAGAACAATTACTCATATATAGGATTTAAAATAAGTGAAATACACTTAAAATTAGAAGAATGGTCCAAATACATGCTGGCTTTCAGGAGAAAAGCACTACTTTCAAGCATCACAACCTTATTATGAGACAGAAAAATCCAACCAGCCAATTAAAATATAACTAAAACCAAGTTATTCAAGCTTATTTTAAGATACTTTTAGTCATATCAGCCTTAGAAATTTTGTCTTGTTTCAAGAAAATCTTAGTGAGCCAATTTTCACTTGTTCCATTGGCAGATTTTTTTGCTTGATTCAAGCAAAAAAATATCTTGTTTTATATTGATTTTTTTTCTCGTTTTTAGATCAGTATTTTTCCAGTGTGGCTGCCCGTCAACCTTGAGCTCCCAGAAGTGGAGCCAAGGACCAGTCCTGGAAAGGGTCTTAACGCCGTGGAAACGGACTTTACCTGGAGGTAGACTCTACAGCTGGGAACTCCAGGCATATAGGGCTCCGGCCCGAAGGATCAATTTAATGTCAGGTTCACACCAAAAGAGACATCAGTGAACAACGCACACAATGAGGAGAAAAGACACTCAACACAATATTGTCTTTTTACTTGCAAGTAGAGCGCAGGGAAATGTACGATTACAGTTCCTAAAACTCTCCTGCACCTCCTCTCTTTTTATTTTCTTAGGAGTCCATGATTTCAAAGGTGTTCCAGCTCGTAGGAAAAGGGGAGCAAAAGCAACTGGAACACTCCGAACTTGTTTTGTCTATGTATGTGTGTGTGTGTCATTATCATACATGTGTGAAAGCAAAGCACACCAGGCAAGCTGGGCCTAGATTAGAACAAAGCCAAAGCTAAACAGCTATTCCTACAAAGCTAACAAGGCTAATCATCAGACCTCTATCCTTCATAATAAAAATGTGAGACAAAGGCATCATAACACATGAATCATCATTTTATATATATATATATATATATATATATATATATATATATATATATATATATATATATATATATATATATATATATATATATATATATATATATATATATATGGAATATCCTAAGTCCATCTAGCTAATTAACTAATACCGCCCAGTTTTACTGAAATTGCTGTTATGCCCGACGTATTAATGTGCATCGTTAAGTTTCATTTCTCAAAGCAGCGGGTTGCAGTCAAAGTTACACCGTGTTGTTACAACTTTGTGCATTATTTTGCTAACGTTCGCGGAGCTATTTCACTCCAGTCCAATTGTGTTGGTGCTTGTAGGTAATGATACGTGGGTTCCGCTGCTTTATGTATCTATAAACAGTAACACACGACATCAGTTTACGTATCTGCTCCAGAAAGCTCTATATGGGCGCAGCACAGCATGCATATTGTATTTAAGATGATGTCCTGCTCCCGCTGCTTAAAAAAAAAAAAAAAAAATCTAGAGGAAACTAGTGCTAGTGCTAGTGCGAACCATAGTCCGTGACTGTACTGATATATAATGTGTGCTTTTTCATTGTTATAATTAAGTATGCACTGCTTTATCCATTTGAGTTATTTTACTTGTTTTTCAGTTATTTATTTTTGTTAATTCTTTTACTTGGGCTGATGCACATGCACGCACACATTGTTTCACTGTTATGTATAGATAAATACCTCATTCATGTTCCCATGTAATGATGCCTTCCTAAAAGATATGTGACTGTTCATTCAATTTCAAAAGTTTTTTTACTTTAATAAAGAAAGAATTTAAATACGCTTTCAGAAGTGTTTTTTGGAATTAATAATCTTCAAGTCAAAAATAATCGCACGATATCTAGCATTGCAAAGCGGGGGGAAGTGGTTGCCCTCAGGTATGAAAGGCAGACTACTCTTCATTGACCTTTTGTGTGGGGGAGGCCATCATTCACTAGCCTAGATTACGTTATCTAGAGCAGTCATTGGACTTTGTTGTTCACAAGCACAGCCTGGCAAAAAAAGTAAAATGAAGAAACAAAAAGTTAAAAATTATTTCAGCCATGTCGACACCTCTTTTATCTTTTTTTTTTTTTTTTGGGCACAATAATAGTAAGTCACTGATGGTGTAGTGGTTCACACGCCTGAGGTGTGTGCGGGCAGTGTGGGATCGGTTCCCACTCAGTGACAGTGTCTTTGTGTGCCCTGCTTCTGGTTGGTGACCAGTTCAAGGTGTAGTCTGCCTTTCGCCCATTGTCTGCTGGAATAGGCTTCAGCCCCTCCCCTGTACAGGATAAGCGGTGTGGAAGATGACATGACATGACAATAATAGAAAACTACAACACTTCATTTTGTCAGCGGTAGCCTGAAGACCAAATCTCAGTTGGCACATTCAACAGTCGCCAAAAGCACTCAGGTACAGTATGTTGCAGGTCTTATTCTGTTTTTTGTTTTTTTTCTTCCCATCAAGAGCTCCAAGTGTGTCATTTTGTGTAAAACTGAAAGAAACAATTTATCTTATCTGATTCATTAGGTGTTTTCAACCACTGGTCAGTCACACACTCTTCTAGTTCATCAATAAATATTAACAAAAAGAAGAAAAAAAATGGTGTTCATTCTACTCTGAAGACATCCAAAAGCCTGCCCCATCCCCCACATTAGAACCTCCATTTCTCCTCAAAACACTGGTTTGATTCAACAGATTGTGAAATGTTCAAGTATGCAGCAATAATAATGCAACTAGAGAATGCAATTTCTGGAGAAATTGCGTGTGAAGGCGAAGGAAGCTGAAAAGAAACTGTGAAATGCGTTTTAATGAAGTTGAATGAAGCTGAATGAAAGGCGGCACGGTGGACGACTGGTTAGCACGTCCGCCTCACAGTTCAGAGGTCGCGAGTTCGATCCCGGCTCCGGCCTCCCTGTGTGGAGTTTGCATGTTCTCCCCGTGCCTGCGTGGGTTTTCTTCGGGTACTCCGGTTTCCTCCCACATTCCAAAAACATGCAAGGTAAGTTCATTGGACTCTCTAAATTGCCCTTAGGTGTGATTGTGAGTGCGGATGGTTGTCTATGTGTGCCCTGTGATTGGCTGGCAACCAATTCATGGTGTCCCCCGCCTACTGCCCGAAGACAGCTGGGATAGGCTCCAGCACGCCCCGTGACCCTTGTGTGGATAAGCGGTATCAATAATGGATGGATGGATACTGAGTGAAGTTGAATAAAGTGGAATGAAGTTGAATAAAGTTGAATGAAGTCTAATGAAGTTGAATAAAGTGGAATAAAGTTGAATGATACTGAATAAAGTTGAACAAAATGGAATGAAGTTGAATATAGTTGAATAAAGTGGAATAAAGTCGAAGGATGCTGAATAAAGTTGAATGATACTGAATAAAGTTAAATGATACTGAATAAAGTTGAATAAAGTGGAATGAAGTTGAATTAACTCGATGGAAAATGTTGGATTGAGCAGGAATCGAACCAGCATTGCCCACTCACAACTCAGCTTGTGTACCACTACACCCTCAGGGACTTAACTTGAAGAATGTAAATCTGAAATGTTGAATGTGCAAGTAAGTCTGAATGGCTAATTATGTTTTAAGGTTCAATAATTTGAATTATTGGGAAGTATGAAGGTGTGTTGAAAAGCTGAACCAATGTGAGTTGAATGAGCTGAATCTTGTGAATTTGAAATCTGCATGATGTAAATGTGACATGTTGAATTTCCAATTGGGAATGAATGGTGCATTTTTTAATGGTTTTATTAAGGTTGAATAATTAGAATTTTTGGAAAGTAGAAATTGTGGGTGATGTGAAATGTGAGTTGAATGAGCTGAATGAAGTTGAATAAAGTAGAATGAAGTTGAATGACCTCTATGAAATATTGTGGAATGGGCGGGGATCGAACAAACGCATCAAATGGGGAAGTGTTGAATGTGCCCATTGGAAATGAATGGGGTTTTGGGGGGTGAAAAAAGTTTAATTTTGGGGGAACCGTAAATGTTAGGGGCAAAAAAAATACAAGTTTTTATGGCATGAATTTTTGGAATAATTTGAAATTCGAACGGGATGAATCGGATGAAGTATGATGAAGTAGTTACAGTTTGAATTTGCCATTAGAAATGAATGGGGTTTTTGGGTGTGAAAAAACTTGAATTTTGGGGGAACCATAAAATTCAGGGGGGAAAACGAAAAAGAGCAGCCATGGCATGAATTTGTGGAATAGTTTAAAGTTTGAACGGAGTGAATCGGATGAAGTATGTGGAAGTAGCGACACGCCAAAGTTTTGGAGTGGCAAAAAAGGACCAATATCATAGTTATACTAGAGAATACAATTTCTGGATGTGAAGGCAAAGGAAGCTGAATGAAAACTACGGAATGCGTTGGAATAAAGTTGAATGAAGTTGAACGTAGTTGAATGAAAATGTGTGACACTGAATGAAGTTGGATGATACTGAATGAAGTTGAATGATTCTGAAATAAGTGGAATGAAGTTGAATGAAATTGAATGAATAGGAATTAATTGAAATGAAGTATTAATAAGTGGGATGAAGTCGATTTGAATGAAGTTGTATCTGAGTGAAGGTAAATGATACTGAATAAAGTTGAATGATACTGAATGACCTGGAGGTGGGGCTCGATGGCGAGCGCCTGGTGGCCGAGCCTGCACCCATGGGGCCCGGCTGGGCTCAGCCCGAAAAGGACACGTGGGTCCCCCTTCCCATGGGCTCACCACTGGTGGGAGGGGCCAAAGGGGTCGGTGCCGTGTGAGCTGGGCAGCGGCAGAAGACAGGGACCTTGGCGACAAAAACTAGCTCTTGGGACATGGAATGTCACCTCTCTGGCAGGGAAGGAGCCTGAACTGGTGTGTGAGGCTGAGAGGTTCCGACTAGATATAGTCGGGCTCACCTCCACGCACAGCTTGGGTTCTGGTACCAGTCCTCTCGAGAGGGATTGGACACTCTTCCACTCTGGAGTTGCCCAGGGTGAGAGGCGCCGAGCAGGTGTGGGCATACTTATTGCCCCCCGGCTTGGCGCCTGTACATTGGGGTTTACCCCAGTGGACGAGAGGGTAGCCTCCCTCCGCTTGAGGGTGGGGGGATGGGTCCTGACTGGTGTTTGTGCTTATGCACCAAACGGCAGTACAGAGTCCTTGGAGGGTGTGCTGGAGGGCGCTCCACCTGGGGACTCCATCGTTCTGCTGGGGGACTTCAATGCTCACGTGGGCAATGACAGTGAGACCTGGAGAGGTGTGATTGGGAGGAACGGCCCCCCCGATCTGAACCCGAGCGGTGTTCGGTTACTGGACTTCTGTGCCCATCACGGACTGTCCATAACAAACACCATGTTCAAACATAAGGGTGTCCATATGTGCACTTGGCACCAGCATACCCTTGGCCGCAGTTCGATGATCGACTTTGTAGTCGTATGACTTGCGGCCGCATGTTTTGGACACTCGGGTGAAGAGAGGGGCGGAGCTGTCAACTGATCACCATCTGGTGGTGAGTTGGCGCCGATGGTGGGGGAAGATGCCGGTCCGACCTGGCAGACCCAAACGTATTGTGAGGGTTTGCTGGGAACGTCTGGCAGAATCCCCTGTCAGAAGGAGTTTCAACTCCCACTTCTGGCAGAACTTTTCCCATGTCCGGGGGGGGGCGGGGGACATCGAGTCCGAGTGGACCATGTTTCGTGCCTCCATTGTTGAGGCGGCCGATCGGAGCTGTGGCCGCAAGGTGGTCGGTGCCTGTCGTGGCGGCAATCCCCGAACCCGCTGGTGTACACCAGCGGTAAGGGATGCTCCAGCTGAAGAAGGAGTCCTATCGGACCTTTTTGGCCTGCGGGACCCCGGAGGCAGCTGACAGGTACCGGCGGGCCAAGCGGAATGCAGTTCTGGCGTTTGCTGAGGCAAAAACTCAGGTGTGGGAGGAGTTCGGGGAGGCCATGGAAAATGACTTCCGGACGGCTTCGAGGAAATTCTGGTCCACCATCCGACGTCTCAGGAGGGGGAAGCAGTGCACCATTAACAATGTTTATAGTGGAGATGGGGTGCTGCTGACCTCAACTCGGGACGTTGTGGGTCGGTGGGGAGAGTACTTCGAAGGCCTCCTCAATTCCACCAACACGCCATCCACTGAGGAAGCAGAGCCTGGAGACTCTGAGGTGGGCTCTCCTATCTCTGGGGTTGAAGTAACCGAGGTAGTCAAAAAACTCCTCGGTGGCGAAGCCCCAGGGGTGGATGAGATCCGCCCGGACTTTATAAAGGCTCAGGATGTTGAGGGGCTGTCATGGTTGACACGTCTCTACAACATCGGGTGGACATCGGGGACAGTGCCTCTGGATTGGTAGACCGGGGTGGTGGTCCCCCTTTTTAAGAAGGGGGACCGGAGGATGTGCTCCAATTACAGAGGGATCACACTCCTCAGCCTCCCTGGCAAGGTCTATTCAGTGGTGCTGGAGAGGAGGGTCCATCGGAAGGTCGAATCCCGGATTCAGGAGGAGCAATGTGGTTTTCGTCCCGGCCGTGGAACAGTAGACCAGCTCTACACCCTCGGCAGGGTCCTCGAGGGTGCATGCTAGTTCGCCCAACCAGTCTACATGTGTTTTGTGGACTTGGAGAAGGCGTTCGACTGCGTCCCTCGGGGAGTTCTGTGGGGGGTGCTTCGGGAGTACGGGGTACCGAGCCCCATGATAAGGGCTGTCCGGTCCCTGTACCACCAATGTCAGAGTTTGGTCCGCATTGCCGGCAGTAAGTCGGATTTGTTTCCTGTGGGGGTTGGACTCCGCCAAGGCTGCCCTTTGTCACCGATTCTGTTCAGAACTTTTATGGACAGAATTTCTAGGCGCAGCCGAGGTGTCGAGGGGGTCTGGTTTGGTGGTCTCAGTATTGCATCTCTGCTTTTTGCAGATGATGTGGTACTGTTGGCTTCTTCAAGCCGCGATCTCCAACTCTCGCTGGAGCGGTTCGCAGCCGAGTGTGAAACTCAGCACCTCAAAATCTGAGACCATGATCCTCAGTCGGAAAGGGGTGGCGTGCCCTCTCCGGGTCGGGGATGGGATTCTGCCCCAAGTGGAGGAGTTCAAGTATCTTGGGGTCTTGTTCACGAGTGAGGGTAAGATGGAACGGGAGATCGACAGGCGGATCGGTGCAGCCTCTGCTGTGATGCGGACCCTGTATCGGTCTGTCGTGGTGAAGAAGGAGCTCAGCCGAAGGGCGAAGCTCTCAATTTACCGGTCGATCTACGTTCCTACTCTCACCTATGGTCATGAGATGTGGGTCATGACCGAAAGAACAAGGTCTCGGATACAAGCGGCCGAAATGGGTTTCCTTCGCAGGGTGTCCGGGCTCTCCCTTAGAGATAGCGTGAGAAGTTCGGCCATCCGGGAGGGACTCAGAGTCGAGCCGCTGCTCCTCCGCGTTGAGAGGAGCCAGTTGAGGTGGCTCGGGCATCTGATTAGGATGCCTACTGGACGCCTTCCTGGTGAGGTGTTCCGGGCATGTCCCACCGGCAGGAGACCCCGAGGACAACCCAGAACACGCTGGAGGGACTATGTCTCCCGGCTTGCCTGGGAACGCCGGAAGAGCTGGAAGATGTTGCAGGGGAGAGGGAAGTCTGGGCTTCCCTGCTGAAGCTGCTGCCTCCGAGACCCGACTTCGGATAAGCGGGAGATAACGGATGGATAACGGATGGATGGATGGAACTGAATGAAGTTGAATAAGGTGGAATGAAGTTGAATGATACTGAATGAAGTTGTATGATACTGAATGAAATTGAATGACCTCTATGAAAGACTGTGGAATTCATCGAAATGATACTGAATGAAGTTGAATGACCTCAAATTATGGAGAATAGCCTCGAATGAGGAGGACATATTAATAAGATAGGAAGAAAAGACTAATGGTTCATTTCCGGGCGTTTGGTTCACTTCTGGTCCATTTCCAGGTCATTTAGGTAACTTCTGGTCCATTTCCAGGTCAGTTGGGTTAGTTCCAGTCCATTTCCGGGTCATTTGGACCACTTCCAGTCCATATCCTAGTCATTTGGGTCACTTCCGGTCAATTTTCAGGTCAGTTGGGTCACTTCCAGTCCATTTCCTGGTCATTTGGACCAGTTTTAGGTCAATTTCCTAGTCATTTGGACCATTTCCGGTTGATTTCCGGTTCATTTGGGTCACTTACGGTGCATTTCCACGTCATTTGGGCCACTTCTGGTTCATTTCCGGTTCATTTAGGTCGGTTTCAGTTCATTTCTGGGTCATTTAGACCACTTCCGGTCCATTTCTGGGTCATTTGGGTCACTTCTGGTCCTATTCCGGGTCATTTGGGTCACTTCCGGTTAGATCCCGGGTCATTAAGACCACTTCCAGTCCATTTCCTGGTCATTTGGGTCACTTCCGGTCCTTTTCGGGTCATTGGGGTCACTTCTGGTCCATTTCTGGGTCATTTTGGCTACTTCCGGTTCATTTCCGGGTCTTTTGGGTCACTTCCGGTACATTTCCGGGTCATTTGGGTCACTTCTGGTCCATTTCCGGGTCATTTGGGTCACTTCTGGTCCATTTCCGGGTCATATGGGTCACTTCCGGTCCATGTCCGGCTCATTTGGGTCACTTCCAGTCCATTTCTGGGTCATTTGGGTCACTACTTTCCAGATCATTTGCTTCTGTTGAATATGGGTCACTTCCTGTTGATTTTGGGTCCTACCCCAAGATGGCCGCCGCATTGGAGAGACCTCGGAGTGAGTATCCCCAGTCTACCTTATGTCCCTGCCCAAGATGGCCACCACACTGGGGAGACTTCGGGGTGAGTATCCCCCGTCTAGCTAATGTCCCTGACCAAGATGGCCGCTGCACCAGGGAGACCTCAGGGTGAGTATCCCCAGTCTAGCTAATGTCCCTGACAAAGATGGCCGCCGCACCGGGGAGAACTCGGGTTGAGTATCCCCGGTCTAGCTAATGTCTCTGACCAAGATGGTCGCCACACCGGTAAGACCTCGGATTGGTATCCCCAGTCTAGGTAATGTCCCTGATCAAGATGGCCGGCGCACCGGGGAGACCTCGGGTTGAGTATCTCAAGTCTAGCAAATGTCCCTGTCCAAGATGGTCGCTGCACTGGAGATACCTCGGGGCAAGTATCTCCAGTCTAGCTAATGTCCCTGACCCAGATGGCCGACACACTGGGGAGAACTCGGATTGAGAATCACTAGTCTAGCAAATGTCCCTGACAAAAATTGCCGCCGCACCTGGGAGGCTTCGGGGTGAGTATCCCCAGTCCAGCTAATGTCCCTGACCAAGATGACCGCCGCACCAGGGAGACCTCGGGGTGAGTATCCCCAGTCTAGCTGATGTCACTGAGCAAGATGGCCGCCGTACCGGGGTGACCTCGGGGCGCGTATCCCCAGTCTAGCTAATGTCCCTGTCCAAGATGGCCGCCACACCGGAGAGACCTCGGGGTGAGTATCCCTAGTCCAGCTAATGTCCCTGACCAAGATATCCGCCGATCCGGGAAGACCTCGGGGCGAGTATCCCCAGTCTAGCTAATGTCCCTGACCAAGATGGCTGCCGCAACGAGGGGACCTCGGGGCGAGTATCCCCAGTCGAGCTAATGTCCCTGACCAAGATGGCCTCCGCACCAGGGAGACCTTGGAGCGAGTAACCCCAGTCTAGCTAATGTCCCTGACCAAGATGGCCGCCGCACTGGGGAGACCTCTGGGCGTGTATTCCCAGTCTAGCTAATATCCCTGTCCAAGATGGCCGCCGCACCGGAGAGAGGATTCGGGACGAGTATCCCCAGGCTAGCTAATGTCCCTGACCAAGATGTTCACAACACCGGGGAGACCTCGGGGTGAGTATCCCCGGTCCAGCTAATGTCCCTGACCAAGATGGCCACCGCAACGGGGAGGCCTCGGGGCGAGTATCCCCAGTCCAGCTAATGTCCCTGACCAAGATGGCCTCCGCACCAGGGAGACCTTGGGGCGAGTAACCCCAGTCTAGCTAATGTCCCTGACCAAGATGGCCGCCGCACTGGGGAGACCTCTGGGCGTGTATCCCCAGTCTAGCTAATATCCCTGTCCAAGATGGCCGCCGCACCGGGGAGACATTGGGGTGAGTATACCCAGTCTAGCTAATGTCCCTGCCCAAGATTGCCGCCGCACCGGGGAGCAGGGCACCTGATTGCGAAATGCCCAGCTTTAAAGCAAAAGGAACAATATTAGTCCTCAAAGAAGCCAAAGAGTGTCAGTTTTGTTCAGCCTGCACCTGCTCTGTCACCTGTCCGTGCAGCTGAGACGCCTGAAAGCGAGGTGAATGAGGCATATATCGCCCGTTCATTCTTTAGGGCACCACTGCACACTGTTTTTGCGCTCGCCCCTCGTGAAGATTAGAATTTGTGCTTGTTTATCGGTACGCAGTGGTGCGCTCATCCTCAGCAAAGATTTTGCTGGGTGTGAAATGTTTCCAACACCTGAACTGTAATGGCAGAAATTCTGTTTTACCATTAGCTTCAATGTTGGTAGTCGAAGGTAGTTCTGACTTGTCCATCGTAGCACATTTTCTTATCCATGATTTGAATTTCTCTGAATTACTCACACGGACTCAAAGTTCCTTTTTTGTCTTCTTGTATTGAAGGTTTTGTAATCCAACAAAGTGAGTAATGTCATTCAGCACAGCAAGTGGATAACATGTACTTAGACTATGAGCACGGTCAAAAGCTGTTTGCTTCCGTGACTACCAGCACACCGTATACAGAAATTGTCTGCTATGCTACTACTACTGCAAGTGCATTAAATCTTTATGATGACAGAAATTGAGATATTAGTTTATGATGACAAAATTGATGACAGAATTGATGACATCCCATGACAAGGATTGGCTCTCATATTTTCCGGCCCCTAATTGGAAGACTAGCGGGCTTACAATTACTCAATAAACAAACGAGAGCCAAATAATTAAGAAACATATATCATACAGTGACTTACGATCTACTAGCAGACAGGTTCTCCTTGAGTTGATTCCACTTTTGTCGTTCTTGTAAAAGCAGGAGGTACTCACGCACCCATCGTTTCCAGAATAAATCCGCTAGATATTGAATCTGCCTCCATCTCCTGCGTGTATATGACTCTTTACTGAACAATCCAGGTGGCATCACCGGCTGCTTCTTCATCAGTAACAGATGATTTGGAGTTAACGCTTCGAGATCTGTGGGGTCGTTGGTTGTTGTTGTAAGTGGTCTATCATTTAGTATGTATTCCACTTCACACATCAGTGTTTGCAGACACTCATCTTTAAGGATTTGTTCCTTGAGCACAGATCTCATCACCTTTCTTATGGAACGCATTTGTCTTTCCCAAACTCCTCTGAAATGGGAAGCTGCAGGCGGGTTAAAAATCCATTGAATTCCTTTTTGCATAAGTGCGTCTTGGATCTTTGATTGGTTCCATTGCTGAGGAGACTCTTTTAATTCACGTTCAGCTGCTACGAGGTTAGTCCCATTGTCTGACCTCATAACTTCCACTTGTCCTCTTCTGCACAGGAAACGACGGATTGCATTTACACATGAATCAGTGTCCAACGAGTGAGCAACTTCCCTCCCGCGAAGAGAGACAAGTGAAGACAACTCCATATCTTTTTACGCAGCTGCTTCCCTGTTTCATGTCGAACGGGCCAAAATAGTCCACTCCTACGTTTGAGAAAGGGGGTTTGTCAGGGACTCTTCTATCTGGAGGAAGGTTTGCTATTTTTTGTTGAAAGGCCTTGCCTTTTACTTTTCTGCAGACCACGCACTTTGACACGATTCTCCTCACCATTGAGTTTGCTGAAGGTATCCAATACTTTGGGGAGACTTGTTCGTGAAAGTCGGCCGAAGTTTGCAGTCGGAATTGCTAACGGACGCTCCGGATTAGAGCCGAAATGGGCAAGACGAGATCGGTCTAACAAAAAAATAGTTTTTAATTAATTTTTTTCCCGTACGAAAATTGTTATACGGCGTACACAATTTGAAATTATAAAAAAACGTATAAAATACGGGGAAAACGTACAAGTTGACAGGTAAGTATTGTGGTTTTACCCGTTTCTACCTCTGCTGCTGTCAGACAGTCCTCTGTGTTTCTGCCTTGTGTAAAGTGAGCTCAGGCGTGTACATGTGATGTCATTGTTCTGTCTAATTCATTTATCTTCTGTGATGACAACAATGTAAAAAGTGTACGTGTGAAAAGTGAAACTGCTGTTATGACCGAAACTGACCGAGTCATGTTCGACAAATTATGTTTCATCCGCTGCCAGTACCGAGAGCCCACAAGCCGTCTGTGTACAGTCTTAACTGAGTTGCATTTTTGTGTATGAAAAGTGCTATATAAATAAATGTGATTGACTGATTAACAATGGTGTACTAGTGCACAAGTCTCCTTTGTCTGGTAACTTAGGTTGGAACTCGTTCCAACAATTGGTTGTGCCCCAAAAATTTTGTCTGAAGCTCTTCAGCCGTGCACATGACTGTTTCTAGACCAGGGGTCGGCAACCCACAGCTCCAGAGCGACATGCGGCTCTTTCATCCTTATCTCGCAGCTCTGTGTGGTTTGGGAAAATAAATTATAAGTGTCCAATTGAAGTGTATTGTAATGTCTTCCAAAGACACAACATCGGACGTATTTTAGTTATCTCCCTTTTTATTATTCCAACAAGGCTAATGTGGGCCGTAGTCGACACCAACTACAGTGCAACAACAGTTTCATCATAAGCACACACAGATCTCTGGTCCTTCGCCGTCTGTTCACTCCTCTCAATCGCACACCCCTCCAATCCAGTGAGTCGCGTGATACATTCAGGAACCTCGGAAACAACACAATTTAGCAAAACACAAATGTAACCACAACACAGATAACCCAATTCGTTACAGTATGTTATTTGTCTCAAAAATGTGTCATGTCTTCTTATTAAGAAAGTTGTTAACTACTTTATTAAGACCTTGTGCAATTTCGGTGATCAGCATTCGCCTTCCTCAGAGACACGCCTGCTGCCAGCAACACCAAAACTGCACAATATCTGAACAAAGTATTTTATTTGTGTGTTTGTTTGTTTAATTGTAGTTGTAATTTGGAAGATTATTGCGACTCTGAAATATGAAAATAAAATTATACAAGGGTGTTCCAAAAGTCTTGGCACATTTGAAGTCCCCATATTTCCTTAACTATGAATGGTAGTAAGACAAAGGTGGTGCCATTTTAAAGCTATTAAGTTTTTTCTAAGGCTATTCATTTTTTTAATTCTTTTCAGACCCATTTATGGCGTTCACTCAACCAGAAAAGGCATTTTGTGTGCTTGAATTTGCAAAAACTGAATCATGGACTGTTGTTCAACGCGCACTTCACGGAAAATTCGGAAAGGAGCCACCAGAGAGGAAGTCCATAGTGAGATGGCATGGTAAATTCATAACGGATGGGTGCTTATGCCCTGGAGCCTCAGGGTTAGACAGTTTCTGAACACAACACTGCCAGACAGATGGAATGGACGGCATGGGCAGAATGATCACAATCTCATGTCCTGGCCACCCAGATCACCAGATCTCACACCATGTGATTTCTTTTTGTGGGGATTTGTGAAAGGATTGGTCTATGTGCCCCCTATTCCAAGAGACGTGGATGAGCTGAAGGCACGAATAACAGAAGCTGTTGCACCCATTGACAATGCAATGAAATTGGCAAGAATTTGACTATCGGCATGATGTGTGTCGTGTGACCAATGGTGCTCACATCGAACATCTTTGAACATTACATGTAAAAATCGAGATTATAAACTTTCTGAATTTATCAGATGCGTTTTTATATCCTTAATAGTTTTCGAGATATTAAATGTCAAAATGTGCTTTTGGAACACCCTTTTATAGTCCCTGTCAAAATCTCGGACGTCCAAATATGGTCAAATTATTATTGTTATTTTTTTAAATCCCAAATCGATTCTAATGGTCCGTCCCTACTTCGTCTGTAATTTTTATGCAATTCTAGCCAATTTAAAGCGGTGAAAATAGCAAATACTCAAATAAAGCACGATTTAACGGCCGGAATGTGTGCAACACAATGACGTGTCCTTCGTTTCCTGATTTTTCATACAATGAGTGAAAATAGTAAGGTTCGCTGGTGCCAAGCCATACAGAGCCGCAACAAGGATGAAAGGAGCTGCATGCGACTCCGGACTCCGATGGCCAACCACGGTCTAAAATGTCCAAGTACTTAAATGGATTCGCTTTTTTTTGTGCTTTTCTACAGAATACAAAGCACATTAATTGAAGGATTAATGCGATTTTCAAAATGTAAATGAAAGAAAAAACAACAACAAACAAGAAACTGTCCATATTTTTAATAGAATAAAAAGAAAACACCAAGCTTCCAAAATGTGTGGTAGATAAACTGCAAATATATTTTCCGTTTAAATATTGCATTCCTTATGTTCGGAAGAGTGGCCCTGCTGAAGAGAAATAGATCTACCTTTCTGATTTCATGTGAGAATGATGTTTCATTCTCCCACTGGCTCATCCCTGATACAGTGCTTGACCAGATTCTCCACCTCAATCACTTCCACCACCAGGTCACGGATCTCTTGAATAGAGCCCATCGGCCTATCCTCATGGTGGGATGTTGGTTCCTCTTTTGCTAATCCATCAGATTCAGCCCTATCTTCTTTCACAATTGCAGCAGCTAAGTGTCCACTTGCACCAAAAACGCTGTTAGCATTTACAGTTTTTGCCTCATGTGTTTGACTCTTCAGGTTTTTGTCATGAGTGCGATAATCTGAGATTGTATGTGATTTACCTAGATTAGCTCCCCTTTCTGGCAAATTAGGGCCTGCCACTTGTTCTGCATCCTCAGTATAGAGGTTCAGGCCAAGGCAGGTGTTTCTAGGTGTGAGGACAGTTTTTTCACCATCATAGGGTGCTGCTTTCATAATTTCTGAGTTGTCATACACTGCCTCTTTGCTGCTGACTTCAATTAGGCAACCAGTAACGGGTTTCTCACTGTGTTTTGTATCTGAATTTCTATTTTTGAAAAATGTTTTAGTATCTGCATTGGTTAAGTCTTCTTGTGATCCCGTGTTACGCAACTTCAGCTCAAGAGACAGGTCAGCTCTTGGCATTTGAGTGGCTATATCAGTATCTTGTGTCATGGCCTCTAGTGTCTCTGTCACATTCATGACCTCTGGAATATGTGGAGTTAAAGCTGCTGCTTCAAGTGTGTCCGCTCCTGTCTTAAAGACCTCATCTCTGTTTTCCATCGCCTGCAGCTTTTCAACAACAACACTTAAAGTAATGTTATTTTGTTCATCTACTTTACATGGTAGCCCAGTCACCATGTCCTCCTCGTGTTCTATTTGTTGGGAATCCTCTTCCACCTTGGGGACCGAAAATAAACTATTGACCTGAGTGCTCTTAGTGAAGGAAACTAGTTCTTTGTCAGGACTTTCCGGAGTACAGACAGAAGGGGGAGATAAGCTTGAATGGCTGCAGTGGCTCATCAGGTCTCTGACATCAGTAAACAAGTTGTATTTCCTCAAAGAAGCTGCCTCTTTCACCACTGCAATAAGATTTAGATGTAGAATTTAGTTTTAACTCATCATTCTTTTGAGTTGTTCAAACTGTTGTACCTTTGGTAACTTGCTTGTCCAGAGTTTGCAGGAGGATACTCTCATAAACATTCTCCACATCGACAAAGTTTGAATAGTCAGCGTAGACAGACCCTTCGAGACCCTGAAGTTCCTAGATGGACAAAAGTCATGTTGATTGAATATACATACAGCCAGGTCTATAAATTGGGACACAATTCTCAGAATTTTGGCTCTAATCACCACCACAATAGATTTGAAATGAAGCATAAAAGATGTGCTTTGAACTGGAGACATTCATATTTAATTTGAGGGTATTTGCATCCAAATGAGGTAAACAGTGTCAGAGTTAAAACAGGTTGTATCCTGTATTTGCCTCAAGCTTTCTAAGGCGACCAAAAGTAAATGGACAAATTAACAATGAAAAAATCACACCTTTACTTTTTAATACTGTCTTGCAAATACTTTGCAGTCAATTACAACCTGATGTCTGGAATGCATAAACATAATCAGAAGCTTGATTTCATCCCTGATACACTGGCTGGCCTTTACTCCAACTGTCTTCAGTTCCTGCTTTTTCTTGGGGCATATTTCCTTCAGTTTCAAGACTTGAACTTTATTTTTATTTTTTTTGATAAACAGTTTTGCTAATACTGTGGTAAGAGGGTAAGACTAAAAATAGGCCCTTAACTTTGAGTCATAAAGCAAAGGTTCCCTTTTGTATGGGAGTACCTTAGGGTTATACAAATAAATTTATCCTTAGACACAATTGAGATCACACTTTGTATTGGAAATAGTCTTTTTTTTTTTGTTTAAAAAATGGCCGCCAATTTGTCAACAATACTCGAGAGCATTTTTTTCAAACTGTGTGCCACAGCACACTGGTGGTGAGATATTGTCAGGTGTGCCGTGGGAAACTATCTAATTTGTGTGCCTGTGCGGTCTAGCGCCTGGCAGCGTAATCATGTACCGTATTTTCCGAGATATAATCCGCACCGTTATATAAGCCGCACCCACTCTATTTTTAGAATATTTTGGAAAAAACCTTAAATAAGCTGCACATGTATATAAGACGCACCTATCTACGTTGAAAACTTTTATATTTACTGCATTTACAGAACGATTATGAACTGTAAATATACATGTATGTACCTGAGCAGATTATTTTCTAACAGTGCCTTTTAACACTGCAGCAACGTTGCTGATTAAAACAGAAGAGAACCAAGAGAAAATAAACAGTACTTATCTTTATTTCACTGCCGACTGCCGCACCAGTTTGTCAGCTAATGTCCACCAGACTCCACCATCTATTGTTCTACTACATTCTACATATGCACCTTTCTTATTTTATGTTAATAAAGTCAGCCAATCTAACACACGACATGCTAAATCAACAATAGCATTTCACATCGAAACAACAGAACAGATGTAACATCAGCCAATCGCATTCATGTGCCCTTCAGGGACCTCTAGGAAAACATGGAATCAAAGCATTACAGCACTTAATGCAATAACCTAGTCTATGGCGCTCTCTCCTGTTGAACTCCTCCACCTGCAGTCACATCTAGTTAATGGGAAATGTATTGTATTGAATTGTACTGTCATTCCGGTTAGAGCGCCCCGAGTGGTGGAAGAAAAATCCACAGAATAGCCGCACCGGACTATAAACCGCATGGCTCAAAATCTAGGACAAAAGTCGCGGCTTATAGTCTGGAAAATACGGTAGTTGTACATTGTAGTACTTTTCCATACCAGTAGGTAGCAGCAGCAGCAGGTAGCTAATGGTATTTGTTTAGAGACAAGTGAATTAGTGACGCATGTTTATCCAAACAGGCCCATGTTTCACACTGAGTAAGTATCAATATGAAACATTCTAAAATAATTTTTTCTTCGTGTTTATTTAATTCCTATTCAAGACGATATAATATAACATCATTCTTCAATGTTAAATAAATGCTTATATAAATAATATAACACTTATATTGTTAAAATAAGCTTTTTTCTTTCACTATTTCAGCTGCTGGTGTGCCGTGGAAATAAATGTGTCTTGACTCAAAAAAAGTTTGAAAAACACTGCTCTAGAGCCCCTGTCTTTTTTTCTGTTATCTCTATAATGACAATGTTCACATTGTTTTGGAAGTCAACGCCTTCCACCTGATGCTACGTGTCCGTGTATACTCCTCCACACCTCGCCCTCCAAAGCTTTGTTGCGACCAGTGGATTATTTTAAAAACATATATTAAAGATAAAATCAATATAATGCGTTCTATTAATTCATTTCTTCAGTAGTTCAGAGGATTTGATGGACGCTATTGTCATGTTCATGAATGAATATCATGATGATTTCCAAACATGTCCACGGAGCTCAGAATATGGCTGCCTGAACCTTGATCAAATTCACCAAAATCGTATTACACGACCTGCATCAATAGTAAGATGTAGTTGCATCAAATGTAAAGTTTAGTCAACTTTCAGCCACCAAATTTACAGGTGGTGCGCCAGACACATTTCAAAGGAAAACCCTTGTTATGCCAGAACACCCAGAATGGTGCAGAGAGATGAACCATATTCCCAAACAAGCACATCTGAGGCTTGCATTGGCATGAAAATCAGGATACACTAGTTTTCACACTCAAGCGTAGCTACGCTGTCTACAAATATAGAGCCCAAGATGTAAAAGCAACTTTAATTCTTATTTAGTTTAGCTATAATGGAATGCCGTAACTCAAGTTCATGCTTCCTATGTCAATCCCCCCTAGAGTTTGAAAAAACATTAGATGCTTCATCATTATTCAAACTGAAAAACAGTCTTGAAAACCAGCAATCATTTTACAAAGAAACTGCAGATAACATCAAGGAGCTAAAGCCTTTGATGGTAGGTGAAGATGACAGACCTACCTGGCAGACCCAAACGTATTGCATGGGTCTGCTGGGAATGTCTAGTATAGTCCCTAGTCAGTTGGGACTGTCACACTGGGGTGACGGGAAGTTGCGTAGAGGACCAAAGAGCAGCAGCATGACATAGTAGGAGTATTCAGGTGAGTTTATTGTGCTGTGACAGGGAAAGCTGTATGGCATAACGTGCCAAAAGCATGACTGGACTTGACCGGAGTAGCATGATTGGACTTGACCGATGTAGCGTGGCTAGACTTGACCGGGGTAGCGTGGCTGGGCTTGACCGGGGTAGTGAAGATCGGCGTGAGCGGGGAAGCAGGGCTCGGCGTAAGCGGGAAAGTTAAGCTTGACGTGAACAAGAAAAAATACAATCGTACCAATGAGACTTCACTCCACTAAGGCAATGACCGGACATGGACTGAACTAAAACTAGGAACTTAAATACAAGCATACTGATGAGACAATGAGAAAGACGTGGACAAGACACATGAGGTAAGAGGGAGCGGATTGGCTAACACTAAGGACTGGAATGCACACAAGTGGACACAATAATCATTGATGAGACAGACACAGAAACACTGGGAAAACAAACCAAAAAAATCCAAACCAACACAGACCAAACATGACAGTACCCCACCCTCAAGGGACTCCCAGACGTCCCAAAAACAAACAAAAAAAAAATCCCAAAAGACAGGATGGGCGGAAGGGGGCAAGGAGGTGAGTACTGAGCCCGCCAATCAGAGGCTGACAGTAGTCATCTCGGAGGCCAGACTGGCATCGAAGGCGGCCGCAACCCTCGCGCCGCTGGAACAGGACCAGGAGATGGCTGCAGGGCGTGTGCCGCCAGACCGGGATCAGAGGGCCACCAGGATGGGAACAGAAGGGGCAAGGAGGTGAGTACAGAGCCCGCCAATCAGAGGCTGACAATGGTCATCTCGGAGGCCAGACTGGCAGCGAAGGCGGTGGTCGAGTCTTTGGTCATGGATTCAGCTGCTGAGGGGTCGTCAGGGGAGCGGCAGTAGCGGTCGAGGAGTCTTTGGAGGGCCGATTTATCCATCGAGGAACCATCGGAGGACAGCAGCCGATCAGAATCCGGCGCGGAAGAGGACTGCAGCCGACGAGAATCTGTCTCGGACTGGGACTGCCGCCGACAAGAATTCGGCTCGGACGGGGACTGCAGCCGACGAGAATCCTGCTCGGACTGAGACTGCAGCCAACGAGAATCCGGCTCGGGCGGGGACTGCAGCCGATGAGAATCTGGTTCAGGCAGGGACTGCTGCAGATGAGAATCCGGTTGGAACGAGGACTGCAGCCAACGAGAATCTGGTTTGGACAGGGACTGCAGCCGACGAGTGTCCGATTCGGACAAAGACTGCATCCGAGGAGAATCCGACTCGTACGGGGACTGCAACCAATGAGAATCCGGCTTGGACGGG
The DNA here is from genome assembly GCF_054856515.1 of Filicampus tigris. Lineage (NCBI taxonomy): Eukaryota > Metazoa > Chordata > Actinopteri > Syngnathiformes > Syngnathidae > Filicampus > Filicampus tigris. Next base: position 963,178 of record NC_141228.1, on the reverse strand, counting down.
GACTGCAGCCGAGGAGAATCCGGCTCGGAAGGAGACAGCAGGCGAGAAGAATCCGGCTCGGAAGGATACTGCAGCCGAGGAGAATCCGGCTCGGAAGGAGACTGCAGCCGAGAAGAATCCGGCTCGGAATGAGACTGCAGCAGAGGAGAATTTGGCTCGGAAGGAGACTGCAGCCGATGGTTGGGACGAGGACTGCAGCCAACGAGAATCTGGTTTGGACAGGGACTGCAGCCGACGAGTGTCCGATTCGGACAAGGACTGCATCCGAGGAGAATCCGACTCGTACGGGGACTGCAACCAATGAGAATCCGGCTTGGACGGGGACTGCAGCCGAGGAGAATCCGGCTCGGAAGGAGACAGCAGACGAGAAGAATCCGGCTCGGAAGGATACTGCAGCCGAGGAGAATCCGGCTCGGAAGGAGACTGCAGCCGAGAAGAATCCGGCTCGGAATGAGACTGCAGCAGAGGAGAATTTGGCTCGGAAAGAGACTGCAGCCGATGGTTGGGACGAGGACTGCAGCCAACGAGAATCTGGTTTGGACAGGGACTGCAGCCGACGAGTGTCCGATTCGGACAAGTACTGCATCCGAGGAGAATCCGACTCGTACGGGGACTGCAGCCAATGAGAATCCGGCTCGGACGGGGACTGCACCCGAGGAGAATCCAGCTCGGAAGGAGACAGCAGGCGAGAAGAATCCGGCTCGGAAGGATACTGCAGCCGAGGAGAATCCGGCTCGGAAGGAGACTGCAGCCGAGAAGAATCCGGCTCGGAATGAGACTGCAGCCGAGGAGAATCCGGCTCGGAAGGAGACTGCAGCCGAGAAGAATCCGGCTCGGAATGAGACTGCAGCAGAGGAGAATCTGGCTCGGAAGGAGACTGCAGCCGATGAGACTCCGGCGTAGAGGGGGCCTGCAGCCGACGAGAATCCGGCATGGGCATGTGGGGCAGCAACTGGGAACATGGGCCTACTGGGTCCGTTTGTGGTTGGGTCATTCTGTCACGCTCGGGTGACAGAAAGTGGTGTAGAGGACCGAAGTGCAGCAGCATGACAGTAGGAGGATTCAGGTGAGTTTATTGTACTGTGACAGGGAAAGCTGTATGGCAAAACTTGATTGGAGTAGCATGACTGGACTTGACCGGGGTAGCGTGGCTAGACTTGACCGGAGTAGTGAAGATCGGGGAGCAGGGCTCAGCGTGACGAGTAAGTTAAGCTTGACGTAACCGGAGAAGTTGAGTTTGACGTGAATGAGACAAAAAATAATCGTACCAACGAGACTTCACTCCACTAAGGCACAGACAGACCAGAACAGCATAGACATGCTGAGGGATGAATGAAAATGAGGAACTTAAAGGGGAAGTCAACCCAAACATGTGTTTCAAGAAAATGTTCTATACAAGCCCACTAGTTGAATCAAGGCATTCTGATAAATATTAGGTTTGTGGAGTAAGAGTTAATCCACCCGTTTTTAGCCATCTCTGGGGCCAGCCATTTTATCAATTCTGTCGACTAAAGATGACATCACAACTGCTTAGGACTCAGGTAACAACCACGGCTAACATGTATTCAGAAGCTGAGCCGTGATTGGTCGTTACCTTAGCCCTGAGCAGTTGTAATGTCATTTTCAGTCGGCAGTCGACAGAAGTGACAAAATGTCTGCCCCTTGAGGTGGCTAAAAAGGGGTGGATTTTGCTGCTTAACTCATATTCCACATACGCAATATTAATCAGAATGTGGACCTGCTGGGAACATATTTTTGAAAAAAATGTGTTTGGGTTGATTTCCTCTTTAAATACAAGCATACTGACGAGATGAGAAACACCTTCACAAGACACACAAGGATTGAGGGAACTGATTGGCTAACGCTAGGGACTGGAATGCACACAGGTGAACACAATAATCAATGACGAGACAGACACAGAAACACTGAGAAAAAACTCTTCCGGTCAGGGATGAGATCTTTCTCCAAGTGGAGGGGCTCAAGATTCTTGGAGTCTTGTTTGCGACTGAGGGAAGGCTGGAATGGTGGATCGACAGGCAGATCTGCGCAGTGTTTGCAGTCATGCGGACTGTGTTGGTCTGTCATGGTGACGTAAAAGCTAAGCTGTAAAATGAAGTAAAATGAAATTACCAGTGGATCTACGTTCCTACTTTTACCTATGGTCACGAGCTGTGGGTCATGACTGAAAGAACAAAATCACAGATACAAAGGCCTAAATGAGTCTCCTCTGCATGGTGTCTGGGCTCTCGCTTCGAAATAGGGTGAGAAGCTTGGGAGGGGCTCAGCATACAGCTGTTGCTCTTCCACATTGAGAAGAGCCAGATCAGATGGCTTAGCCATCTGGTTAAGATGCCTCCTGGAGAGGTTTTCTAGGTTTTCACATTCTACTCGGAGGAGGCCACGGGGACAACCCAGGACACGCTGGAGAGACTATATGTGTCCCGGAAGACTTCAAGTTTATGCCCGCATTCTCTCACCATGCTTTGCCTTGTTCATGTAAGTAGTATTTTGGTTTCTAGTGATAGTCTCGGTTTGTGTGATACGGGCTTTGGGATTTCTTGTCCCTTTGGTGACAAGCAATTTTCGTTTATATTTGTATTTGCCTTTTGCAAGCATTTTTGGTTTGTGTCGTTCATCCTGGTTTATTGTGACCAGTGTCCTAGTTGTACTGTGTCGGTTTTGTACATTTTTGTATAAATAAACTTTTTGTCAATTTTCATCAATCTGCGTTTACAGCAGTGTTTTTCAAACTGTGTGCCGCAAGATATTGTGCTGTGGCAAATTATCTAATTTGTGTGCCTGTGCGGTCTAGCGCTTGGCAGCGTAATCATGTCTTTACTAGATTGTAGTACTCCTCCATACCAGCAGGTAGCAGCAGCAGCAGCAGGTAGCTAATTGTCTTTGTTTAGAGAAAGGCCCATGTTTCACACTATCAATATAAAACATTATAAAATACTTTTTTTGTGTGTTAAATTCCTATTCAAGACGTTATAATATAACGTCATTCTTCAATGTTAAAAAATGCTTATATAAACAATATAACACTTGTATTATTAAAATGAGCTTTTTTTTTTCACAATTTCAGCTAGTGGTGTGCCGCGGGATTTTTTCAATGAAATAAATGTGCCTTGACTCAAAAAAGTTTGAAAAACACTGGTTTACAGAATCCAATTCTATCCAGAGAACCCAGGATACTTGTGATATATGGGACTTATACATACATACAGTGCCTATACCTATACACCCTGGCATATTTTACCATTTTTTTTGTAAACATTCATTCATTCATTCATTCATTCATTATCCATACCGCTTATCCTCACAAGGGTCGCGGGCGTGCTGGAGCCTATCCCAGCTGTCTTTGGGCAGTAGGCGGGGGACACCCTGAATTGGTTGCCAGCCAATCGCAGGGCACACAGAGACAAACATCCGCACTCACAATCACACCTAGGGGCAATTTAGAGAGTCCAATCAACTTACCATGCATGTTTTTGGAATGTGGGAGGAAACCGGAGTACCCGGAGGAAACCCACGCAGGCACGGGGAGAACATGCAAACTCCACACAGGGTGGCCGGAGCCGGGATCGAACCCACGACCTCTGAACTGTGAGGCGGACGTGCTAACCAGTCGACCACCGTGCCGCCCTTTTTTTTTTTTGTAAACATACACCTCATAATATTAATAATAATAATAATAAGAAGAAGGAAGTTACTAAGTCAGAAAAAATGACCATGAAAAGACCACAGGAAAGAGATTGTAGCAGAAGAATGTCTTCCGGGTCAAGGCAAAGCAAGCTCGAGGGAAACAAAAAATCATTGTGTTTTGTTTCCTGACTTGACTTAAGTTTGGTGAACACATAGTAGAAGATCAGATAAAGGCTAATTTTCCGTTTTTCAATTTTCAATTCTTAAAGGAGAAATGGGGAATGGCTCCGATCGTTCATTGGAGACAGCAACAGTGCCTCTTCACAGACAAAGGAGGGTGTGTGTGTGTGAATATCTTGAAACAGCATGACGTTTGTGTCAAAAATAAATGTGTGTCCGCTGAGCCACAAAAGCACATTCAACAATTCACAAGCAGAACTGAATATTTACAAATGATTAGTCATGATAAAACCATGCATTTATTTGTGGACCTGAAAAACTTGGATGTGAAAATTGCAGATATATTTGTGTGAATAATTTTCAAACAAATCTCTCTCCATAGACCAGCGGTTGTCAACCCGCAGCTCCGGAGCCACATGCGGCTCTTTCATCCTTATGTTGTGGCTCTGAGTGGCTTGGGAATATAAATACAGTAATAAGTGTCCGATTGAAGTGTATGTTTTTTGTCTCAAAACATGTATCATGTCTTCTTATTAAGTCAAAGTTTTTAACTTCTTCATACATTGTGTAATTTCGCTGTTCAGCATTTGCCTCTTCAGAGACGTTTGACAGCACTTGGCTGGAAATTCCAGCGACATTATAACTGCACAATATATTGTGTTTGTACGTTTTTTAATTGTAGTTGTAAATTGCATGATTATTTTGAAATCAAAATTTTAAAATAACATTTTATATATAGTATTATTTTTCGGCGCTCAAAATATCCGTCACACTCTCCGACAGTCCACCAAAACACTGTACATTTATCGAGGATCTGCCAGAGTGGCGAGAAAAGCTGCATTTCATGGTGGACATGACAGCGAACAGGGGAGACTTCTGCCGGGCCATTCTGTAATAAAGCCCAGACTGTCGGAAGGCTGCAGTGATAGTTGACTTTAACCCCTAAAATTTCACGTCTGATCAAAAGCCAGAGAAAAGAAATGTGTCTTCAACCGGGTTTTAAAAATGGACAGAGAGGGGGCTTGCCTAACAACCAATGGGAGGTCATTCCAGAGGGAAGGACCATCAAAAGGCTCAATCCCCTCTGAGGCTCCTCTTGGTCCTCGGCACCTCAAGCAGCGCCTGGTCCGCAGTCCTGAGGCTGCGGGAAGGTGCGTAGGAGTGGAGGAGCTCAAAGAGGTATGCCGGGGCCAGGCCATTTAATGACTTATAGACACATAAGAGAATCTTAAATTGAACCCTAAAATGCACTGGGGGCCAGTGAAGGGAGGCCAGAATTGGTGTTATGTGCTCCATCCTCCGAGCTCCAGTTAGTAGGCTGGCAGCAGAATTTTGGACCAACTGGAGACGTTTGAGGGAGGACTGGCTGACTCCGAAATAAAGTGCACTGCAGTAATCTAGCCGAGATGTAACAAAGGCATGGATGACTGTTTCTAAGTGCTGATGGGAAAGGAGGGGCTTTACCTTAGCCAGCTGTCTAAGGTGAAAGAAGCTCGACTTTACAACAGCGTTGATTTGCTGGTCCAATTTAAGATCACTGTCCATTTTAAAACCCAAGTAAGAGACTGTTGGCTTTAGATATGAAGGGTGGGATGGAGATGAGCCGCTGGGACCGAACACCATAACTTCTGTTTTCTTTTCGTTGAAATTTAGGAAATTTAGTGACATCCAATCTTTGATGTCTTCTAGGCAGGACAAAAGTGGTCTTAAGGAGGAAGCCTCTTCTTTGCTTAGCGGGATATAGACTTGACAGTCGTCCGCACAGCAGTGTAAGGAAATGCTGTGTTTTCTAAGGATGGAACCCAGGGGCAGCAAATACAATGAGAACAGCAATGGCCCCAAAATAGAACCCTGTGGAACACCATACGATAGAGGGGCAGAGCGGGACTCAGAGGAACCTAGGCTAACAGAAAACGTCCTGCCTCCCAAATAGGATCCAAACCACTCTAGAGCGCATCCACTAATGCCCACTTGATAATGGCCAAAACTGATTTACCAATTGTCGGGACAACCTTCTTAAAGAAGTGTGGAGGAATGGAGTCATAAGGTGAGCCCGATGGTTTCATATGGCGAACCACTTCCTCCAAAAATGTCAAAGAAACAGACTCAAACTTATCGAACACTGCTGAACAAGGAACTTGGACAGAGGGGTCAAATGTGGAGTTCGAAATAAGAGCCCTAGCTGTAGCAATCTTGTCAATGAAAAACTGCAAGAATTTCAGGGGACGAGTCCGTGCAAGTCGGTTTACGGGGCTTGAGTACAGAGTCGATTGCTTTGAATAGTGCACATGAATTTTGGTGTCAGGCTTAAACTACAGGCCCATATAATCTAATAGTGAACTCTGACCTTTTTTGGGTATGTAGTTTTGATTTACAGCTGTTCTGGATGAACATTTTGAGACAATTTCAAGTGAAGAACTCATGAGCCGTCATCATCCCCTACGCAGAAGTGCAGTGTCTCCTGCGACTCAAGCATCGTCCGTCCTGGTAAATTTCATTTTACAATAACTTGTAGGGCACTTAAATTATTGTCTGTTACTCATTTTGCTTTTGTATGTCAAAGTGTCAGCAGAAAAGGAGACCAATCAACTCTTCCTGGATGAGCTGTGCTGCTGTTTTTGAGGCATGAAGGTAAAATACCTGTTATTTTCACAGAAATACTTTGTGGTTTTATTTAGTTTGTGACCTCTTGCAGCAATTATCAGTAGCACTTCTTAGTTACTTAGAGCAATAACAGGCTGATGCCAAAGGTAAGGCTCTGCCTTCTCAACATAGCTTCCACTTTTATAAACTCAAAGTACTAATGAAAAAAATAAAATATTGTACATTAAATTAAAAACTGCACCTGAATAAACATATTTTTAAAAAAACAACTGTTGAACATAAAATGCAAATTTCTGCATAAATCAGTGACTTATATCCACTCATACTAAACTATGACATTTTTCTGCACGTTTCTGATTTGCAGCTGTTGCACTTGTTGACAAAGTTTCCAATGCAGTGACAAGTGTGAGCTATCCATCAGGCTAGCAAGAAGCAACCCTCATTCAGCGTTTGCCCCTCAGTAAGGTGTTTCATTTACAGTAATTTGTAGGACAATTCTGTTATTAAATTTCCGTTTCTAGGCTAGTAAATACAGCCCAGCTTCTGGCTTTATTTTGTCTTTTAATGTGCACAAATAAAAAGTCGCAATGTATATATATTTTTTCTCCCAAAAACGTCGCGCTGCTGTAAGTAAAAACTCCATAAGAGCTGTCAATGAAGCAATGTATTTATTTCATTAATTTAACTTTTACTTATCCAGGTATAGTATTTGCATTACTGACCAGGCTACAGACAGCAGATTAAAACGTGGCAAAATAAAAGCAAATACATATACTCATATATGCTACGAATAGGTTCAGCTATTTTGTGTTTTAGAAAGATAAAAAAAGATATAAATCACTGCCTCAAAGATTGTTTGCAGCTTGATGACATTGTAATTGAGAATCGTTTTCAACTGCCTTGTCGAGATAAAGGGTAAATAAAAAGATACGTTTACATAAGCATTGAGCAACAATACTTTCACGATGGGTGGCACGGTGGTCGACTGGTTAGCACGTCCGCCTCACAGTTCAGAGGTCGTGGGTTCAATCACGGCTCCAGCCTCCCTGTGTGGAGTTTGCATGTTCTCCCTGTGCCTGCGTGGGTTTTCTCCGGGTACTCCGGTTTCCTCCCACATTCCAAAAACATGCATGGTAAGTTGATTGGACACTCTAAATTGCCCCTAGGTGTGAGTGTGAGTGTGGATGTTTGTTTGGCTCTGAGTGCCCTGCGATTGGCTGGCAACCAATTCAGGGTGTCCCCCGCCTAATGTCCGAAGACAGCTGAGATAGGCTCCAGCACGCCCGCGACCCTTGTGAGGATAAGTGGTATGGATAATGGATGGATGGATGGACTTTCACTCTGATGTTGACACATTTGAATATTGATTGTATATTTTAAAGTTATGCGGACCCTGTATCGGTCTGTCGTGGTGAAGAAGGAGCTCAGCCGAAAGGCGAAGCTCTCAATTTACCGGTCGATCTACGTTCCTACTCTCACCTATGGTCGTGAGCTGTGGGTCATGATCGAAAGAACAAGATCTCGGATACAAGCGGCCGAAATGGGTTTCCTTCGCAGGGTGTCCGGGCTCTCCCTTAGAGATAGGGTGAGAAGTTCGGCCATCCGGGAGGGACTCAGAGTCGAGCCGCTGCTCCTCTGCGTTGAGAGGAGCCAGTTGAGGTGGCTCGGGCATCTGATTAGGATGCCTCCTGGACGCCTCCCTGGTGAGGTGTTCCGGGCATGTCCCACCGGTAGGAGACCCAGAGGACGATCCAGAACACGCTGGAGAGACTATGTCTCCCGGCTTGCCTGGGAACGCCATGGGATCTTTCCGGAAGAGCTGGAAGATGTTGCTGGGGAGAGGGAAGTCTGGGCTTCCCTGCTGAAGCTGCTGCCTCCGCGACCTGACTTCGGATAAGCGGGAGATAATGGATGGATGGATGGATTTTAAAGTTAACCAATATTAAACTTAGATTAAAAATATGCTATCTTAGTGTAGTATTAGGTCACATGTGTTAGGTAGGAACCTTTAATAGGGACCTGTTGTACATGGGGCACATAAACAGGTCCGCAATAATACTCCAGCGTGTGTGTCGTTCCTCCTGACGCCTCCTGAAAACATAGTTCGGCCCGATTCCTGAACTAACAAGACATGGTGTCAGGAGAAAGGTTTCCTGTTAAAGGCTGACATTAACCGGAGGTGTGTCCGGGGGGTGCACTGTGCACGGGCGAGACAGTGAAATCAGGCTGCGGAGTGGTGCGCCCGCGTAGCGGCGGCTTGTCTCAATTTCAAGTATCTACACCTGAAAGATTTACTTTCAGAGCAGAAGACTGGACGAGATGGATAAAGCGTTTTGAGAGGTTTCGCATTGCGTCCGGATTGGATACTCAAGTGGACGACAATCAGGTGAATACGCTTATCTACACTATGGGGGAGGAATCGGAGGACATACTCATTTCCCTCCACCTGACCCCAGTGGAAGTGAGTGACTACGACACAGTCGAAACAAAGTTGGACACACTCTTCGTGGCACGCAGAAATGTCATCTTCGAGAGGGCAAAGTTTAATATGTGGCAACAAGAAGAGGATGATGGCTTTCACACGGCACTACATTGTCTCGCGGAGTATTGTGGATATGGAGCTCTTCAGATTCAAATTTATTGTCATTACAACAAGTGCAACGCAAAGTAAAGTGCAGGCCCTTTCAATGCAAAGGCTAAAAACATATACCGTATTTTCCGGCTTATAAATCGCTCTGGAGTACAAGTCGCACCAGCCATTAAATGCATAATAAAGTGGAAAAAAACATATATAAGTCGCACTGGAGTATAAGTCGCATTTTGGGAGGAAATTGTGCGCTTAGTACACATCATTTCCACCGAGCTACGATGCTACATGTAGCACACAAGAAAGTTACAGTAAGATAACTTTAAACTCACCAAAACAATTGTAGATCCCTTAAATAAGTCTTTTATTCATCCCCGACCATGTAGAATGTTTCCAAGACTCCAAAAGTATTTATGTATTCGGTTGTAATTATGTCTTCCTCTCTTCTCTGCTGAGTGTGCTCCTCCTTACGTGTGTGGCTGCACAATGCAATACCCCAGCCAGAGGCAGGCAACTGCCTGTTTGTGGTTCGTTCTTATTCAACCATCGTCTGTAAGTAACTTAGACAATTGTGTGTACCGGTAATGACCATGCAACATTTATATAGGAGCTGAATTGTGGATGATTGTACTGTGCTGTTGACTGAACATACTAATCGCTATAGCTAATGCTAATCGCGGTTGCTAATCGTTAGCATGTCTGCCTGTTTCTGGTTTATTCTTGTTCAACCATCGTCTGAAACTAACTTAGACAATTGTGTTTAATGACATTTATATACGAGCTGAATTGTGGATGATTGTAGGTTGTTGACTCAACATACTAATCGCTATCGCTAATGCTAATCACAATCGCTAATCGTTAGCATAGGCTCATCTTGTTCATTCATTCATTCATTCATTCACTATCCCTACCGCTTATCCTCACAAGGGTCGCGGGCGTGCTGGAGCCTATCCCAGCTGTCTTCGGGCAGTAGGCGGAGGACACCCTGAATTGGTTGCCAGCCAATCGCAGGGCACACAGAGACAAACATCCGCACTCACAATCACACCTAGGGGCAATTTAGACAGTCCAATCAACTTACCATGCATGTTTTTGGAATGTGGGAGCAATGCGGAGTACCCAGAGGAAACCCACGCAGGCATGGGGAAAACATGCAAACTCCACACAGGGAGGCCGGAGCCAGGATCGAACCCATGACCTCTGAACTGTGAGGCGGACGTGCTAACCAGTCGATCACCATGCCGCCTCATCTTGTTCATGTCGATGAAAATACATGTGTATGTAATGCATAGATTGATAGTATTTTCTGTTTCTTGTGCAGTTTCACAATATAAACAGGCAACTTCGCTGCACACCTGGAGTCAGTGGAGTTTGTTTGTGAATGTTTAGCTGTTTGGATAAGCTGGCTTCCTCGACTAGCAAGGCCTGTTAGTTTAACAAAACATTAGACTTTAACCGTTTAAATTATTCATGCATTTTAATAGCTTTTAGGATTATCTTACGTTTCTTTATGTTGGTTACAATAACATGTGAAATGATATAGAAGTAATTGTCATGGCTTGTTAGTGCTGACTTGTATTTATGATGTTTTGTCTCCTTTGTCTTTGGGGGCAAAACGTCATAAGTCAGCACTAACAATCCATGACAGTAATGTGTTAATAATTTCACACATAAGTCGCCCCAGAGTATAAATCGCACCCCCGGCCAAACTATGAAAAAAAGTGTGATTTATCCTCTGGGGTTCCTTCCTGTTTGCCGCTGTGCAGCTGGCAAACCATGTGCACAGACAGTAGGTGAGGATGCTCTCCATCGTGGAGCGGTAAAAAGACACAAGCAGTCTCTGGCTGATGTTGTTCTTCCTCAGGTTGTTGAAGTCTAACTTTAGAGTTGACATCCCCAGCACTCAGCTTGACCGCGTCGGCCTAAACAAACGCAGCGGCAACATGGAGGGACGGTAAAAAGAGCAAACAGACACAATGGAAACGATGCGGTGTTGCGAGGGGACATAGCCTACAACTATGCCCAGCAAGAGAAGCATTACGCAAGAGTGTGCAGAACGAAAAAAAAATGAAGTGAGCGCTGTCACAGAGACGGATGATTATGCAGACGAAGTTGCATTCATGGGCTCCTCCGATACAATGACCAGTCCATGGACATAAGTATGGACAAATATAGTGCAGTGTTTAAGATAGACACTGGTGCGGATGTTACGGCTGTTCCGGAAACACTTTACAGCCGTGGCAAATTTGGACGGCTGGTGAGACCTCTTAAAGTTCTGAAGGGACCGGGGCACACGTCAAATGGTCATAGGCATGTTCAGAGCCACGCTCAGTAAGAACAATAATTGTGTCAATGAGGACATTTATGTTGTGAAAGGGCTGAGCACACCACTGGGTAGGATGGCTGCAATGAAGCTGCAGCTGGTCGCTAGAGTGGAGAACATCAGCCTGGACTCCAAGGAGTCTGTGAAAAGGGAGTTTCCAAAGCTTTTCAGTGGATTAGGTAAAATAGAGGGTGAGTACAAAATTGTACGGAAGCCTCGGTCAGGCACATCCATTCTCTCTCTCAACGCCCAGACGTAGCTCCCTCCCACTCCTGCCAAGAGTTAAGGAGGAGCTGAAGCGTATAGAGGCACAAGGAGTCATCTCTAAAGTGGAGGTGCCAACAGAGTAGTGTGCCCCTCTGGTGGTGGTGCCCAAGCGGACTTAAAGGAGGGTGAGAATATGCACAGACCTCACTGAACTAAATAAATCTGTCATGAGAGAAAAACACCCACTTCCCTCAGCCGAACACACTTTAGGTCAGTTGGCAGCCGCCAAGGTGTTTTCAAAGTTGGATGCCAACGCTGGATTTTGGCAGATTCCGCTGTCCAAGGAGTCTTCTTTGTTGACTACGTTCATCACTCCATTTGGGCGCTATTGCTACAACCGTCTGTGCTTTGGAATCTCGTCTGCACCAGAACACTTCCAGAAGCTCATGTCATGCATTATGGAGGGTCTGGATGTTTTTTTGTGTCAAATGGACGATGTGCTTATCTGGGGAGCCACTCAGTGTGAGCATGACGAGAGGCTGAGGAGGACTCTGTTAGGTCTGCAGGAGGTGGGCGTCACACTTAATGAAACGTGTGAGTTCTCAAAGAGCCTGAGAGAAAGAGAGAGTCTTAAAGATCCTGGGACAGGTTATTGACTCATCAGGGGTTGGTGCAGACCCTGACAAAGTGAGCGCTGTAAAAGTTATGAAGGAGCCGGGCAACGTCAGTGAGGTGAGACGTTTCCTAGGGATGACAAACCACCTTGGTAAATTTGTGCCTCACCTGGCAGAGAAGACATGTCCTCTCAGAGACCTGCTTAGGGAATCTAACATGTGGGTCTGGGGACCACAACAGCAGGAGGCATTTGATAGCATAAAAGCGTACTGGAGGATGGCCCCAGGGCTGGCATTATATGACCCAAATGCTGAAACACTTGTCTCTGCTGATGCATCCTCGTTCGGGTTGGGCAGTGTCCTATTCCAGGAGCAAGCAGCCGCTGGTTGGAAACCAGTGGCGTATGCTTCGCGAGCCCTCAGCAGCACCGAACAGCGGTACGCCTAGATTGAGAAAGAGGTGCTTGCCTCAACATGGGCCTGTGAGAGGTTTGCAGAATTCCTCATAGGAAAACAGTTTCATATTGAAACGGACCACAAGCCACTAGTTCCCTTGCTGGGAGCCAAGAGCCTAGATGTGCTCCCGCCACGCATTCAGCGTCTTCGAATGAGACTGATGAGAATTTCCTATACCATCTCTCATGTGGCTGGCAAGAACATTGCAACCGCAGATGTGCTGTCCCGGACCCCTGTCAGCACCATGTCGGACGGGTTGCAAGAGGAGGAGGTCAACTTGTATGTTGCTTCTGTCATTGTGAGCCTTCCTGCTACGGAGACAAGGCTAATGGAGATACAAGAACATCAAGACAATGATGCCATTCTTCTACAACTGAAGAAGTTATACCTGGAGGAGTGGCCTGAAAGGTTTTCGATTGACAGAACATTCCAGCCCTATCTGCCGTTTTCCGGTGAGCTCACGGTACAGAATGGACTGCTGCCTAATGGTTGCAGGATTGTGATTCGAGCGTCACTTAAAGCAGACATGCTGTCCAAGCTTGATGAGGGCCACCTGGGAATTGCTAAATGCAGGGAAAGAGCAAAACAGTCGGTGTGGTGGCCGGGTCTCAGCAAAGATCTGGCTAGGACAATCGGGGACTGTGATGTATGTGCCAGGGAGCGGACGACTCTCAGGGAAACAATGATGTCTACTGAGTTCTCATTGAGGCCCTGGGCTATGGTTGGGGCTGATTTATTCCAGACAAATAACAAATATTATCTGGTCATTGTGGACTATTTCTCGAGGTTTTTCGAAGTGGCCATGCTGACGTCTACTACATCGGAGGCTGTGATTGAACACTTCAAATCTATCTTTGCTCGTCATGGAATTCCTGAAGAAGTGCGCTCCGACAACAGGCCACAGTTTGCTTCTGTGGTCTTCAACATGTTTGCATCGGAATGGGGGTTCAAATATGTGATGTCCAGCCCACGTTTTCCACGGGGCAACGGGGAGGCTGAGAGTGCGGTGAGGACCATTAAGGGGCTTCTAAAAAAATCTGACGACCCGTACCTTGCGCTCAAGGCCTACCGTGCTGCGCCCCGGGCACATGGCTACAGTCCCACAGAACTCCTCATGGGGAGGAGAATAAGAAAAACTGTTGCTGTGATTTCATCTCAGCTTAGTGCCAGATCTGCTGACATGGAATGGTTGAAGACTATGGAACAGAGGTACAGACAGATGCAGTGTCAAAATTATGATCGCAGACACCGACCACATGACATGCCACATCTCCAATCAGGTGTGGGTCAGAGACACGCAAGAACGTGGAAGTGATGTGTCTACTGCGAGCACGCAGAGGTCCTACGTTGTTGAGATGCCCCAGGGTATGCTGCGACGGAACCGATACCATCTCTCGCAGACCACCGAGACATGAAAGGACTTGCCGGAGGCCCAGGTAAACGCTGATCCTTAGGGGGTGAGTACACCTGCCACACCTGACGGTCTTCGTGTAAGCAGTCAACAGAATCCAGTATGTGAGAAGTGTTACCCCACAAGAGTGAGGACGGCTCCTGCATACTTGAAAGACTTTGTTTGCTCATAGCGATAGGAGCTGAGTGATCATGGGGCAGAATAATACTCACACTCAGTTGGAGCGTTTGGGCAGTCTACCCCATCCCTCATAGAAGATATAGTTATGAGTAATTGACTCTTTTTGTTGTGTTACTATATACACGCCGAAAGGTGTTCCTCAGCTAATTGATAGAGTACTGTTTTGAGTTTGGTTATTGGCACTGTATGATACCTATCCCTATGCGTGTGCATGCATTTTCCCGAGAAAGATTCCGCATCACATAACAATAAAACACATAAGTAAGTTTGTTGCAATATACTGTGTTATAGTACTAACAAAAAATAATAAAAATGTGTTCCTCCGAAGTTAAAGATTTTTTCCCTGTTGCATTGATTGTACAGACCAATTTACTACTATTAAATTACCCGTATTAGTGAAGAAAAACAAAACGTTTGGGATAAAGGTTGAATGAAAACAAAATTAAAAACTAATACAAATGTTTATTTTACTTTTCTTTAGCACAGTGCTTTTTCCTAATGTACTCCTCTGATTTCACTACCTTCTACATTTAAAAAAAATGCTTGGTGCCAAAGAAGAGTGAACATTTGTTTACAAGCATTTGTTTTTGTATTTATAGATAGGATTCATTGGATTTATAGATATGATTTCATAGGATTAGTGCAACTCTGCATAGTGTATAGTTTTGGTTTCATTTTAAAATTCACTAAACAATTGCAGCCAAAACTTTTAAGGCCACAATATTGCCTTTATGGTGTTTTCTGGCTTAATTCCCCCACGGAACTAAAGGTTGAGGGATGCGTTGGGGGACGAGTTCTTATGAGAGTTGCAACTTCCAGGGAGTTAGCTTCTTCCTGTTTTTCCTTAAGTGATGTTCAAGTCAAGTCTTCTGTGATACACCTCCTGCGTCTCCTTTCTTTCGGCACCACAGCTTCAATTTAAGCTGCACCATAATTTATGAACATCTCAGAACTGCTGGTACAAGCTGCAAAGTTTAATCAAAGTTGAATGTTGTATCATCTCATTAATATGTACATACATAAAGAATCAAGCTGTAAACTAATTATGATTATATAAGAGTAGCTGCTTGCTGCTTATATATATTATATAATATATCCATCCATCCATTATCAATACCGCTTATCCTCACAAGGGTCCCGGGGCGTGTTGGAGCCTATCCCAGCTGTCTTCGGGCAGTAGGCGGGGGACACCCTGAACTGGTTGCCAGCCAATCGCAGGGCACACAGAGACAAACAAACACACACACTCACAATCACACCTCAGGGCAATTTAGTGTGTCCAATCAACCTACCATGCATGTTTTTGGAATGTAGGAGGAAACCGGAGTACCCGGAGAAAACCCACGCAGGCACGGGGAGAACATGCAAACTCCACACAGGGAGGCCAGGGCCGGGATCGAACCCATGACCTCTGAACTGTGAGGCGGACGTGCTAACCAGTCGTCCATCGTGCCGCCCCTATTTAATATATATAATATATGATTATATAATTATATTATTATAAATATACACACAAACATATGATCTGATTAGTCGGCTAATTGCGACTACAGTTGGTGATTAGTCGACTACCAAAATAAGCGTTTGTGGCAGCCCTACTTAGAAGATAACACATGGCCACGTAGACACTTCCTGTTAGGCCTTTCACAATAAAACATGATGTACTTAAAACAAAACCGGTTACACCACAATTACTGTGTGGACCGTGAACGTCGGAGAAAGTGGGTAAAAATGAGTGAAGAGAGTGGGACTTGACGGTTCGGAATGGAAGCTAACCAAGACTGCAGTGCTTTGTGGTGAGCATTTCTCAAGGGTAAGATTCGTTCTTGAGTGTGATGAAAATCACACTTTTGCCTCTGCAGGCAGATTGTTATAGTAGTCAAACATCATTTCATCACATTTTGAAATCAAAATAATCCTTACAAATCAAATGACAATGACCCAAAGTTGACTTTGTCATTGTCATTGGGTCATTGTAATTTTTTACTCCACACAAGACCCGAAAAGAGTACAGGACGCTGTGTGTGAGACGTAGTACTCCCCGATGTTGACTGGCTGCCGTGAGGCAAAGAGGGAAAAAAGGTTTTCGGTGCTTCGCTGCGCGTCCAAACAGCTGGCCAATGCGTGGGACAAGTGCACACACATAGCAGCACCAAAACTGCTGGAGGGGAAACCTGTGAGCCAATCAGCAAACCGAAGGGCTGACCAATGGAAGCACTCCCTGGATCGGGCGTCTCCACTCATCCGTTCAGAGACTGACCTCTCTCAGGTCCGCTACACTGACGTATAAACAATGACCACCGTTAAATAAAGGAGTTACATTACAACTCTTGGCTCTCTCACTTCGTCTCCTTACACACATACGTATGCTGGCAAAAGGTTCGTCAAACTATTAACAGACGTGGGTTAATACCTTCAGAGTAGTAAATTAGCCAGCTAATGAGCTTGAAATAAACATCTGCCGTTAGCATCTTTTCCGCGGCGTCATGCCACGGACGCTTTTTTTTTTTTTGTAGTGGGTGGGGGTGGACGTAAGGACGGAACCGCCTTAAAATGACGAGGACGAACGGGGCCGGAGGACGATAATTTTTAAGAATAAGGACGGAGGGACGAAGAAGGGTACAAAGGTCGCGGACAGAGGGCGGAGGACGGATTGGCAAAAAAGGGTCAAGTGCCAAGCTGTGCTCATGTGTATAACACATAAAAATCTCTGAAGGTATCATTGGTGTCAAGTGGCTATACTGGTAAACAGCCGGACTGTGTCGTTGTACTGTGAATCATTTTCATCCTGTATTTTAGGCAACATTCATTACAAAACCAGACCTGCGTCAGTGTTGTTTGTGTGTGGAGCTCACAGGTTTGCAGACGGGGGCCAGGTTCTTTTTGATGAAGGGCAATGTGATGGCCACTAAGCTTTCCTGGAAGATCCTCTCCCTTACTGTGATACTGTCATAGTCATATTGCTGCAAGTAGAATGGAAGCAACAAGTATAATATTAATACAGATTGTAGACAGCTGATATTACCATCTAAAACTAGTGTCAAACTCAAGGCCTCTGGGGCCAGATCTGACCCTCCACATCACTATATGTGGCCGGCAAAAGCTAATCAAACGTCGACTCAAACACGATTCTTGCTAAAATCTGAACCAACATTTCGAATTGTCATATGTAATAAATGAGGTTGAGATACTGCGAGCATTTTCTTGTTACCAAACACCTTCTTAAAGTAACTTGAACAATAGTTGAACTATTATCGTTGACTTGTGATTTGATTTGTGTTTGTCCAATTTGTTGTTCAGTAGTATTTATTTAATAATTTGAGGAGACAAACATTCCTTTGTTTTCACAGTCGTAGCGGCCAACAACAATTACAACGTGGCCTGAAGCAAAACTTCATTTGACACCCGTGCTATGGTATATGCTCCCATCCAAAAGTATTGGAACACTGAGGCCATTTCTTTATTCCAACATGGAATATAAGAAACATTTAGTCTTGAAAGAAGAATATCCTTCAGTCTCCTTTTAAAGGGTTTAAGTTTGGAGAATTACTTGGCCCATCTAAAATCTTGATCTTCTCGCACTCAAAGAAGTCTTTTGGTGTTTTGGGTCAGCATCTTTCTGCTTGATAATCATCTTTTTTTTAAATTGTTTATATTGGAGCCAAATTTCATTTGCTGCTACCACCCTACATTATGTGATATATAGTACATACACTCAATAAAAATAGAAACGTGACACTTTTGTTTTTGCTCCCAATTTTTATGAGATGAACTGAAAGGTTTAAAACATTTTCCACATACACAATATCACCAGGTCTCTCAAATATTGTTCACAAAGCAGTCTAAATCTGTGCTAGTGAGCACTTCTCCTTTGCCGTGATAATCCATCCCACCTCACAGGTGTGTCATATCAAGATGCTGATTAGACACCATGATTAGTGCACAGGTGTGCCTTAGACTGCCCACAATAAAAGGCCACTCTGAAAGGTGCAGTTTTGTTTTATTTGGAGGGTTGGGGTCTGGAGACTCAGAAAACCACACGCTGTCTGCCATCTGCCCTGAACAGTGTAAACCGGGATTCATCTGTGAAGAGAACCCCTCTCTCACGTGCCAGACAGCATCAAATGTGAGCATTTGCCCACTCAAGTTGGTTACGATGACAAACTGAAGTCAGGTCGAGAGAGACCACGATGAGGATGACAAGCATGCAGATGAGCTTCCCTGAGACGGTTTCTGACAGTTTGTGTTCTTTGATTATGCAAGCTGATTGTTTCAGCAGCTGTTGAGTGGCTGTTCTCAGACGATTTTGGAGGTGAACAGGCTGGATGTGGAAGTCCTGGGCTGGTGTGGCACATGTGGTCTCGGTTGTGAGGCTGGTTGGATGCACTGCCAAATTCTCTGAAACGCCTTTGGAGATGGCTTATGGTAGAGAAATGAACATTCAATATATGAGCAATAGCTCGGGTTGACATGCTGTCAGCATGACAATCGCACGCTCCCTCAAATTTTGCGACATCTGTGGCATTTTGCTGTATGATAAAACTGCACCTTTCAGAGGGGCCTTTTATTGTGGGCAATCTAAGACACACCTGTGCACTAATCATGGTGTCTAATCGGCATCTTGATATGGCACACCTGTGAGGTGGGATGGATTAGCTCCGCAAAGGAGAAGTGCTCCCTATCACAGATTTAGACTGGTTTATGGATAATAGTTGAGATAAATGGTGACATTGTATATTATAAAAAAAGTTTTAGACCTTTGAGTTCATGGCAAAAAAGAGAGAGGGAATAATGAGCTGGTCCCAGAAGAAGTCATGCAAATCAAAACCATGACATTAACTCCACTGAGTTGCACATATGAGCTTGTATGTTTGGGGTCATTATCACTTCTGTACTTTTGTTTCTGAAATATTTTGAAGTATTTTGTGATATATTCACGTTCATTGTGTTGGGGTCTCACAGCTCTTAAAACATCATCAACTGCTATGTTTTCTTAGACTACATGTTGTTCAACATCTGTTAGTACACTAGTGGTTCTTTTCTTCTTCTAAAAAAGTCAATCCAAATGACTGACAGGCTATGGTCAATGCTTGTGCAAAGGCTGTGATTAATTTCCTAGACTTGCAATTATTTTTTCATTCAATGATTGGATATCACGTTGGTCACACCTAACTGTAAATGCAGTGTTCATTGCAACTGTGTATACATTCGGTATGACTGTGACAATACTTTTGGAGGGGGGTAAATAACACAGCATTTGTGTATGAACAAACACTTTAAAAGGTAGAATTTATTTGCACATGTGAACTGTGAGCTACAATTACCACATTTGGCAAATTAAAAAGAAAGCATTTGACTCAATGATATAGTTTTGCTAAGGTTAGTGATTCCTACTGAGTGATAAATCTCACCAATAAGAATCGGCGCAATCTTCATTGACCAAGCACATTAAGACAAACAAGAAATTTGATGCCAATAGTTACTTTCACAGTAATCCCTCATTTATTGCGGTTAATGGGGACCAGAACCTGGCACGATAGGTGTGAAGCCGCGAAGTAGCGTCAGAACGATTTTATTATTATTATTATTATTATGATTATTATTACTTGATATGATATTTATTGTACAGTTTTATTTTGGGGGGGATTTGCGCCTCTATTACGCTGTTGCGAACCCCCGACATGGTTCCCACACTTCTAAATACTTGTTACACAATCAATCTAACTTTAAAAATGCAAAATGAAGAATAAATACCAAGCTGCAGGCTGTGAAGAATTGAGCTTTAATCGTGGCAGCGGACGATTACGATGGAACCTTCGCTAAAAACTAGGGATGTGCGCGACTAGTCGTTTAACCGTCAACGATTTATTAAACGTTTTGTATTTTACTAGTCGGTTAAACGCGCCATTAAGTATCACGCATCTTGTTCCATACGCCTCTGCCTCGGCCTCTGTAAACATGCTGGGCACCAAGAGAGAGAATTGCTCCCTCCCTACCTAAAAAATCAAATTTTTATGTGTAAGCGTTCATATTACATTAAAAATGCGACCTCTGTCTTGTCTGCTGTATGAACACACGCGTCGTCAATGTGGCCCGCCTGCGCAGAAGAAGAGACGACGTCACACCCGACATTGTGTTTGCGGAAATAAATGTGGTCCAGCGTGTCAGGGCATTCAAGCGATTAGGTATCAGGTAGAAATAAATACAGTATTTTGGGGGAAATTATGAGGCGAGGTTTTATTATCTCATTTCATGGAGACATCACTAACAATGACGTCACGTCATAACCGTGTGTAAAAAATCTATCTATCTGAGCCGTGGCTGAATCACTACGATTGCCATAAATGTCCACTTTATGCTTCACGTTTCAAGTGGGATTAAACTAAAGTAAAATATAAAATCAATAGAGTTACTCAAAACAATTTTGCAGATTCGATCCCCCTGCTTCCAGCACTTTACCTCTGCCTGCGC
>NC_141228.1:910000-935000 GCF_054856515.1 Filicampus tigris | reverse complement strand
CCCGCATTTGCTGAGGCGCCGGGAAGGGGGCCAGCCTCATCAGCCTGCCACCATAGAGGTTGGGACGCACACGACACACGAGGGATTGGGAGTACAGAAAGTGAAATGTAAACTAGAAGAAACAGGATGAACGGGACTAGGTGAAGAAGTACGCAGTGAACGCGGTGTCGAAAAAGGTGGGGAGTGTAGTGGCTTGGGCAAAGGTTCGTAATGATGTGACTTGGACAAAGCTGAGGAGGAACCAGAAACTTTACTCGGACGCCTACGTTGGCCACCCCGCGGGGGTCCCATATAAATGGCCAACCGGGCACCCAAAGTAGGGTCTGAAGGAAAGTGTTCAGTGGTGGACACTAGGGGTACAGGTTCGGAATGACGCAACATGGAAAAAGACGGGCTTACGGGAGGAACCAGAACCTCTACTCGGGCGTCTACGTTGGCCACCCCGCGGGGGTCCCGTGTAAATGGCCAACCGGGCGCACAAGCTAGGGTCTGATGGAAAGTGTTCTGGAGTGGACACTCAGGAATCATCATCAGAAAAACGTGACAAAAATTGACTAGGGCTTGAATGGTGACTTGGGAAGGGACTCGGAAAACCATAATCAGTGTCAAAATCTGAATGGGAAACTAAGGGATCATCATCGTACAAAAACTGAGGAGGGCTTGAAAAAGCAGGAAGCCCAAAATCAATGTCAGAATCGGAATCAGAAAGGAGATTAACCAAATCATGGCAATCTTCACAGTCAGAAAAATCAGAGTCTAAAAACAAAACATCGGCTGTTAAACTATAAGGGGATTGTACAAAATTAGGACAAGTAGTTGGCAAAGATGAGAGAGACATGGAAGAAAAGACAGAGCTTACAGGGGGTGGGTGGTAGTGGAGGGATGGTTAGGAGCAGGTGGTGACGTCTTCGGCTTGAGGGAAGTGTCTGAGTCTGCTGGGTCCATGACTGGTCAGTACGTTCTGTCATGTGAGGATCGGGATTTAACCCTATTCGCAGGTATGACACTGAAGTTGAAGAGTAAAAAGACTATCAAGAAAAATACAAAGTAACAACAGAGATCAGGACGGGAGGAGAGTGCATCCTCACTCCAAAGATTTAAACTGTAAGACTTCAAGCCTATATGACATCATAAAGGACAAAGCATAAAAGGAACATAGCAACTGCAGAGCAACTGATACATCACATAAACAACCAGTTATAACAATTATTATATTGCTCGTGTTGTTAACTTGTTACATATGTATTTTGTTAACATACTTTTATACAGGACAGGTACCGTAGTCGTTTCCCACATAAGGAAATTACGTTATAAGGAAAGGGTTGGACAATGCAAATATGATTCCATGTTTACAAAAAATTTAAAAGCATATTTTTTTTCAGGTTTTCGACTGGTTAGCACGTCCGCCTCACAGTTCAGAGGTCGTGGGTTCGATCCCGGCCCCGGCCTCCCTGTGTGGAGTGTGCATGTTCTCCCCGTGCCTGCGTGGGTTTTCTCCGGGTACTCCGATTTCCTCCCACATTCCAAAAACATGCATGGTAAGTTGATTGGATTCTCTAAATTGCCCCTAGTTGTGATTGTGAGTGGGGATGTTTGTCTCTGCGTGCCCTGCATTTGGCTGGCAACCAATTCCAGGGTGTCCCCCGCCTACTGCCCGAAGACAGCTGGGATAGGCTCCAGCACGACCCGCGACCCTTGTGAGGATAAGCGGTATCAATAATGGATGGATATTTTTTTTCATGAATCTCACTGGGTGGCCAGTCTGTCAATCTGGGTGGGCCTGTGCACACCCAAGCACACCCATAGCTCCACCCCTGACACACACACTATACCACACTTTTGCATACTCCAGCTATCTTTATATGTATTTTTGTATTCTATTTTGTTAACCAATAAAACATCCATCCATTATCTATACCGCCTATCCTCACAAGGGTCGCGGGGAGTGCTGGAGCCTATCCCAGCAGTCTTCGGGCACTAGGCAGGGGACCAATAAAACACTTTAAAATAAATAACAAATAAACCATAATGAAAATTCAAAATATTTTCAGAATTTTCTTTTTACTAAAAACTAAACTAAAAACTTGCAGTGACTACTTTTGTTGTTTGTTTGGGACAAAATCATTGAGTCTCTTGGGAATGTTTGGCACAAGGCCACTTGAATATTGACTACAGAAGAAATAGAATTTCTCATCGTATCACAGAGTTTTACAATTGCCCGACAGTACATGAGGCATTCTGTGTTATAAAACTGTGTGGGTATCCCTTCACATTTTCTGTTAGGCCTAACCTGCAGACTATTAAGAAAAAAAGACAGGTGTGGCCTGTTGACTGTTTAGCCATTATTTTTTGAAAAATAATTATCAACTTATGCTGTTTATAACATCACACTCATGTTTGGTGTGCAGACTTGCCCTGTACGGAGACTTCTACTGGGCAACGTAGCTTTCAGTGGAAAATCCCTCATGAATACTCTATTCAGTTGTAAAGTGGTAGGAGTTACCTGGGGACGGTGTGTCTGAGTACCGCTAATCTGGCAGGTAATGGTTGTTGTAGTAAAGTAATTTTGCCAATGGGTGAAGCTGTTGCTCCATGCTGACTGTGTATGTCGAGGAAGCCTTTGACTTACTTCTGTGTTTTGCCGCTGCTGTATGTTGCCAGTTGCTGCGCAGTTCAATAGTAAAAAAGCAAGCACGCTCTATCTCCAATAGGTTATGGGCCCAGAACGACGCTGAAAAAGCTGATACATGTAATTCTTTGTAAGAGATAAACAGTATTGTGGGACTTCACAATGGACGAGAAGCTGTTTATTGACAATTTGAGTGGACCGGAGAGTTGGGCAACATGAAAATTTCAGATGGAGCACTTGCTAAGAGCTAAAGGATTGTGGGGCATGCTAACAAAGACGGAGTTGCTAGCCGCCGATGCTAACGCACACGCACAGGCCGAATTCACTAAAAGGAGAGAGAAGGCGTTCGCCATGATAATGCTGAATGTGAGTACAACCCAGTTGTATTTGATAAGTTGTTAGACTCTCAAAGAGGCGTGGACTACGCTGAAAGGCCATTTTGAGAGAGATACCTTGGCAAATAAACTGTTTTTGAAGAAAACATATTTCCGATATGAAAGGTGGAAGGGGAACGTTTGACTGATCATTTGAATGATCATTTAAAACAAAAGAAGGAGCTTACTGATCAGCTATCAGCAATAGGATCTGTAATAGAAGAGGAAGATCAAATTGTAACACTTTTGGGAAGTTTGCCACCAATTGTCACTGCATTGGAAACGAAGATTGACAATTTGACACTGCAGTTTGTTCAGCAAGCATTAATAAATGAAGAGCAAAAGCGAGTTAATGCCAGTGCTAACTACAGTGGTTCTGCGGCGGCTGGTGTATCAGCCATGTCTTCACAATTCCAGTCAACTGTGCAGGATAACTGCAGGACAGTGGGAGCAGAAAGCCCGAGCACGTGGAGGTGTTACAAATGTGGAAAGAAGGCCATATCAAGCGTGATTATCCAAGATGGAAACGTAAAGCTAAACAGAAACCCACAAGGCCAAAAGCATGATGTGTGAAGATGAAGAAGGTTCATCTGAAGGTGCTTTTGTCACTAAAGAAGTACATTCAAATGACAATTCGCAACAGGGCGAATGGTTGATTGATTCAGGAGCATCAAAGCACATGACGTGATAAAGATATACTTCAAGAATACCAACAGTTCTCAAAGGCACAGTCTGTAAGACTAGGTGACGGCAGGGTGCTTGACGCCCTTGGAATAGGAAATGTCAATTTGAAAATGACTTTCAAAGTAAGTGATTCAAAACATGTCACAATGTATGATGTTCTGTATGTTCCAAAGCTAGCTGGGAATCTATTCTCAGTGGGAGCTGCGATCAAAAAGGGAAATACAGTACAGTTCAAGAAATCTCACTGCTCCATACGTGGAGAAAATGGAACTCTCATAGGAATGGGAACCCAAAGAGCTGATGGACTTTTTCAGCTGGATGTTGAAGGACATGCATCTGTCTGTCATAGTGCATCACTAGAAGCTAGTCTATGGCACCAGCGTCTGGGACACACCACCAAGCTGAAGGAACTGAAGGATATGGTAAAAGGAGTGGACTTCTCTGCAGAAACAGAGGTTCCTTTCTGTGAAGGATGTGTGGAAGGCAAGCTGTCCAAACGGCCATACAAGTCGATTGGAGGAATACGTTCCAAACGGAGAATGCAGCTTATTCATAGTGATGTCTGTGGTCCCATGCAGACTGAATCGATTGGTGGAGCAAAATATTTTGTGACATTCATAGATGACTACTCTAGATGCTGCAAGGTATTCTTCATGAAACAGAAGAATGAGGTGCTGGACAAATTTAAAGAATTTGAGAAAACATTCACAAATGAATGTGGACAAAATATTACAAGACTGAGAACAGACAATGGTAGTGAGTTCACATCAAAGGAGTTTCAAGAATATTTGAAGTTTCAAGGCATTCATCATGAAATTACTGTACCTCACTCACCACAGCAAAACGGTGTTGCAGAAAGAAAAAATAGGACATTAGTTGAAGCAGCTAGAAGCATGCTGTCACATGCGAAGTTGCAAAAGATGTACTGGGCAGAGGCTGTAGCCACGGCAGCTTACATTTAAACAGGCTGCCCACATCTGTCCTGAAGCAAGAAACACCCTACAAAAGATGGTATGGAAAAAAACCTGACATACATCACATGAGAGTGTTTGGCTGCAGTGCTTATGCACATACCCCTGATGAAGATAGATGAAACTGGCCAAAAAGGCTGTGAAGCTTCGTTTCGTGGGATATGCAAACAATGCAAAGGGCTACCGCATGTATGATGAAGAGAAAAAAAGGATCTTAATCCGCCTAATGTCCTGTTCAATTAATTAAACTTTGATTGGAAACAACAATCCGGTTCCGGCGCCGCGCGAGTGGCAGCCCGCTACAGCAGCTCCGGCTCACCGGTGAGCCTTTTCGTGTGTTTTTGTACCTTACTATTACTATTAATATTACTATTACTCTACCTCATACCTTTTTCACATAGTTGATAGTCGTAAACTTGCGTAGCAATGGACACCCAAACTGCGGTATTCTTGCTGCTGCTGCTGGTGGCTATTTTTTGCGCGATCGTGTCCGGCGACTTGGCTCAAAGCCGCGCCCCCATTGTTTACAGCCAAAATCAGCTGTTAGCACTCCGTGCTAACCCTGCGCCGACTCCCGGGGCGAGACCCGATATCCCCCGTGAGCTGAGGAGGAAGAGACGGGGATCTCGTGCGGGGGTTAAACGCCGGGAAAGGAGGAGACGACACCATCCCGTCCTCTCATCTGTTAGATGGACGAGCTAGCGGCACTTAACCGGCATGAGAGGGACCTTCGGGAGGCTAGCCTGATGCTATTCACGGAGTCATGGCTAACAGCGCTAACGCCGAACGCGGCGTAGAATTGGACGGCTTCCAAATCATACGTGCGGACAGGAGGCTGGAGAGTCGTAAGAGGAAAGGAGGAGGGCTGGCTGTGTTTGTGAACGATAGATGGTGTAATCCTGGGCACATCACGATTAAGGAGCAGCTTTGCAGCAGGGATATTGAGCTGCTAGCTGTTGGCATGAGGCTATTCTGCATCCCGCGAGAGTTTAGTCATGTGATCGCGGTGACCGTCGACGTCCCCCCCGCTGCCAGCGGCGACACAGCCTGTGATGTCTTGACTGCAGCCGTGAGTAGGCTATAAACACAGCACCCAAATGTCTTGCTACTCATCTCTGGTGACTTCAATCATGCCTCCCCTTCCTCCTCTCTGCCTTCATTCACACAGTGTCTCTGCCACACCAGAGACAATAAAACACTGGACCTTTTCTATGCCAACACCAAGGAGGCATACACATCACTGCCCCTCCCCCCGCTGGGCAAAGCTGATCACAACCTGGTGGCTCTCCAGTCTGTGTACAAACCTCTGGTCCGCAGGCAGCCAGCGGTGACCCGCACAGTTCAGAGATGGTCTGGAGAAGCCGAGGAGGCCTTAAAGGACTGCTTCAGCAGAACTGTGAGGGAAGTATTCAGCGATGCTCACGGGGAAGACATTAGCAGTCTACCGGACACTGTTACAGACTCTATAAATTTCTGCATGGAGAACACCATACCCACTAGGACAGTAAGGTGTTTCTCCAGCAACAAACCCTGGATCACACCAGACATAAAATCTCTCCTGAAGGAGAAGAAGAGGGCTTTTGCATCAGGCAACAAAGAGGAGCGGAAGACTGTGCAGCGCCAGCTGAGGAGGAGGATCAGAGAGGGGAAAAGGTCCTACAGGAAGAGGATGGAGGAGCAGCTGCTGCAGAATAATGCCAGAGGAGTCTGGAGGGGCCTGAAGACCATCTCAGGCCACGACAACCCAAGAACCGGACTGGGGGGGACCTGCAGTGGGCAAATGAGCTGAACCTCTTTTTCAATAGGTTCGATCAGATGCCTGCCCCCACTCAGTCTCTCCTGCTGCAGCCTCCACCTACTCCTCCTGCTGGGTGTGTCACCCCCTCCCCTCTTTTCTCCACAGTCTCCAGCTCCCAGCTACACCAGACAGCCACCACTCCCTCCTGCCCAGCCTTGGCCTTCACAACATCTCAGGCGAAGAACCAGCTGAAGAAGATGAAGGCGAGGAAGGCAGCGCGTCCAGATGGCATCAGCCCCCAGCTCCTCAAATCCTGCGCTGGAATTGTCCAGCACATGTTCAACCTGAGCCTGAAGCTGGGCAGAGTCCCCCAGCTATGGAAAACATCCTGCCTGGTCCCGGTGCCAAAGACGCCCCACCCGAAGGAGCTCAACAGCTTCAGACCAGTGGCGCTGACGTCTCACCTGATGAAGACCCTGGAGGGACTGGTCCTTGTCCACCTGCGCCCCCTGGTGAGCTCCTCAATGGACCCACTCCAGTTCGCATACCAGCCTGGCATCACTGTGGATGATGCCATCATCTACCTCCTCTACACTTCACTCTCCCACCTGGAGAAGGCGGGGAGCACTGTGAGGATCATGTTCTTTGATTTCTCCAGTGCTTTCAACACCATCCAGCCCACCCTATTGGGAGACAAGCTGGAGCGGGCGGGGGTGGCCCACCACCTCACCACATGGATCCAGGACTACCTCACAAACCAGCCACAGTATGTGAGGACACAGGACTGTGTGTATGACGTGCTCCTCCGTAGCACGGGGGCCCCACAGGGAACTGTGTTGGCTCCCTTCCTGTTCACCCTCTACACCTCGGACTTCAACTACAGCACCCCTACCCGTCACCTGCAGGAGTTCTCTGACGACTCTACAATTGTCGGCCTCATCACAGGCGGAGATGATCGGGAGTACAGAGAACTTACTCAGGGTTTTGTGGACTGGTGCCAGCAGAACCGCCTCCTGATCAATGCAGGGAATTCCGAAGAAATGGTGGTGGATTTCGGTTCAACTGGTTTCCAGATTAACTGACTCCCAACTCGAGCGGTGGTCGTTAGGGCAATGCCAGTCAAGTAATTTTGCTACAAGCTACATAAAAATTGTTTAACTGCATACCTGTTCAATTCTTCAATAAACATGTGAAACAAAACTTCTCGTTTACAACTCCTGACCTGCTGCAAGAAATTGTAAACAGTGAAAAATAAAAAACAAAGGTAGAGAGAGAGCTGTAGTGTTGCACGGGATACCAGTACCACCACTGTACCTTGATTTTTCGGCGTCAAAAACGGCGCAATACCATTTTTTTGAAACACTATTTTAAAAAATAAATAAAAACACGCAGCTCACCAACTCTGTCTTAAAGACAAGTATACGCGCCTGTCTACCGACATGTGAGAAACGTCTTAAGTGGCACGCCATGTGTGCAAGAGGAAGATGGCCTCAAGTAGTAAGTCAAGCTCCCGCTGCCCCTCCGCTCCTCATTGAAAAGCATGACACGTTAAGTGTCATATGGAACTTTTTTGCTTACATGGCCGAAAGCCATGGCAAGCCGACCAACAAGACAAAGCGTGTCTCTAAGGTTTGTTTTAAAACTACCGTGGCTCAAGGTGGGAACACGTCCAATCCAGACTTATACCATTTCGAGCCAAGAGCCACTTCACCCGTTTTCCACGGAAAAGAAAACCCTGAGAGCCGCAAAGACTTTTTGACATGTAAAATGAAGATATGTTTATGTACGTATGTGTATATATTAGGGGTGTAATGGTACGCTAAATCACATTTCGGTTCGGTTCGTTTTTTTGGAAACTTCGGTTCGGTATATTTTTGGTAGAAAAAACAGATTTTTATTTTTTTTAAAGGTTTATTTTGAAAAGATGACAAGTAAATGGTACTTTTTAAAA
Source organism: Filicampus tigris (assembly GCF_054856515.1). Classification (NCBI taxonomy): domain Eukaryota; kingdom Metazoa; phylum Chordata; class Actinopteri; order Syngnathiformes; family Syngnathidae; genus Filicampus; species Filicampus tigris. Next base: position 926,653 of record NC_141228.1, on the reverse strand, counting down.
AATAAATAAATAAAAGCGAACCATTCGGGTGATATTCTAAGAAATTACACCAGAATAAAAAATACACTTACAATAAAGATCTCTTAATTTAGTAAATTATTAAGACACTGAAATCTTTAAATGCTCAGCAGCAAAAGCCAATGACACACCTAAGTATTCAAGTTAAAGACAAGTTGTCATTAACTTGTTGTCATTAAGTTAAGTTGTCATTACAGTACATGTATACACTTTTTGTGATAAAAAAAAAAATACATACAATAACAGTTACAATTATAGCTAACGATATTAAAACTTTTTGTAATGAAAAAAAATTAAAAGTCTTTATGAAATTGTATAAACCTTTTAGGCATTGAAATCTTTGAATGTTCAACAGCATATTGTAACGAATTGGGTTATCTTTGTTGTGATCGGATTCGTGGATTGCTGAGTTGTGATGTTTCCGATGTTCATGAATGCATCGTACGGCAAGCGAGTGGAGCAGCGGAGAAAGAAGAGCGTGAGCAGTTGTACTTGGATTAATGAAAACGTGATAATTAAACTACGTCTGATGGCGTGTTCCTGGAAGACGGTACAATATGATAAATCTCTCTATTTAAGGTTGACGTTTTGGGCTAAAAAGACTGCTTACTTCCTCTTCTAAGAAACATTCACAGTCGGATGATGCCGTGCATGTTAGACGTGCTAGCCGCAACATAGCGCCGATTTCATGTAGCAATGTCGGCACACAATTTTCGGACTTATCCACACACCTTTCCCCATCGGCGATGGTGAACAGGAAAGCCAGAATGTTCCCAAACAGGAGACCACAGTGTACACGGGGACCTTCAAGCTCTGTCTCTTTTCTGGCTCTCTCTTTAGTACCGCCACTCTCCACAAAAACTAGCTCTTGGTACATGGAATGTCACCTCTTTGGCAGGGGATTGTGTGTGAGGCTGAGAAGTTCCAACTAGCTATAGTTGGGCTCACTGCCACACACATCTTGGGCTCTGGTACCAGTCCTCTCAAGAGGGGTTGGACACTCTTCCACTCTGGAGTTGCCCAGGGTAAGAGGCGGCAAGAGCAAGTGTGGGCATACCTATTGCCCCCCGGCTTGGCGCCTGTACATTGGGGTTTACCCCGGTGGACGAGAGAGTAGCCTCCCTCCGCCTTAGGGTAGGGGGATGGGTTCTGACTGTTGTTTGTGCCTATGCACCAAACAGCAGTGCATAGTACCCACACTTTTTGGAGTCCATGGAGGGTGAGCTGGAGAGCGCTTCACCTGGGGATTCCATCGTTCTGCTGGGGGACTTCAATGCTCATGTGGTCAATGACAGTGAGACCTGAAGGGGCGTGATTGGGAGGAACGGCCCCCCCTGATCTGAACCAGAGTGGTGTCCCGTTTAGGGCTGTTCAGTCCCTGCAACGGTCCAGTAACGGAACACCACTCTGGTCCAGCCTGGGGGGGGCATTCCTCCCAATAACGAACACCATGTTCAAACATAAGGGTGTCCATATGTGCACTTGGCACCAGGACACCCCAAGCCGCAGTTCAATGATCGACTTTGTTGTCGTATCATCGGATTTGCGGCCGCATGTTCTGGACACTCGCGTGAAGAGAGGGGCGGAGCTGTCAACTGATCACCATCTGGTGGTGGGTTGGCTCCAAAGGTGGGGGAAGATGCCGGACATTGAGTCAGAGTGGACCATGTTTCATGCCTCCATTGTTGAGGCGGCCGATCGGAGCTGTGGCCGCAAGGTGGTCGGTGAATGTCATGGCGGCAATCCCCGAACCCCCTGGTGCACACCAGCAGTAAGGGATGATGTCCAGCTGAAGAAGGAGTCCTATTGGGCCTTTTTGGCCTGCGGGACTCCGGAGGCAGCTGACACTTAGCGGCTGGCCAAGCAGAATGCAGCTTCGGCGGTTGCTGAGGCAAAAACTCAGGTGTGGGAGGAGTTTGGTAAGGTCATGGAAAATGACTTTCGGACGGCTTCGAGGATATTCTAGTCCGCCATCCGGTGTCTCAGGAGGGGAAAGCAGTGCACCATCAACAATGTATATAGTGGGGATGGGTGCTGCTGACCTCGACTTGGGACGTTGTGGGTCGGTGGGGAGAATACTTCGAAGACCTCCTCAAAAAGGTTATTATTGTAAACAAAAACGAACGAAATAACGAAAACTAAAATTATAAAAACTTTTTGGTTTACGAAATAAAAAAATAAAAAACGATAACTAACTAAAACGACATTGTCTGCTCACAAGACTAACTAAAACGAATGATAATCGTAGCGAAAATACCATTCGTTTTCATCTTTGTAAGCTTTTGTGATCATTTGAAATGTAAAACACGGCGCTGCCGGTTTTACGACAGTTGTACAGCTGTACGGCAACTCGACGTCTGAAGTGACGTAACACGTTTACAATTAGGTCTGATGGGTATAAAACAAAAATAAAACAACATTATAATGGCGAAAGTTGGGAGAAAACGACAGAGCCCCATTTGGGATTATTTTGATTATGATTGTGTCTCAGACAAAAGCAAATGCATTGTCACGGAGACGGGGTCTCGTGCGGCATATTGCTCGAGGGGAAAAACCTCTCTGTCTCTCTCTCTCTTGCACACGCACCCACACACTTTCAATATGGAAGGACTTAAATGTGTTGACATATATTCTGATGTTACAAGTCTGCACTCTCCTGTTCAATTGCCAGGTTTTTATGTTATGTTTTATGTTGCTTGTTTCATCTGTATTTTCACTTTAGAAGCAGCATTAATGCACTGCACTTTTCTTGGCCTTATTGCACTTAAGTTTAAGGGGACTGTTGTGTTTTATTTGTTGATGGTTATTCATACATTGTTAGTAAGTTAATACATTTTTCAAATGGTATCTTTATTTGAATAAATAAAACATGTTACTGTAAAAAAAAGCTGCACCTGACAAATACATCAAATTCTAAAAAACTAAAACTAAAACTGATAAAAACTAAACTAAAACTAAGCATTTTCCCCAAAACTAAAACTAATACAAACTAACAAATCTATTCTAAAAACTAATTAAAACGAACTGAATTCGAAATAAAAAGTCAAAACGAAATAAAAACTAAACTAAAATGAAAAATCCCAAACTATAATAACCCTGCTCCTCAATTCCACCGACACGCCTTCCACTGAGGAAGCAGAGCCTGGAGACTCCAAGGTGGGCTCTCCTTTCTCTGGGGTTCAAGTAACCAAGGTAGTTCAAAAGCTCCTTGGTGGCAAAGCCCCAGGGGTGGATGAGATCCGCCCGGAATTCCTAAAGACTCTGGATGTTGTGAGGCTGTCATGGTTGACACACCTCTACAACATCGCGTGGACATCGGGGACAGTGCCTCTGAATTGGCAGACCGGGGTGGTGATCCCCCTTTTTAAGAAGGGGGACCGGAGGGTGTGTTCCAATTACAGAGGACTTACACTCCTCAGCCTCCCTGTCAAGGTCTATTCAGGGGTGCTGGAGAAAAGAGGGTCCTTCAGGTGGTCGAATTTCGGGTTCAGGAGGAGCAATGGGGTTTTCGTCCCGCCCGTGGAACTGTGGACCAACTCTACACCCTCAGCAGGGTCCTCGAGGGTGCATGGGAGTTCGCCCAATCAGTCTGCTTGTGTTTTGTGGACTTGGAGAAGGCGTTCGACCGTGTCCCTCGGGGAGTTCTGTGGGGGGTGCTTTGGAAGTACGGGGTACCGAGCCCCTTTATAAGGTCTGTTCGGTCCCTGTACCACCAATGTCAGAGCTAGGTCCGCATTGCCGGCAGTAAGTCTGATTCGATTCCAGTGAGGTTTGGACTCCGTCAAGGCTGCCCTTTGTCACCGATTCTGTTCATAACTTTTATGGACAGAATTTCTAGGCGCAGCCGAGGTGTCGAGGCAGTCCGGTTTGGTGGCCTCAGTATTGCATCTCTGTTTTTTGCAGATGATGTGGTACTGTTGGCTTCTTCAAGCCGCAATCTCCAACACTCACTGGAGAGGTTCGCAGCTGAGTGTGAAGTGGCTGGAATCAAAATCAGCACCTCCAAATCTGAGACCATGGTTCTCAGTCGGAAAAGGGTGGTGTGCCCTCTCCGGCTCGGGGATGAGAATCCGCCCCAAGTGGAGGAGTTCAAGTATCTCGTCGTCTTGTTCGCAAGTGAGGAAGATCGACAAGTGAGGAAGATCGACAGGCGGATCGGTGCAGCATCTGCTGTCGGGCAGACTCTGTATCGGTCTGTCGTGGTGAAGAAGGAGCTGAGCCGAAAGGCGAAGCTCTCAATTTACTGGTCCATCTACGTTCCTACTCTCACCTATGGTCATAAGCTGTGGGTCATGATCGAAGGAACAAGAGCTCGGATACAAGCGGACGAAATGGGTTTTCTCCGCAAGGCGTCCGGGCTCTTCCTTAGAGATAGGGTGAGAAGTTTGGCCATCCGGGAGGGACTTTCAGGCGTATGGAGCATGGGGCTGATTAAAATATCACTTGAAACACATTAATGCTTCTTTCTGACATCAATTATTTTTGCATCTATGCATACTTTTACTTGTCATCATTGATTCGGTGCATATAAGTCAGTGGGAGTGTCAGGTACGAACTTCATTAAGATGACAACAACACGATCGCGACCATGTCACTTTGCTTCCCAGAAGCCAGTTGACATGGGCGTATGTGTTGAGCACCAGATTAACTTGTGCACTCGTTGAAGATTTGCAAGTACAAATTCTTTGCTGGTTGAAGTGTGCCAGTTCGTGAGACAGTGGATAGACCAGTCCCGTCGAAGGTGTTGTTTAATTCATTTGCGTCACCAGTTCAAATACCGCTCTCTATCTTTTTATTTGTTATTATGCTTACAATTTCTTGCAGCTAGTCGGAAGTTGTAAACGAGACATTTTGTTTCACATGGTTATTGAAGAATGTATGCAGTTGAACAATTTTGATGTAGCTTGTGACAGCAGACAAGACACACAAAATTACTGGATTGACAATACCCTAACTGCCACAGCTGCTTTTGGGAGACGGTTAATATGGAAGCCAGTTGAACTCGAACACCTGTGTTCAGCTCCTCTGGCCCGCTGGTCGCTCTCCAGCACTAGGAAGGCTGCGATCGACCGACTCCTGTGCGCCCACTCACAGCGAGTGATCACAAGGACTCACCATTGTAGTCCTCCCCATCTGCCGTCACAATAGTTGTTGAAAGTCTATTGAAAATCCTTGGCCTCCCACTGGTATGGAGAATTCCTCAGTGAGCAACCAGGCTAGATTTTGAGGATGACCTTCTGAGGGCACTTTCTGATCATTTTGGGAGACTTCCTGATCATTTTGGCACACTTCCAATCAACTATGGGGCACTTTGTGATCATTTTGGAACCTTTTGTAAATATTTTGGGGACATTCCTGCTCATTTTGGCACACTTGCTCTTCATTTTGGGGCACGTCCAGTTCACCTCTGTTCTATTATTTGGTCAAAAATTTGAACATTTTGGTCTGTAAAAATTTTAGGAATGTTGAAAATCAGCTCCAAGGTGAAGTGGATGAGCCGAACATTCTTAGTTTCGAATGGCAATGATGCAAATCTGTACTGTTAAAGATGTCATTGGGAACTAATGGGATTTTGGGGGGGAATAAAAATGTGAGAATTGTGAATTTAGTAAAATGTTGGTGGTTTTGGAATGCTGAAAATCATTCCCAAGGTGAATTGAATGAGACATGCGGCTGCCATGTGCTGATGAGTTGTCGTCGACGGGTCGTTATGCGCCGAAACAGTCGCCGATGGGATGCAGGCGTCATGTGGTGAAACTTAACTTAAAGAACATGTGTGAAATGCTTGAGTTGGCTCAAGTGGTGTTCAAAGCCCGCATCAGAAACCCGTAAATCAGGGATACCTTAAAGTGGCAATAGGTCAAAGCAACGATACACAACAAAACAAAATCCAGCAAATAATTAGCAAAACAATTCTGATCCAGTCTAGTCTCCCACAAGCAGTGGCGTAGCCATAAATTTTTAATTGGTGTGGTGATCTTCAATGGGTTAGGGTTAGGGTTAATGTACAGGATGGCTCGTTTTCAAAATCACGGTGATGGACCACACACACGTAAGTGAGGAAGGCAAAAGCGAAAGTGGAGCCTGAGGCTCCTCCCCGCTGTTTTGCTATGACAGAGACTACCGGATGTCTGTGTCTGAAACGCTTCAAAATGAAGTCAAACACAACGTAACATAATCATGGAAAACCAACCAGACATTGCAAGCTGCCACTACCAGTCCAGAAAGCTCTGCTGTGCTCCTGGCTCCTTCCACAGTAGGTTGTATTCCTCAGTCAGTGAAATAGGTTCATGTGGAAACGGCAGTTATTTAGGTGGAACAAAGATTCTTCAACATGCAACACCTAGCCGCGTTTGTCAATCATCTCCTTGTCGTGGGGCAAGGGTGGACAGTGAGGCGGCCGGGGAGTGGCCACTGGTGGCTGCATGTCCACAATTAGTATAGATTAGGAATAGACTACAGCAACGTTCTGACAAATTTAGGTCATGTCGCCAATTATAATTTCCAGGCTTTGGAGTTTATGAAACCCATCCAAGAGGGTGTTTTCTTTCAGCTTCTCTTTTTCTTAGTCCATTTTTTTTCAAACCAAATCCCCTTACTGACATGACCCTCCAGTTCCAAAGACTAGGTGTTGAAACCTGACTGGGATCTGCTGACTCTGTGGCCACAAATAACACAGCTCCAAAATGTTTACTTCAAATTTGTTGCCTGTATAAATAAGTGTGAACATAAAGTAGTTGCCAACTGCTGTAAACATTTGTCCTGGTAGCTGGCTTATTTTTGCCTCCAAAGCGGATACTCCATTGGATCGCCTTAATACACAAACGTGTAAGAGCCAAACCTGTTTGTATTGCTGATTGTCCGTGCTTTGCCGAATGTCATTGCACACTGTGTCCATCATGCTTTCAATCAGTTTATGGCCCTCCAGAAAACCAGTGCTGATTGGCTCCATAAGCTCCTCAAGGACTGAACCAAGGTATGGCTGGATGCTCTCGGCGCATACCTTCTCTGCTGACAATGCTACTTTAGCTGGAGGACAAAGAAAAAAAATCTAAATCTCTCTCTCGGAACTTGGAAGGAAAATTATAGGCATTTCATGCAAAGAGAACTTTAATAGAGAGAAAATGGTTCAAGGAACAGATTCAATGGGAAGAAATAATTTAATTGACTTGCCACTATTTTACAGATAGATTTAACACTGCTTTGATGAGAATTCAAGTTTCATTATTTCTAAGCATGTTCAAACTTCAATTGGTGAATGAAATGTATATTCTGTTCAGAATGTTTTACCACTACACAGAATTCTTCCCTTCCTCTCAAAAGGTAATAGTCCTCTAAGCCTGGACTGACACATTGGTTGTCTTAGAGCTGTCATTCTATTTTCCACTCTGAAGCAGTAGTTCTGTTTACATTTATGACAAAAAAAAAGAATGCTGTATCTCTAGAACAATAGCATCTGTCACCTTCAAAATAAGTAAAGAATGAGAAAGAAAAAGAGATTCACCTCTGACTTTTCCCTCCAGTTGTTGCCTGCAGTTGACAATCTGGTCCATGTCTGAGTGGATCAGCACTTCTTGTTGCCGCAATGATTTTTGACATTGTTCCTTCAATGCAGAGAGTCCTCCCAAAAGATGTTCTTGGACCAGAATGTATGCTGCCTCCACAGTCTGCATTCAAGTAGTTTTAGTTAGTTTAACATCAGTTTTGATTGGGTTCAATTTATGAGCTCAAACAAAACAAATTTAACTTCAATTCTTCAAAGTAAAGAGCCTTAAGCTGTTGTTTATCATTGTCTTAAGTTAGATCGCGGTTACGTCCCGAAATATTTAGACGCATTGGGGATACGAAGGTGTGCTAACTTCCTGTCATTTATCTAGCGCATAGCGATGACTTCAAACTCTTTAAAATATACTCACAGTCTGCTGAAATGGCATTGAGTTACAGTAAATGACAGAGCTGGGCATTTTACTAAAAACTGAGCGTCCGTAATTCATCATCCATCTGCAGCGTGGGTACCCTTCCGTGGTTCATCCTTAGCCTTTTTTGGGGGGTGAGTCGAAAATAGTAACCGCCTATAGGCCGGTCCGCCTATAGGCCGGTCCGCCTCTGACTGCGTCCGTTAGCGATTGCGACTGCAGACTACAATAGCCCCCACCTTCCCCCGCTGGCCAATATTCGAACAGAAAGAGTGACACACAGTGACCCTCTGTGCCATGGAAGCTTGTTCACAGCCAGGTCCCTCACTCAGATCTGTCTCCCAAGCAACAACAACTCACTATTGTTCCTCGCCGCGGCCATCAAAGCCTTGCCACGAAAAATAGACTAAAGACGGACTACAGACGAAAGACGTATTAAATACATGGGCTTCCGACTATCCTACCTCTATTTTCACATTTTTCCCATCATTCAACGTTCAGCAAAACAGTCGTCCATCATAGGCGAGTAGACGGACCGGTCCGTCACATAGACGAGATGCCCAACTCTAGTAAATGACGTCTTATTAATTGTTATCAAAGTATCGGTGAAGCGATCAAAGTACCATTCACTTTTAACCAGCTCAAGGAACTTCAGCAAAACTGAAACATAATGCTGGCAATATTTATTTCACACACAAAATCGCACAATCACAACAAACAATTTCACCAAAGTCTTAATCTAAAACACTTGAAACTTTTTGGTTTTTATAGATCTCTAATAACTCTTGGCTTTACTGTGCGACCTGATCGAGCGGTAGTGTAGTGTGAAGCTTCTTTGGGGGCCGGTTGACCCATAGTGTCTTCTTCTAAAGTCATTGAGTCAGTGTTCGCAGATCAGAGTCACTTTAGGAGATGACGCTTGTTGTGTCTCAGCACTTGACCTTCTCCTGTGATGATTTTGTACGATCTCTGGGTGCCTGCTGACTACGACTGTTGCGGGTTCCCATTTCCCATTTGGCAGTTGGTAACGAAACGTGGCTCTCTCAGGCAGGACAGGTTGTGCCTTTGCAGTTTTGTCCTAATAAAGCTTTTGCCTTTTCTGACAAACTTCTTTCTGACTGTAAACTGTGGTGCGACAGACAAGCTCAGGTTGAAGTTGTTTCTCGGTGGATGGAAGGATTGAGCGCATTGAACGCCTGCTCATCAACAGCTGTGCTGGCAATTCCAGTCCATCGACTGGGGTGCTCCGATACTCCAACAGGGTCAAATAGAGAAACCGACACCTGATAATCTGGATCAGTGCCTCAGAGACTGTATAACAAAAAGGAGTGCAATTTAATTTATATACGAACAATTACAAGGACAAATGAATATGGATGGTATAAAACAGGATTGGGAGGAGGAAGGCGTTGGGAACATAATATCTCAAGTCATGTGGGATATGGGCCTGAAATACAGTATGTTAACAACTTTTCACTCAATGCAAGACATTGTTTGATTCAGTTTAAAATTCTGCATAGGCTACATTATTCAAAAGTAAAGCTACATAGAATTTTTCCAGAAACTTCACCCGTGTGTGAAAAATGTAACCAGGCAGAGGCGGATTTGTCACATAGGTATGTACTTTGCCCTAAGTTAGAGGAATTTTGACTTGACATATTTTCATTTTACTCAAAGGTTTTTGGAGTGCAGCTAACGTTAGATCCACTTTTGGTTATACTCCGCGTGTCAGAAACCTTTGTAAAACTACAGAATGTACAGCGACAACTTCTGTCCTATGGCCTTTTGTGTGCAAAAAAACTAATCCTGTTGCTTTGGAAAGGGAAAAATGTATCAACGTTCAGAGCTTGGATCTCACTACTGACTGATATCCTTCACCTGGAGAGGATTATCCTCAACAAGAGACGAAGACTTTGAAAAGATATGGAGAACGATGATTTCGTTCATGGAGAGAATGGACAGATAAAACATACAATGCGGTTGTCATATTTATTGATTGTGACTAGCACTACTCTGGGGTGGGTTGGGGGGATTTGATCTGTGTTTTTGGTGCTTGTGTTTTGTTTATTGGGTTTTTCTTTCCCCCTTATCTAATTATGTTAGTGGTTTGTTTGGATTGCACAGTCAGCGGTATGTTTGGTAAATGAGACACAATGTATGCTGCATAATCTATTACTTTGTTCTGTCTCACAATAAAATATTTGAAACGGAAACAGTTTTACCAGAAATATGTCACACCACTCCATGCATGTGAGTCCATAGATTTATGACCTCGTTGAATGCAACTAGTGGGGAACCAGCTTGTTTCTCACAAAATAATTAACACTCAGTAAACCTTTCTTTGAAGTTACGTTGTTTGGACACTTCACAATTGCCAACCTGTCTGTCGCTCTCTCTCAACTCTCATGCCATTCAGAATTTTACTGGCCAAGTATGTAAAACACACAAGGAATTTGTCTCCTTGAGTATGAGCTACACTAGCATTGCAGTAACAAGCAACTACGATAAACAAAGACATGACATACAAGTGTAGAAACTCTTTCTGCAATGTAAGGATTGTGCATTGTGCAGTAGTACCACCCAATGACAGCTGTGTAACAGTGTGGAGAGCCATAAGAGCAGAGATCAAGTGCTCAGTGGTGCGGTACATTACTGTTATGATTGTGCAGATGATGCAGATAATTTTAGCACCATTTTTAAGAGACCAAAAGCAGTACAGCTAATGCAAATTTGCGTGTGCGATTATGCAGACAGTCCTTGAGTGCTTTAAAGTGTCTAGTGCTGTGGAATATTGATCAACGTACGTAGAGAGCTGAAGCTTGAATGATCCGTGTGGCAATACTGGAGGTACCACAGGAGTGTGCAAAATTTACAAACATTTGCAAAGTGCCACTGTTCAGTGAGGTGGCTTTATAATCAGGCAAGACAGACTTAGGCTATTTTAGAAGTATCTTTTGGCTAACCCTGTTTACATATCGTTTGTGTCTCCTTGTTGCTCCAAACAATTGACGCTGTGCTACTGCCTTCATGCGTGCGTCTAAGGCTCTGACAGAACTCTCGTACCACTGCCCATCCCACAAAACAAAACATAACATTGTTTAATATAAAATGAAGCTATTACTGCTTCATTTCACAAAATATTCAGTTTTGGATGATTTGGTCACTTTGTGACCAATACCATTTCAGAAAATGAAGATCCTTCAATCAGCTGAAAGCCACCTGATCGGCCACGATTTCTGATCATGTGATCAGCAGAGCTGGGCAGTCCGTCCCGGGGGCAGAACGGTCTGTCCCTCCGTCTCGGACGGACGCCCATTTTTGGGGTGGAGAACGGAGGCTGACACGTTTGACAAAAGGGCCGGACTAAGCAAGGGCGTCAGTGGATTTTAGTCCGGCCCACTAATCAGCCCTGGGGGGGATTTTTGGGGCGGAGAAGCATTTTAAGAGCACTTACTGTAAATACATACAAATGTATTTACGAGGCCGGAAGGGTACCCAGGTCACGGACGGAGGACGGACTGGCAAAAAAGGGTCAAGTGCCCAGATCTGGTGATCAGATTGGGAGATCCCTATGATCGGGCCATCAGCAAATTCAAGCTTTATTGAGACCAATTCATTAGTCCATGTACTGATGCACTTGCATCTTTTAAATAAAAATATATTCTTAGTTTCAAATCAATTTTCATTACACTCCTAGTTGTTGTGTATAATGGCACAGTCATTCAGTCAGTCATTCATTCAAGCTTACGCAACAAATACGTATGAAAATGAGTGGACAGGTGACTCACCGCAAACCAAACTCTCCTCTTTCCTGTCTTCTTAGCTTTCAGAAGGGGAAGCATTTCTTTTTGCAGAGATGGCAGCAATTGCTCCATCACTAGGTTGGCCAGCACCTGACATACAGCCACAATAACATGTCACAACGTTAATTGTACCCGATTACAGATGTTTGCTTTCAAATGTAGACTTTTTAATATATATATATTAGTAATGTCAATTGATTAATATTTAATCGTGATTAATCACATTTTTTTCATACCTCAGTTAATCGCACATTTTATTTACTTTAAAGAAATCCCTTTATTTTTCTGTCCCATTATTTCATTGAATTTTAATACCCTTAACATGAATAAGAGGAGTGATTTTCTTATGCAAATACTTTATTAAAGCGGAAGTCAACTCAAACATATTTTTTTCAAGAATATGTTCTATGCAAGCCCACTAGTTGAAACAAGGCATTCTGATATGTATTGAGTTTGTGGAATAAGGGTTTATCCACCCATTTTTAGCCATCACTGGGGCCATTTTGTCACATCTGTCGACTGAAAACTACATCACAGTTGCTCAGGGCTCAGGAAACGACCAATCACAGCTCACCTGTTTTCGGAAACTGAGCCATGATTGGTCGTTATCTGAGCCCTCAGGGCATCTGTGATGTCATTTTCAGTCGACGGAAGTGATAAAATGGCCGACCCCTGAGATACAATACAAGGCTAAAAAGGGGTGTTTTTTGCTGCTTGCTGCACATTCCACAAACACAATATTAATCAGAATGCCTTGTTTCAACTGGGGGCCTGCATAGAACAAAAAAATATATGTTTGGGTTGACTTCCCCTTCAATTGAAAAAACAAGCATTGGATTCAACTCACACAAACAGCCCCTCAGGCCCTTTCAAACACACAAACCCCTACACACGCATGCACACACACACACACACACACACACACACGCGCACGCACACATACCCATACATACAGAATCTCTCATTTGGGGTTTGAAAGGCACCATACCTTGACATCGCTGCCAATCAGCATGTCCCAAGCCTCATATTTTCCTTTGTCCTGTCTGTAAAGCTGGACAGCTTTCAGGAAGGCCTGAACTTGACATGTTTTCTTCTTCAAGAAATCTGTCCAGGGAGATTTTAGGTGTGTAAGATGGAATACTGTACAGTTACATTTATCAGCTTCATACACTTGTTATCATTACAGCTAAAACTATACATATCCATATATTAGGGGTGTAACGGTACACGTGGGTGTATTAATACGTTTCGGTATGGCATGTTCAGTTCGGTCCACTTGCGTACCGTTTCTGATCAGTTTATTAGAGTGAGCTTACGCATGGGCGCTATTGACTGTTGCATGCGGGAGAGGAGTGCGGCGGCACTAAAGAGGAGCCAGGACGCCAGAAGCCGTGATAAATCATAAATGCATGGATAAGTGACATTATTATTTCATACGCAAACAAGCCTGAGCTTGAAGGTGCCCCCGTACACTGCGGTCTCCTGTTTGGGAACATTCAGGCTATCCTGTTAAAATCGCAGATGGGGAAAGGTACGTTAAGTCCCAATGTTTATGTGCCGACATTGCTAAATAAGATCGGCGGCTATGCTGCAGGTATCACGTCGAACATAATATCACTTAAAACAACATCTGCCTTTTTTAAAACTCTGCTGGGTAATAAATCAATTTAAAACTGTGGAAATCAAAACAAAGTTATGCGAAAGTTTACCGTTTCTGTCACGTCACATTGTTTTTTACACCTCCAACAACATAAGCACAAGCCCCATGCACCTGCTCACTTTAGCGATGTCATCTTGCAGCACTTCATTTGATTAACTTTCACTTTAACAAACATAGTATAGTACTAAAATGTGTGTTCAATGTTGCCCACTCGGCATCCATTGCAGCCTGATCATCCTGAAAGGGGGATTCCCCCATCTGTGGTCCCTTCTCAAGGTTTCTCACTTTTCCCCAGATGTTTTTTTTTTTAGTTTTTCCTTGCCCTCCTGTGGGTTAAGATCAGGGAATGTTGTGTATATGATCTGGTGCATATGTGAAGCCCTTTGAGACTTTCCTGTGATTAAGGGCTATATAAACAAATTTGACTTATAATTTGCCTGGCCGATAATCGGTCTATCCCTAGTGGATACTGATTGGCTGTCATTGTGTTTGGCATAACCTGATAGGCTCCTATTGTAGGTGGGAAGGCAAGTTCAGTAGCGGAGAGAAGACGTGAAAATGGAGGAGCATGTGAGAGTTGTTGGTCTGATGCATGGTAAATTTAAAATATGCCCTGATGGCACTATTTATAAATTCAGAGTGATATGCATTCTTTGTAAGAAGGACTGCGTATGAGCAAGTCTGCGACCGACAGGCTGACGAATGTTCTTGTCAAGTGAATAGCGAAGATACTTATCACGATACTTGGGGCACGATACGATATTATCACAATATTGCAATATCACGATATAGTGATGTTCTACCCAGTTAATATCAAAATTACATGTAGAGATGAGAAATGAAGTTGCTGTATATGTTTATCAGAAGTTATAGATTGGAGGACAAATTGAGTCAAAACTATTTGCTTCAAAGCATCCTATTTATTATTTGTGTTTTGCACATTTTCTCTCTCAAAAAAAAAAGAAAATGGAGTGTTACACACTGCCATCATTAAATCGATATTAGCTTCTGAGAAATCGATATTATATTTGGCAGCCCAAAATCGCGATATATTGGCAAATCTATTTTTTCCCACACCCCTAATGCATACAGACAATGGGGGGGCTTTGGGGCTTTTCTTAGCAATTTTTAAGTGAGATTAAAAAATAGATTAATTTGGAGAGGAAAAAAGCCGAGACTGAGTTTTAAAACCTTACAGTTACCCATAAATAAAGGAGGACTGGCTCTTCCTAATATCCTGCATTACAATTGGGCATGCCATAGTAGAATTATTTACGAGTGGGTAAATCCAACATCAACGGAGAAATTTGTAATAAATCTCAATGTAAAGAACTCTATTAAGCAGTCTTATGCCAATTTGCAGGATTACAATGAACATAATATTACGTCGACGATTTAACGATGGGAGGAAGATTTTCAATGTCACTATGAGGAAAAGGACTGGAAAGATAATAATATCTATTATACAGTCATTGTTTCTCAGTATCAAGTATAAAGAAGCTCAGTTTAAAATATTACATAGGCAACACAGGACACCGGTCTTCTTGAATAAGATCAATCCTCAAATGTGTCCTGTATGTCTTGAATGTAAAATTACAAATGGGACTTATTTGCATTGTTTATGTAACTGCCCACAGATGTCTAAATATTGGTTATGTATAACTAAGGAAATTAGTGCAATATTGAAGACGAAAATCTGTAAAGATCCTGGTCAGTATCTACTGCCATCTCTCAACAAATTTACAGACAAGAACAAGTTTAAACTTTTTGTCAGCTTTTGTCTTTGGCAGGAAAAATATGTATTTTGTTTAATCGGATTAAGGAAAAGCCACTAACTATTACTCAGTGGCATACAGAAATATTTAAGGTATTGCCAATGAAAATGCTAAGCGCAAAATTAAGTGGGAATTAGAATTTATTTTGGGATTTATGGAGCCCCTTATGAGAGTACAGTACTTGCAAGAGGTACCGGCTCACTGAAGTGGAGGGCCTCGGGGATAACTGTTTGAATATTTGGAGTTTATATGAGGAATTGTCTGTCCTTACTATCCTTTCATTATTTTCTATGTAACTCGGGCTGCTCAGTGTTTCTTGTTGTCCGTTCAGTTGTTGTTTTTTTTGTTTGCTTTTTTGGTATATATAAAGTAAAATTTCAATAAAGTATATTTTTTAAAAAATGATTAATTAGATCAGTTATGTACAGATCATAATTAATTAATCTCTCAATTTTTTTATCTATTGACAGCTCTAATTATAATACATATATATTGCAGCGCTGATCTCACTATATATGTTAATAAGGGGTGTCAACAAAAGTTGATTTAATGTGCAAAGTACACGCCTAGAAACAAAAAAAAACAATACCACTGTAAATGTATTACACCGTCTGTCCAAAATAACACAGTCACAAGTGTTCATTGTAACTGCAACAAAACGATTTGGGAAATGCCTCCTCCAAAGCTTTAATGGTGTGTTGTGATGCGCCGGTGACACAAAAACTACTAATCCTGTCGAAAAGGCCACAAAGTTATTTATTCTTTGAGGAAAATATGTTCATCTTTATTTAAGTGTCTTAACTATTGACAAATTTGCATGCATTTGTATCATGTTCTTGCAAGAGAAGTTTAGTTTATGTAATGCACAGTGGCACGTGTGACACAGTGAGATGTCTGCGTGCAATGCGCACTATCCTGAGTTTGTTCGATGTGTGTGTTACCGGCCAGTAAATCGTGTCAATCTAATGTGCATGCAAACACATTACAATTATCCTTGGGTCTGTTTGATATTTTTATAATGATATTTTATGACAAGTGTTTTATGTGGCATACCTGCTGCTGTATGACAATCATTAAGTAGGTGTCAGTCTGCTAAATAGCAGACACAGGAAGTGCACTGGAAGCTGTGCTTATTGGTTTCAAATAAGAGCACTAACAGGAAGTGCCACGTTAGCTGGCTAAATGTTGCTGACTTAAACAGTGTTTTATAAATCTGCCTGTTATGTGTGAAGTGTCTTATCCCATGTTACATTTGCCCTTATTGTCCTTTTGAACATTTTAAATATCTAAGTTCTCATAATTGTTCAAATAAATACTGATCGTGATCTTGGAAGCACTTTCAGTTGTAATTGTGATTTTTGATCAAATACAATATGAATGCAATATAAATATTGATGTTGGAGGGAATGGTAGGCTATTTTATATTGATACACAAATAAAGGTAAAATCATACATCTTCATTAAAATATTGTGAACTGTGG
>NC_141228.1:880000-905000 GCF_054856515.1 Filicampus tigris | reverse complement strand
TGTCAGTCAAGTGTTCTAATACATTCACCCATATAAGAAATTGGTGAATTTAAACAAATATTCTGTATTAACCACCAGCAGAGCTGGGCACTTGACCCTTTTTTGCAGGTCCGCCCAGCATCCTCCGTCCGCAACCAGGGTACTCTTCCGGCCTCGTCCCTCCGTCTTTCAAAAAAATTATCGTCCTCTGACCCTGTCCTTTTAAAGTGGTTCCGACCTTACATCTGCCCCCAACCAGCAAAAAAAAAAAAAAAAAGCAAGTGTCCGTGCATGACACTGCGAGAGAGATGCTAACGGCAGAGGTTTATTTAAAGCTCATTAGCTGGCTAAGAAGTGAGTGAGTCCAGAGTTGTAATGTAACTGCTTTATTTAACAGCGGTCATTGTTTATATGGAGCACCCTCAATTCGTGTGTGGATAAACAAATCGCGCAGGAGCAGTTTCGGTGCTGCTATGTTCAATTGAGTCTGGCGGCAATTGATTCAATTGAAGTCAATGTAGTTAGCATGGGCAGGGGCGGTTGCGTGCGGGGTGGTGCGGATGATGCATTTGGAGCGGTGGAATACGGAGCGAAGCACCAAAAACTCGACCATTCTTACATTCGGCGAGGCTAAACAAATGGACTTTCATCCCTCTTCACCTCGCAGCAGTCAATCAACATCGGCGAGTACTGCATCACACGCAGCGGCGGTGTTGAGGAGAGCGCAAAATTGACGAAAAGCTCATTGTCGTGGTTTATGGACATCCCGAGCTATAAGACACGACAGTTACAACTACTGGGCCAAGAAAAAAAGAGACCATGCAGGCTTGGAGAACAATGAGCAAGGACCTTGTTACACCTGTTATGTTTTGACTTTCTTTACAGCTGTTGAACTTTACCAAGACGGCAATACTGTTTGCATTAGCTTTAGCACAGTGTCGGCCACTTGATTGCGATTTCAAAACCTTTCTTTTGTTTTATCAGTCATTGTCTACTACCAAGCAAAGCCCCGCCCCTCTCCGATGTGCGCGTATGAAGCGGCTGCAGCATTCAGGTTTCAAATTTCCTGCGGTAAAACGCTAGCGCTCCTTCTTTTTCTTCGTTTCGTTCTACCTTTTCTTCTCACCTCCATGCAGACCAAAACGTGTGCAGTGCACAGCGTTCCCACCGGGGCGTTCCCAATGCAAGTAAGTACACGCAGTTGAATAACTAGTGGCGCGTTTGAAGTGTTCTGAGGCAATTTTTGGCATTTGCCCATTTCACAGAGTAGGTTGACATGAACTTTGGCCGCCTCGCGACCACGTCACACGCATGAGGGACTAATGGGGCGGACTAAGATGCACCTCCGCCCTTGCTGAGTCCGTCACTTTTTAAAACTTGTCGCCCCCAGTCCTCCGTCCCAAAAAACCTGGGACAGACTGCTAGATCTGACCACCAGGAAATAAGTCAAATTGTTGCTCCCATTTTTTCTTTTTACGTCAAACCCAATTGTTTTCATTATACTGTAGAGCAAACATTAAGGAATTGGCTAACTGATGTAGTTCTTTTGGAGGTGGAATGTAACATGCTGTACCTAACCCTAACCCCCATTGGGTGAATTGGATTTGTGTGTGTGTGTGTGTGTGTGTGTGTGTGTTCGTGTGTGTCTGCGTGCGTGCGTGCAAGCGTGCGTGCGTGCGTGAAGGTGGGTGTGTGTGTGTGGGCGTGTGTGCACTCGTGTGCACTTGGGTGTGTGGAGGTAGGAGGGTCAATAATGCTTCTCATATTTGAAATAACTGAAATGAATATTATTTCCCATCCAGCAAAATAAAAAATTAATCTCCTTTTATTTCAAGTGTCATAACGTACCGTTATCATCAGGGAAACACTCATCCACCATTGCCATGTACTTCCCTTCAGTAGTCGCAACATTGCCCCCTGTTGGCAGCAGCTTATGATGTGGAGGATTTCCTTTTAGAAAAGTCTAATACAAAAAACAGTAACAACATGTGAAATAATACATTTAATAAAACATTAGAAAAATATATATTTCATATTTTCAGGTTATTGTAATTGTATTTAAGTGACTGTGCTGACCTCGAGGCTCTCATGACACTCCAAGCAGTAGTTGGCTCTCACTACTACATATCTCTCCTTCCATTTTCTGCTGTCATCAAACAAAAACAGACTATCCTCATACAGCACCTCCCCAACCTCAGGAGACTCCTGTTAAGCATACAATTAACAAAGCACAAAAATATATTATTTGGCGAAATTGTATAATTTTTGCTCTTACGTATGATGACATATAAACAAATTGCTGCTTTAAATACATTTGAATATTAACAATCTATTGATTTTAGTTCATCTCTCTCTGATCTGATTTGTATTCAATAGGAAAAGAGTTATTTAGCTAAAACCACCTATCATTCATTTTCTGTACTGCTAGCTCTCATTTGGATTGCAGGTGAGCTGGATCATATCCCAGCTGAGTTGAGGTGGAAGGTGGGATATGCCTTGGACTGGTCTGCAACCACTCACAGGGCATATCTAGTCATATTCACACCTATAGACAATTTTGAGTCTTCAATTCACTTACCATGTATGTTTCTGAAATGTGAAAGGAAGTCATCGCAAGCATGGGGAGAAAAGTCAAACCCCACACAAGTCCTGAGCTCATATTCCAACCCAGGAAGCACTAGACTACTGGGGTGCAAGATAAAACCTTCCTTCAAATAAATGACATGATACAATGTGATCACCACAATGGCATTTGCCATTTACTGTATGATATACCATGGAGAAACCTGCATATTATAACGCCAAGCTGTCATGTTTTGGCTCTGTCTCCTTCGGCTGGGGAATTTGGGGGCGTGTCCTACTTTGCCGCACCTGTTGTGCGTTAGTGATCAAGGATTGCCACCATGACAAACCTTAGTTGGGTTATTCCTCCTTGCTCGCACTCATTGCCTCCAAGAGAAAAGATTTCCTAGACCTCCTAGCTTATGTATTTTGGTGAGTTTGATTCGTGTGTTTCTTCGTGTATAGCTTCTTTGGTTTATTTATGCTGACAGGTTTTTGTTTATTACTACCGTATTTTTCGCACTATAAGATGCAACTTTTTTCCTAGATTTTGAGCCCTGCTTCTTATGGTCCGATGCGGCTATTCTGTGGATATTTCTTCCACCGCTCGGGGCGCTCTAACCGGAATGACAGTACAATTCAATACAATACATTTCCCATTGATGGATGTGACTCCAGGTGGAGGAGTTCAACAGGAGAGGGCGCCATGCACTAGGTTATTGTATAAGGTGCTGTAATGCTTTCATTTGATGTTTTCCGAGAGGCTCCTGAAGTGCACATGAATGCGATTGGCTGATGTTACGTCTGTTCTGTTGCTTCGATGTGAAATGCTATTGTTGATTTAGCACGTCGTGTGTTAGATTGGGTGACTTTATTAACATAAAACAAGACAGGTGCACATGTAGAGTGTAGTAGAACGATAGATGGTGGAGTCTGGTGGACATTAGCTGACAAACTGGAATGGCAGTCGGCAGTGAAATGAAGATAAGTACTGTTTATTTTCTCTTGGTTCTCTTCTATCAGCAACGTTGCTGCAGTGTTAAAATGCACTGTCAGGAAATAATCTGCTCAGGTACGTACATGTACATTTACAGTACATAATCATTCTGTAAATGCAGTGAATATAAAAGTTTCTTTCCTTCTATAAATGTGCGGCTTATTTGAGTTTTTTTCCAAAATGTTCTAAAAAAATAGAGTGGGTGCGGATTATATAACGGTGCGGCTTACAGCCTAGAAAACACGGTAATTGGATTTTTTTTCTTGTTCCTTGTTTGACAAGTGATTTCGTATTTCCTCGTTTCCTCACATTTTAACGAGCATCTTTTGTTATTCATTTTTTCCTGGCAGTTTTTCGCCAGCGACTTCTGTTGAACTTTTTCGGTAGTTATAGTAAGTGTAAGAACATTTTTGTTGAATCAACTTTTGTTCTCTCTGTCTACATTTTTGGGATCCACCCTTGTTCCAGTTGTCACTGGAACGTGACACAAGCAGGCTAGCAATTCATGGAAAAAGTCAAGCCACAACAAGTGCAAATTTTAGGTCTAAACTTAGGCTTATTAGCATATAATTACATTTTAACAATAATAATAATAATAATAATGATAATAATAACGAGCTGCAAGCAGCTATAAAGGGCCCTCACAGCCCTGGCAACGTTGGGGTACTGGCACGTTGGGATGCTCGCACATCGGAATTCAATTATCGAAATTATCACGTGGATAAAGTCACAGCAGCTTTTGTAGTCAAGGTGAGTCCAAACTTTAAAGTAAATTCAAAATGGTGGACTTCCTCTTAGGTTTATTATATGGCACCAAGAGGCTTTTTTGTCTGTCTCTTTCTGTTTTATATACTCACAAATTTTCATACATGTTGGTGAAGCGTGAAACCGGGGCCATTTTTTAAACATTTTCTAGGGGCGGTAGCGAGCCATCTTGAAAGATTGCACATTTGAATAATTAATTATTGATTAATTTACCAGGCACCCATGCATGTGTGCAAAGTTTCATGAGATTTCGTGTATGTTTACATTTTCAAAATCAGCATTGTGTTATTGGCAAAATGCGTTACCATGGCAACACCTTTTTGCAAAAAATCTCAAACTTCGTGTTTTAACATCATGAAGGTCTAAACACTCTTCCGAGCAAAGATGACGGAGATCTGGCTAACCTGCCAGGAGAGAAACATGAAAGAATAAAACATGTACTTCATTTCGCCAGTAGGTGGCGCTCCCACTATGATGAAAAGTTAGTTCTTAGATGTCTTCAGGTGTAGATTCTCATCAAATGTGTGACATTTTGACACGATATTATCATGTGGATCGCATTACAGCTGCTTTTAAAGTCAATGTGATGCCGAATTGTAAAGTAAATTCAAAATGGTGGACTTCCTGTTAGGTTTAGCACATAGCTCCAAGAGACTTTTTTAGTAGGTGTTGACCTGTTAGCTATACCAACAAATTTTCGTAAATATAGGTGAAACGTACAACCGGGGCTGATTTTTTTTTTTTTTTTTTTTTTTCTAGGGGGCGCTAGCGAGCCATTTTTTAAACAATTATGACTTAAAACAACAAAAAAAGATGATTTCACCAGGCCTAATGGGTGTCCAATGTTTTGTGAGATTTCATGCATGCTTTCGCTGCTCAGGCCCTAATAATAATAATAATAATAATAATAATAATAATAATAATAATAATAATAATAATAATAATAATAATAACAATAATAATTTCTACAAAAACAATAGGGACCTCGCAGTGGTCGCTGCCCTAATAATAGAGACTGAAAACCCTGCTAAGATTAATCTAAAACTGAATGAATAACCAAACAATTACAGCATGCAAAACAATAGAAGTTTCAAAATTACATTAGTAAACAAAATGGAAATTAAGTGCAAGTAAAAATTAATCCCCATCCCATTATTCATAATTTGATATATTCATGTTCTGTTCTATGAAACGGCTACTCAGCACCCGGTGCCTTGGCAGTGCCAGGTCCTCTTCCCGGCACCTCGCCAACTACAGGCTCCAATGCCAGCTCCTCTGCAGTGTCAGGCCCCCTTCCCGGCACCTTAGCAAATGCAGACCCCGCCCTAGCTTCTCAGCACCACCAGACTCTGACTCTTCCCCAGCGCAAGATTTGCAACCTCCTTCCAATCCTGCTTCGGTGCAAGGTTTTCGGCTGCACTCTGACTCTGTTCCGGCAGCGCAACCTCTGCAGCTGCCCTTGAATTCTGCTACGATGGCACAGTGCAACCTCTGCGGCTGCCCTTGGATTCTGCTATGATGGTGCAAGGCCTTCAGCTGCCCTCTGATTCTGCTCTGGCAGCACAACCTCTGCAGCTGCTCTTGGATTCTGCTACTGCGGTGCAAGGCCTGAGGCTGCCTTCATTCCCTGTGTTGTCCCTGGATGCCCACTGGACTAGCCCCGCCAAGACCCTCTCGTCTGGCCTCCGGGCCGCCCACCAGACTGGTACCTGCCATGATCCACTCGTTTGGCCTCCGGGTCGCCCACCAGATTGGTCCTGCCAAGACTTTCTCGTCTGGCCTTCCTGTGTGGAGTTTGCACGTTCTCCCCGTGCCTGTGTGGGTTTTCTCCAGGTACTCCGGTTTCCTCTCACATTCCAAACCTTGCATAGTAGGTTGATTGTATACCCTAAATTGCCCCTAGGTGTGATTGTGAGTGTGAATGTTTGTTTGTCTCTCTGTGCCCTACGATTAGCTTCCAACCAATTCAAGGTGTACCCCGCCTACTGCCCAAAGACAACTGGGATAGGCTCCACACCGGTCTTTCCTCGCCTCCCACTGTGGTCACAGTGAAGCCAAGCGCTACATAATGCTTCGTCATATTTGCGCGTCTTTGCTTTCGGGTGACTTTCTTTTGAAACACTATCTTCGTTTCTCTCCGCCTTTCTTTTCATCCCTGTTAAAAATTTCTTCATGTTGTCTAAGAGTTTGTTTCCTGCGCGTCACATCGCCAGCTCGTTGCAAAACAAACCTACACCGTGGAGTTAATACTCGCTGCACACAATGGGCAATTAGAGCGCCACCGCCAACTGGTGGAGTGGATGTGCAATTACACATTATTGTAGTATGGCGGAAAAAAAGCATGTTCCCCAGGGTCACACGCGCACCCATCATCATCGCACCGTGCCCCCCCCAGGGGGTCCCGCCCCACTATTTGAGAAGTACTGCTCTAACTAAACCCCCTGTCAAGGCACAATGTGAGTCCCCCCTCTCGTTTTCAGGTGACAATAAAACGATGACCCACCTGCGACTCCCTGAGAACGCCAACCGGCCTCAACGCGCTCAAATGTCTAATGTAGTTAATAAGATAAGATAAGATAAGAATGCCTTTATTGATCCCACAGTGGGGAAATTTTCGTTGTTACAGTAGCAAAGATATAGGTCACACAGGGGCGGCGGCATAATGTGGCCATTAATGTATAACATTGACGGCAAACATTTAGAATCAAACCTATGTAGATATACGCAGTAACATGTGTATATACACATGTGTATACACACCAACCTACATCTACATAAAAAATATGAGGAACACTCATTTCGGCCTGTACATAGTACAGAGGAAAAAATACTCTAAGTGACAGTGCTGCAGTGCTGTAGTGAAATGTAAGGAACAGCATTGGATAAAAATAAAACTAGACTAACAGTAGTGGGGAATGTTGAGTATTGCACGGTATTACAGTAGTGGGGAATATTGGGTATTGCACGATACGAGCTCAGGTGCAGGACTGCACAATTGCACTAATGACCGCCAGTTTGTAGAGACTACACAATGTTCTTGTTAAAGAGTCTGACAGCAGCAGGCAAGAAGGAACGGCGGAATCTCTCCTTTGCACAGCGAGGGTGTAACAGTCTGTCACTGAAGGTGCTATGGAGTGCTGTTAGGGTGCCCTGGAGGGGGTGGTCCGGGTTGCCCAGCATTGATGACAGCTTGGCCAACATCCTCCTGTCCCCCACCGAGTCCACAGAGTCCAGGGAGCAGCCCAGGACAGAGCCGGCCCTCTTGACCAGTTTGTCCAGCCGCTTCTTGTCCCGGGCCGAGACGCCGCCTGCCCAGGTGACCACTCCCTGGAAGATGACCGATGCAACCACCGAGTCATAAAAGTTCCTGAGGAGTGTCTGCCTAGCCATACCTGTCAAACCAAGGCTATGCTTAATCTTACAAAAGTTATAATTTGCCCGTACATTTCTGCATATAATCTTCCACAGTATTTATCGCTCAGCGGGAGAGGTGGGGTAACCAGAATGGACATTTCCATATATAATATTACACAGTATTTATCGCTCAGCAGAGGTGTGCTAGTGAAAGTCGGCCGAAGTTTGCAGTCGGAATCGCTAACGGCTGCCCGTTTAAAATCAGAGGGGAACCGGCCTAGAGTGGAGGTAGCAACGAAGTTTGGCCGTACAGATTCGCGATGTATGGCATACATGTTTGCAAAGGTGTCTCCACCTGTACAAATTGCGTCAAAAGCGTACAACTTGATAGGTATGACTACCAGGGACTAACAAACAGCAGAGCTGGGCATCGCCTAACCGCCACCGCGTTCCGTCCTGCATATTTAATCGACCCACGTGGTCCCGGTCGGTCCAAGTCAGCCAAACAACAGAGAACGGACTTAACCTGTGCCACATCACAAACAGGTTCCACGGTTCCTAACACGCGGCTGAGTAAGGAAAAACAAAAAACTAAAACAGTTTTGTGTACCTTGCGGTCACACAAGACGCAATGACATGTACCCCATATTGTTTTTATTTCACCCATCATCAAGATGTGCACGTGTAGGTGGGGGTGTGTTTGTGTGTCTGCGTGTGTGTGTGTCTGTTGTTTTTGTTTGATATCTTTTCTTTGTTTGGTGGCATGTCTGCTCGTGTGGCGCCTGCGTGTGATCTGAAGATTACCAGAATGAGCACATTCCCAAAAACGTTCATCAGGCAGAACTTTCAGTTCATGTTTGTCCCAAATATAAACGAGCTCAATGAACTTTCGTTCAGGTACAACAGTGCACACCAAGAATAAGTATTTCATGTTGCTGGGGGAAAAGATCAGCCCTTTCACGATCATTTGGTTATCTTTCAATTCGACAAAGAGGAAAATTGCAAAAATACACAGACAGAAAAAATAGTACTGTGATGTGCATTACAACACACAGTATAGTATTCCATATTTATTATTATGTTCATATTTCTTTGTGAAATGTTGTACAACAAGAAACAATTACCTGTTCTCTTCTTTACAGTGAAAGCCAACACCAAACTTTTCTTTACAATAATATGCTGTATGGAAAAAAGACATTCTGATTGATTCTGTGTTTGTGGAATATGAATTAAGTAGTAAAATCCACCCGTTTTTGTCCAACAGGTGAGCCATGATTGGTTGGTACCTGAACCCTGTGCAACTGTGACATCGTTTTCAGTCGACAGTCGACAGTCGTTTTCAGGCGGCAAAATGGCCGCCCTCTGAAATGTCTAAAAACGGGTGGATTTCTCATATTCCACAAATGCAATATGAATCATAATGCCGTGTTTAGACAGAGGCACATAGAACATATTATTAAAAAGAAAATTTGGGGGTTGACGTCCACTTTAATTAATGATAATGCTGGCTACACAGAATCTAATCAAATTGGTTTTGATTCACTTCACTCATAATCATCCCATGAACAAGGATGTGGTGTACAACATTTGACCAAATGTGATCAGGGCTAATTGTTTTCTGTCTTTTTCTGAACTCTTCCTTGTCCCTTTCTCACTGTCCACTACCTTTCATATAAACTCCTCTGCTTCGCTGCATAATTCTGTCCATTGTACGTGGAAGGACCTCTGCCACCTGTGTACTCTGGAGTGGATTTTATCCTGCCTAATTGGTCTGATCACATCATTAGAAACTTGTGTGTTTAATTTGAAGTTATTGTGTGTAAAAGATGACAGTTGTGATAGAACTGTGGTCACTTTTTGTGACCGGTGTTTAAAATTTTGCATCACAAGTGTCACAGAGTGAAATACATTTAGTGACTTCGAATGTGTTTAAGATTTTGCAAAAATGAGAGTTGATTAACAACCGAACCTCTGTGTGTTTATGCCCATGGTGGACATCGAAGCAGGAAGCGCACGCTTGCTCTCTCTCTCTCTCTTTCACTCGCGAACAGAGTGATGCGTTCATGAACTGGGAAATATCCGCACTCAACACAAAAACGACATATGTGCCACTCATAGGCACATAACAATAAAACCCATAAATAGGTTTGTTGTAATATACTACGTTATAGTGCAAGAAAAAAAAAAAAGCTCTTCCTTTTTTTTGTTATGGGTGCATACCACATTTTGATTGTGTAGATCAATTTGCTACTTTTACATGATGCATAATAGTGAAGAAAAACCAAACCTTTTTGATGAAGTTTAAATTAACACAAAATTAAAAACCAATACAAGTGTTTATTTTCGTTTTCTTTAGCACAAAGTGTTTTCCCAATTTACTCCTCTGATTTCACTACCTTCCGTTAAAAAAAAGTCTTGGGCCCAAGAAGAGTGAAATATGTATACAAGTACTTCTTTTCGTAGTCATAGATAATTTCACTGTATTAGTGCAACTCTGCATAGTGTATAGTTTTGGTTCAATTTTAAAACGCACTAAAGAATTAAGGCAAAAAATTTTAAGGCCAGAGTATCGCCATCAATTTAAGTCGCTCCCTTATTTATAAACATGTCAGGAATGATGGCTGAAGTTGCAAAGTTTAATACAAGTTGAACTATCAAACTTCATGATTAGTTTGTACATAAAGAATTTAAGCTGTAAGCGAATGATGCTCATCATAAAAGCAGCAGCTTGCTGCTGCGATTTGCCGCAATTGATATATTATCCGATTAGTTGACTAATCGCGACTACTGTTAGTGATTAGTCGACCAGCAAAATAATCGTTTGTGGCAGCCCTAAATCAAACTGAACCAACTATAGACCACCCTGACATAGCTTTGTCATATTTGATCATTTTAAGAATGGCCAAACTGAATGACATTTTGAACATAGAAAGGGTTGCATACCCTTTGTTTTAGCAGATGTGTGATATTTTTTTTGTGCTGCTCCAGATCATCTTCCAGCTGAGAAAACCAGGCCACAGAGAACTGCTTCCTGTAGTATGGACTGAACTCCTCTAGCTCAGCCTCAGCTTGTTCTGAGGGGATAGAGACATAATGGTCACATGATTTTATATGCTTTTCATTCCTTTTTTTCTCTAAGATCATTAAGTAACAACTGGCTGGTAATTTATTGAGAAATGCACATTTCAGGAACTATTAAGAACACAAGAAAAATGAAGGAAAAAAAACATGGAAGCTCCGCTGTACAAATCATACTCTTGGCTAAAAAGATGACAAAGAATAGGAAAAAAAACATTTTGTTTATTCATGAAATCAGCCTCAGCCACAGTTTTTCTTGTCGTCAAGAAATGGGAACAGCATACTTTGATTAAAAGGTTGACTGGTGAGGGGAAAACATAAAATGCATGTGTGCTTGTCTAAAATGACCTCCAGTGCTTTAAAGTGGAAAGCAAAACCAAAGAGATATGGAATTAAATGGAACACTTTAATTTGAATGGTTGGAAGAATAGCCAGAATAGCAGAGACCCTGCCAGTAATGATCTCAAAAGGTGGCAAAGACGAGTGATGATATGTCATGCTGTCTCAACTCTCCTGCTTGACCAACAATTCATTTTGGAAGTCAAATCAGATAAGGAATTATTTGCATTGTTGCGATTCCAACTCAGTTTGGCTCATACAGAGCCTGCCATTACGAGAATTTAACATTGCGTTATAACGCAATACTTTGCAATATAATGTAATCATTATTGCAAAATTTCGCAATACTATTGCGTTATAATACAATACTATTGCGTTTTATTGCAACACTTTTGCGTTACAACGCAAGAAGTTTTCCATTTTTATTGGGTTATTTTGCAAAAAAAAAATAATTTGTGCAATGTTATTTTAGGAGGAGAGTGAAAGACTTCCACTTCCAGGTCGTAGCTTAAGTGTACGGCGGTGCTGGCATGAGCATGAATGACGATTTGGTGAGATTTCTACACTCTAGAGGATATACTTCACATGCAAAGGGTTAAAATATGTATGGGGCTCGTGGGGGGTAGGAATAAGGTCAATAGGAATTTTGTTTTGTTAACATTCAGTACATATCACGACTCTGCGAACAACTACAGCGCCCTGGCCGGAGAATTACTCAAGGCACTCCTGAAGTTGTCCAAAGAACAATCGCAGGACCCGTCATTATGACTAGCCAACGGCCGGCCACCCACTGAGGGCACCCAATGCAGAGGACCTGCGAACCACGGATCTCCGTCCAAGGGACATGTTCCCCTGGGACCATCAGTGGATCAGCTGATAGCTGAAAATCCTGAGTCCGACCAGCCACTCTCTAACAGAACTGTTCTGGTACTCCTGGTCGATCCAAACTCCTCTCCTAACTCGAGTGAATTCCAGCACACAAACGATGTTTAGCCATTCCAACAGCTCCTAGGCGAACTCACAACCCAAGGGTCAGCTCTTGAATTTTATCTGATTGTCACTCTAGAGCGAGTTTTGTCCTACAATGCCCTCATTGACACCGTTGCGGACATCGCTGTGATGTGAACGCTGTTCACTCACCATCAGTGCTTTCTCCTCGTTGAACGTGCAGTTAAATTTTGTGGCTATGCTCCAGTTGTCCATTTGGCTCATGCAGTTTGAGTACGCGGTCTACGTGTCTCCCATCGAATCAGTTCCACTGCTTATTGGTCAGGGTTTTCTTTTCCGATTTAAACCACACAATGACTACAAAACCCTCCAAATCTGGGCTCAAAGTGTAGCAGGCTCTGCCGATTCGGTCGCCTGACCCCACCCAAGCCCAGTGCTGCACTGTCAGTCAATTACAGCCACCTAACCCAGAAGCTTTTGACTTGAATTTGGGGCTGGACCCGGCGAACCTTAAATCGAAAGACCCCGAGCTGCCTCCAGAAAGTCACCTGCAAAATTACGACACATTTCTGTTCCATATTGACCCATCTCGAAAGGCACGTCCCCCATGTCCGTGGAGGTGTCAGACCTCAAGGTACCATTGAAGAAGACGCTGTGCTGGCCTTGTGGGCCAACAAATCAGAATCACATGCATGCGGCTCTTTGGCCGGTTTCATGTGGCTCCTAAAGCCCTTTACAAAAATTTGAATCTCTTAGCGCAGCACAACGTCAACATTGTGTGTGTGGTGAAGCGTGGGGAGTACGGAATGGTGTGGTTAAAGTTCCTTGCTCTTGTCCTGGTCTTGTTTCGCTGCAAAATAATGAGCCATTCTTCTTAAAATGTCATTTTACCCTGCAGTGTGGCATTTAAGAGCTTTACTTCCGGGTTCGTGTTACGCGGCCAATTGTGTGCCTGTATTCAAAATTCAAGCACCCGATTGGCTGCATAACCCACATGACAATGTGACACGAAGAAATACACTGATTTCATATTTATCAAACTAAAATGGCAACAGCAGATTCACAACTCATTTTACTTGAACATCCAAAACGTAAAAGTGCTGTTTGGAAGTACTTGGGGCACGACGCTGACGAGTCGGGAATGCCAACAAACTGAGACTGGACGGTCTGCAAGCATTGCTACAAGGCAGTCGCCACCAAGTCAAGTCAAATTTGGCCAAACGTGAAAGATAGACTCCCCAACTATTTTTACATTCATTGTGGCACTTTTGGCAAAGCTTGTCTCCGTTTTACACGTAATATGTTGTACTGTTCAGACAGACAGAGACAAGCCCACACGGATAAATTTAAAGTTCCATTACACATGGTCTGATAAAGCAGTACATCCACAAATAAAGCTTGCTCCACAAATAGAGTTCCAATTTGTTACAGTTACACAGTGCAGCCATTCAATCCCAGGAATTTATTCATATTTTTTCAAACGTTAAGATAAAAGAGGGTCTAAAAATGTCTGGCAGTGAATGAGTTCATGTTTACAAAAATGTAAGACAATAAAATAGCATTTGTTTGCACTGTTAAAAACATATCTTGATTGCTGAATTGATGAGTGTAACCTATTTAGAAATTGGACCTCAAAAGATTTAATATTAAGGTGGGGGTTTTTTCCCACAGTGGTATCAAAATCGGTATCGAGTAGCGAGTAATTTTTGCTAGTATCTAATCGAGGTTAAACATTTAGTATCGTGACAACACTATTTCACACATACACACACCGTCTTTGAACTGTTTGTTGCGATGCTACATGTTCCCCCCACCCTTTAGAGTAGCAGTTTATATGTATACAATTAGGGACCACCCAAGAAAATAAAAAGAAAGGAGGCAGAGGGGCTGGCCAGAGCATTGTGAGGAATTGTAATTGTACAGTTCCCTTCATTCTCCTCGCGAGTAAAATGATAATATTGTGTTGAGTGTCTTTTCTCCTCATTGTGTGTGTTGTTTATTGTCTTCAGTGGTGTGAACCTGACAGTAGGCTATGTGAGTACATTTTGAGAGGTTGGCCAAACATTCTAGTTAAAGACTTTATACCCTATAAACAGAGACAACATGAATTGAGTGTAGCGGACTGATATGTAATGTCAGGATTAATCCATCCATCCATTATCTGTACCGCTTCTCCTCACAAGGGTCGCGGGGCGTGCTGGAGCCTATCCCAGCTGTCTTTGGGCAGTAGGCGGGGGACACCCTGAACTGGTTGCCAGCCAATCGCAGGGCACACAGAGACAAACATCCGCACTCACAATCACACCTAGGGCCAATTTAGAGTATCCAATCAACTTACCATGCATGTTTTTGGAATGTGGGAGGAAACCGGAGTGCCCGGAGAAAACCCACGCAGGCACGGGGATAACATGCAAACTCCACACAGGGAGGCCGGAGCCGGGATCGAACCCGCGACCTCTGAACTGTGAGGCGGACGTGCTAACCAGTCGACCACCGTGCCGCCCTGTCAGGATTAATGTTCACCTTTTATGTTGAATATAGTTTTAGGAGATTCCATGATTGAACAGTTACATCAGTCACATCCCGGGATGAGCCGCATGAAAGGACTGGCAAGAGGATATATGTGGTGGCCTCAAATGGACAATGATGTGGAAAATACAGTAAAATCATGCACTACATGCGAACAACACAGAAAGGCACCTGCTTGTGCACCACTTCACCCCTGGAAGTGGCCAGAGAAGCCGTGGAGGAGACTTCACATTGATTATGCAGGTCCATTTATGGGAAGAAACGTCTTCAGTTGTTGTGGATGCGCACTCTAAGTTGATTGATGTTTGGCCGGTCAACTCAGCAACATCAGCAGCAACAGTGAACTGAGAAACAGCTTCAGTACACATGGTAGCAGGAGCGGAGCCAGAACGTGGCTAATGGGGGGGCCTGGAAAAATCAGGGTGGGCCTGAATATTTCCAATATCCCACCCAGATGTCCTGGGCCCCCTGGCTTCATATCTAAAGCCAACAGTCTCAAACTTGCGTTTTAAAATGGACAGTGATCTTAAATTGGACCAGCAAATCAGCGCTGTTGTAAAGTCGAGCTTCTTTCACCTTAGACAGCTGGCTAAGGTAAAATCCCTCCTTTCCCATCAGCACTTAGAAACAGTCATCCATGCCTTTGTTACATCTCGGCTAGATTACTGCAATGCACTTTATTTCGGAGTCAGCCAGTCTTCCCTCAAACGTCTCCAGTTGGTCCAAAATTCTGCTGCCCGCCTACTAACTGGAGCTCGGAGGATGGAGCACATAACACCAATTCTGGCCTCCCTTCACTGGCTCCCAATGCATTTTAGGGTTCAATTCAAGATTCTCTTATGTGTCTATAAGTCATTAAATGGCCTGGCCCCGGCGTACTTCTCTGAGCTCCTCTACTCCTACGCACCTTCCCGCAGCCTCAGGTCTGCGGACCAGGCGCTGCTCGAGGTGCCGATGACCAAGATGAGCCTCAGAGGGGATCGAGCCTTTTCAACTGCTGGTCCTTCCCTCTGGAATGACCTCCCATTGGTTGTTAGGCAAGCCACCTCTCTGTCCATTTTTAAAACCCGGTTAAAGAGACATTTCTTTTCTCTGACTTTTGATCAGACCTGAAATTTTCGGCTCTTTTCCGGTGTCAATTGCATATAGTGTTTTATGTCAATTTATTGGTATCATTGTTTATATTTTATTTTTTATTTATATATTATTTATGTCTATATTTATTAATACATGTATCACAGCCTTTTATTGTGTTTGTTCTATTTATTGTATTGTTTGTAAAGTGCTTTCTTACAGCTCTAGCTGTTATAAAATGCGCTATATAAATAAAATTGTATTGTATTGTATTATTATATTGTATTATATTGACAAACCGAATAATGTGAAGTTCAGATCTTCCTTAGACAACCACAATTATGCCATTCTTAATATTCAATAAAATACAAAAAAAAACAAATAGTTTCATCCATCCATCCATCCATTATCGATACCGCTTATCCTCACAAGCGTCGCGGGGCGTGCTGGGGCCCACCCCAGCCGTCCTCGGACAGCAGGCGGGGGACACCCCGAATTGTCTGCCAGCCAATCGCAGGGCACAGAAAGACAAACATCTGCACTCACAATCACACCTAGGGGCAATTTAGAGAGTCCAATCAACTTACCATGCATGTTTTTGGAATGTGGGAGGAAACCGGAGTATCCGGAGAAAACCAACGCAGGCACGGGGAGAACATGCAAACTCCACACAGGCAGGCCGGAGCCGGGATCGAACCCACGACCTCTGAACTGTGAGGCGGACGTGCTAACCAGTCGACCACCGTGCTGCCAAATAGTTTCATAATTTACTAAAAATGTAAAAGTCTATATTTTTCCATGAATCTCATTGGGTGGGCAATCTGTCAATCTGGGTGGGCCTGTGCACACCCAGGCCCACCATGGCTCCGCTCTGCCCCTGCATGGCAGGCTATTCCAGAAATGATTGCGTCCGATAATTCCCAGTGTTTTGCGACCGAACAAACCAAGTAGTTTAAGACATGAAATGGAATCACACCGTTCCAGTAGCGTTCCATCCACAGAGAGAGCCATACAAACTTTCATTCATTCATTCATTCATTAGCCTTACCGCTTATCCTCACAAGGGTCGCGGGGCGTGCTGGAGCCTATCCCAGCTGTCTTTGGGCAGTAGGCGGGGGACACCCTGAATTGGTTGCCAGCCAATCGCAGGGCACACAGAGACAAACATTCGCACTCACAATCACACCTAGGGACAATTTAGACAGTCCAATCAACTTACCATGCATGTTTTTGGAATGTGGGAGGAAACCGGAGTACCCAGAGAAAACCACAGTCCAATCAACTTAACATGCATGTTTTTGGAATGTGGGAGGAAACCGGAGTACCCAGAGAAAACCAACGCAGGCACAGGGAGAACATGCAGACTCCACACAGGGAGGCCGGGGCCGGGATCGAACCCACGACCTCTGAACTGTGAGGCGGACGTGCTAACCAGTCGACCACCGTGCCGCCAAATAGTTTCATAATTTACTAAAAATGTAAAAGTCTATATTTTTCCATGAATCTCATTGGGTGGGCAATCTGTCAATCTGGGTGGGCCTGTGCACACCCAGGCCCACCCATGACTCCGCTCCGCCCCTGCATGGCAGGCTATTCCAGAAATGATTGCGTCCGATAATTCCCAGTGTTTTGCGACTGAACAAACCAAGGAGTTTAAGACATGAAATGGAATCACACCGTTCCAGTAGCGTTCCATCCACGGAGAGAGCCATACAAACTTTCATTCATTCATTCATTCATTCATTATCCTTACCGCTTATCCTCACAAGGGTCGCGGGGCGTGCTGGAGCCTATCCCAGCTGTCTTTGGGCAGTAGGCGGGGGACACCCTGAATTGGTTGCCAGCCAATCGCAGGGCACACAGAGACAAACATTCGCACTCACAATCACACCTAGGGGCAATTTAGACAGTCCAATCAACTTACCATGCATGTTTTTGGAATGTGGGAGGAAACCGGAGTACCCGGAGGAAACCCACGCAGGCACGGGGAGAACATGCAAACTCCACACAGGGAGGCCGGAGCCAGGATCGAACCCACGACCTCTGAACTGTGAGGCGGACGTGCTAACCAGTCAACCACCGTGCCGCCTACAAACTTTCAAAGAACTAAAAAAAAAGTCACACTCTGGAGACAAAACTGAACAGAGCTTTGTTTAGTTACCGCATCACTCCACTATCACCAACTGGACTGTCACCAGCTGAAATGATGATGGGAAGGAAGTTGAGGTTTCAGAGCTGGGCATTCCGTCCCAGGGATGGAACGGTCCATCCGGTTGCTGGCAGCTAAAGCTATCTTAGTTAAACTGTTGTAAACAATTCAATCCACTCAAGATACTCCCAGCCACTAAGTAGATGTGCATCGGAAATTAGCCAGCTAATGAGCTTCAAATAATGTCATACACGGACGCTTTTTCTTCTTTTTTTTGGCGGGGCGTCAGCAGCGGGGGGTGGGGGTATACCGATGGAATGTAAGGTTGGAAGCGCTTTAAAAGGATGAGGACGGACAGGGTCGGATGACGATAGTTTTTATGAATAAGGACAGAGGGACGAGGACGGAAGGGCACCCAGGTCATGGATAGAGGACGGACCGGCAAAAAAAAAGTAAAGTGCCCGCCCATGAAGTGTACACTTGATCTCATACACCCTGATTTGAAACGAGTGGCAGAAAAACAAGCTTCAAAAAGCTTATCATGACAGACATGCCAAGGAACGCGGACTATACAAAAAATTATGGTGCCGGACCAAAACGGATACCCGGACTCATAAAGGAAACCACAGGACCGACTTTGTGAAGTAAAATATATGTTAAAGTCACAAAAGAAGGAGATGTGAGAGTTTGGCTTAACTCACCTTTTATGTTGAATAGTCTTAGGTTGGCGACTGTTAAACATGTTTACATATGCATAAATGATAAGTTGAACTGATAATGGTGGTTGTTTATGTTTTGCTGAAGTAGATGAAAACTACAGAGAACAGTTCAGATTTTAAAAAGGAGGGATGTTATATTGTGACTCAACTGATACACAGCTAGGTACCAATAGAGGGTGCTAGTGGGTTGCAAATGAACTGCACATCGGACCTGTTGTAAATGTTGAATCACCTGCATTAAAATCAATTTCCAACGAAGCTGACGTGCGTGCAAATATGTATTACCATAATATCTCAAGATATTACGCAAATAATGATAAAGTCTAGATTGTTATTGCATATTACAAGTGTGCTGTTCCAGAGTTTAGATTAACATTGTTGATATTGATAATGACATAAAGGCAAGCAAGCAGATAGACTGACACATTATCTCGATATCATCCCTAATCCCCAATCTAATAAAGACAATTTAAAAAGGAGGATTCTCACGTTTCAATATTTGGACACGTCCACTGACAGAGAGGGAAACAAAACGGTAAAAAGGTCAAGCGACTTTTGTCTAAAATCTCTTTCCTCTCTAATTTAACCCTAGCATACAATCAAACCAAAAGTGTAAGGACCGACGAACAGTAACTAATCTGGAATTGGCAACAAAATCAGGATTAATGTTCAGACGTTGGCGTCAGGCGACGCTTGACAGGGAGAGGATAAAACTGCTGACGGAAAACCAGACTAACTGGTTGCCAGAACAAAATGACAGCGATGATTCGGATCACTGAAACTAGTGAGGGAAATGTCCTTCAACTTTAGATAAATTCACGTGATAACGAGTATTCTCAGCCAAATGGGCCCCAGACATTGGCAGATAAATTCACACAGTGTATTCTAATAAATCGTGTCGGTGATTATTAATCAACATAATCTTAACACGCACCCAGCCAAAAAAAAAAAAAAAAGAGAACGGGAAAAAAAAACATCAGCGACAGTTTCGTGTGAGCGATAAACAAAGACTGAACTTTTTTCTTACCTGTTATATAGTTACACTTTGCCTCGTCCAACAGACTGGATGCGGAGATGCCCATGGTTCTGCAGCCGACAGAGTACTTCTGGATCTCACGAGCGAGTAAAGTTGGACGGATCGACGTTCGAGGTTTAATATTCGCTCTTTCCGTCTGAGTTAGGGACCGTCCACAAATGTCCTATAACTAGGGTGACCATTATATATATATATATATATATATATATATATATATATATATATATATATACACACACGGTGAGTATCCCAGTCTAGCTAATGTCCCTGCCCAAGATGGCCGCCGCACTGGGGAGACCAAGGGGCAATAACACCGATCCACTTGAAATAAATGGTGAAATGGTGTGGCTTTTTTAAGGGTGAATGAGTTGAATGTGTGGAAAGTAGGAATTTTGGGGTGGTTGAAAAGCTGAATGTGAGCTGAATGAGTTGAATG
The DNA here is from genome assembly GCF_054856515.1 of Filicampus tigris. Lineage (NCBI taxonomy): Eukaryota > Metazoa > Chordata > Actinopteri > Syngnathiformes > Syngnathidae > Filicampus > Filicampus tigris. The sequence continues at coordinate 885,035 of NC_141228.1, read as the reverse complement.
ACTTGAATTTGTGGAATTTGGAATGCTGTAAATGTGAAAAGTTAAATGTGCCATTGGAAATGAATGGTGAATAGTTGAATTTTTGTGGGTTTTTTAAATGTGAATGAGTTGGATGTGTGGGAATTAGGAATTTTGGGGGTATTGAAAAGCTGAATGTGAGCTGAATGAGTTGAATGACTTGAATTTGTGGAAATTGGGAAGGTGTAAATGTGAAAAGTCTCTTGTTCCAATGGAAATGAATGGTGAATAGTTGAATTTTTGTGTGGGGGTTTTAAGTGTGAATGAGTGGAATGTGTGGGAAGTACGAATTTTGAGGGTGTTGAAAAGATGAATGTGAGTTGAATGAATTGAATGACTTGAATTTGTGGAAATTGGGAAGGTGTAAATGTGAAAAGTCTCTTGTTCCAATGGACATGAATGGTTAATAGTGGAATTTTTGTGGGTTTTTAAGGGTGAATGAGTTGGATGTGTGGGAATTAGGAATTTTGGGGGTGTTGAAAAGCTAAATGTGAGCTGAATGAGTTGAATGACTTGAATTTGTGGAATTTGGAATGCTGTAAATGTGAAAAGTCAAATGTGCCATTGGAAATGAATTGTGAATAGTTGAATTTTTGTGTTTTTTTTTAAGGGTGAATGACTTGAATGTGTGGGAACTAGTAATTTTGGGGGTGTTCAAAAGTTGAATGAGTTGAATGACTTGAATTTGTGGAATTTGGAATTCTATAGGCGGCACGGTGGTCGACTGGTCAGCACGTCCGCCTCACAGTTCAGAGGTCGTGGGTTCGACCTCCCTGTGTGGAGTTTGCATGTTCTCCCCGTGCCTGCGTGCGTTTTCTCCGGGTACTCCGGTTTCCTCCCACATTCCAAAAACATGCATGGTAAGTTGATTGGACTCTCTAAATTGCCCCTAAGTGTGATTGTGAGTGCGGATGTGTGTCTTTTTGTGCCCTGCGATTGGCTGGCAACCAATTCAGGGTGTCCCCTGCCTACTGCCCAAAGACAGCTGGGATAGGCTCCAGCACGCCCCGCGACCTTGTGAGGAGAAGCGGTATAAATAATGGATGGATGGATGGATGGAATTCTGTAAATGTGGAAAGTTAAATGTCCATCCATCCATTATCTGTACCGCTTCTCCTCACAAGGGTCGCGGGGCGTGCTGGAGCCTATCCCAGCTGTCTTTGGGCAGTAGGCGGGGGACACCCTGAACTGGTTGCCAGCCAATCGCAGGGCACACAGAGACAAACATCCGCACTCACAATCACACCTAGGGGCAATTTAGAGTATCCAATCAACTTACCATGCATGTTTTTGGAATGTGGGAGGAAACCGGAGTGCCCGGAGAAAACCCACGCAGGCACGGGGAGAACATGCAAACTCCACACAGGGAGGCCGGAGCCGGGATCGAACCCACGACCTCTGAACTGTGAGGCGGACGTGCTAACCAGTCGACCACCGTGCCGCCGAAAGTTAAATGTGCCATTGGAAATTAATTGTGAATAGTTGAATTTTTGTGGTTTTTTTAAGGGTGAATGACTTCAATGTGTGGGAAGTAGGAATTTGGGGTGTGTTGAAAAGTTGAATGTGATCTGAATGAGTTGAATGACTTGAATTTGTGGAAATTGGAATGGTATAAATGTGAAAAGTTGAACGTGCCAATGGAAATGAATGGTGAATAATTGAATTTTTTGTGTGTTTTTTTAAGGGTGAATGAGTTGATTGTGTGGGAAATAGGAATTTGGAGTGTGTTGAAAAGCTTGACCAATATGAGTCGAATGAGATGAATGTTGTGAATTTCAAATTGAAATGATGTAAATGTGAATTTGTTGAATATGGCGATGGGAATGAATGGCGGAATTTTGTGGGGGTTTTATGGGTGAATAAGTTGACATTTTGGGAAGTAGGAATTGTGGGTGTGTTGAATAGCTTTTCCAATGTGAGTTGAATGAGTTGAATCTTGTGAATTTGAAATTGGAATGGTGGAAATGGGAAATGTTGAAAGCACCATTGTAAATGAATGGGTTTTTGGGGGGGGGGAATGGGAAATATTAGGGAAACGGTAAATTTGGGGAACGTAAAAAAAAATTCTACCCCGGAAGGCATGAATTTTCTGAATGTTTTGAAACTTGAATGAAGTGAAAAATGTGGAAGGAGTCGCACCCCAAAAAAGTGGAGTGGAATAATGATAATAAACTGTAGGTATAACATATGTGTGAAGGCCTTCACCTTCACACAATTAGTTGTGTTGCACCCGGTGTCTGCACAACGACGGTGAGAGTGAGAACTTTCCGGGAAAGCAGCAGTTAAGATACAGAAACAGATGTCGCATGTTACCGTTTGTGGGTACATAAAGAAAAAGAACCAGTTACGTTAGCTGCAAGCACCAACACAATTTGACTGGGATGAAATAGCTAACGTTATCCCCATAATGCACAAAGCTGGAACACAACACTGTCATTTTGACTGCAACCCGCTGCTTCGAGAAATGAAACTTTTTTTTGCACGTTAATAATACGTCCCACATAACAGCAACTTCAATAAAACCGGGTCATATTAGTTGAATTAGATTAACTTAGATGAACTTAATTACGATCCTCTAGCTTTTTGCTTTCTGTTGTTCCAGCAGCACCTGGGTGACGTTGCTTCAGGTGGTCGTTCATCACTCGGCTTTACAAAGGATACAGACGACCTACTCGTCGACGCTGTGTTGTGCGCGCCGACGTATTTAGTCATCGGTGACGTCGACTATGTCGACGAGCCGCGACAGCTCTATTCCAGATCGCAATACAATTAAATGCATCGTCTAGTCATCTAGGTCCCTTTGTTGTAGCAGGTAAATCCATTGTTGTTGCTGGATTTTTTAAGCGACGCCGCCCGACTTGGAATACAACTGTACATTTTCAAAACAATGTTGTGTCCGCGAGTACAAAGTCCAACTGCGTGCAGCACTCACGGATGACGTGAGCGCATCAAGGTCAAGTTCATGCACTTCTTCTGGCGTCTTGTTGAAGAACCTTGCTCGAATTCACCTTTCTCTCTCTTTCTTCTCTCTCGCTCCAGAAATACGCCATAGCAAACCTCGTGTGTAATGGTTTGGTGGTATGCTTTTAATTTGAAGGCCGGGAATAGGAGTAGAAGGGTAGTGTGGAAAATAAATAAGTAGCTTGCTGAATCCTAACGTACTTTGTGCTGCATGGAGGGGAGAAGAAGAATGAGACGAAGAAGAACATGGGCTGGCGTTTGACCGCGGAAAATTTGAAACCAGAATGCCGCAGCTGCTTCATCGCTCACATCGGAGAGGGGAGCTTTTGCTTGATAGAAGACAAGCCTGGCAAAACAAAAAAGGTTTCTACATCGCAATCAAGTGGCCGCCACTCCCCTGCGTGCAGACTGTGTGTAGTGCCTAACTTATACGTTCCCACCCAGAGCTCGCAATGGACGTAAGTACAAGCAGTTGGGTAACTAATAGTGGCGCGTTTGAAGTGTGTTTGAAGCATGTTTGAAGCGTGTCCACAGCGGGTTTGAATAGTAAATTAGCCAGCTAATGATCTTTTAATAAACCTCTGCCGTTAGCATGTCTCCCGCTGTGGCGTCTTGCACGGATGCTTTTTAAAATTTTTATTCTTTGGGCCGGAACGGGCGGCACGGTGGTCGACTGGTTAGCATATCCACCTCACAGTTCAGAGGTCTGAGGACTGTATGGAGTTTGCATGTTCTCCCCGTGCCTGTGTGGGTTTTCTCCAGGTACTCCGGTTTCCCCCCACATTCCAAAACCATGCTTCGTAGGTTAATTGGACATCCTAAATTGCCCCTAGGTGTGATTGTGAGTGCAGATGTTTGTCTCTGTGTGCCCTGCGATTGGCTGGCAACCAATTCAGGGTGTCCCCTGCCTACTGCCCGTAGACAGCTGGGATAGGCACCAGCACGCCCCACGACCCTTGTGAGGATAAGCGGTATCGATAATGGATGAATGGAGTTGGAGAGATTGGGACAGCCACCTCCCAATAGGAAGTGACATATAAAAGATGACTTTTTATACATTCATTTTAATATTATCTCAATTAATGCCTTGTGGTAAAATAGATCATAACAAGATATTAAAAAATATGCAAGGTCTGAACACTTCATTGTTTAAAATTTGATTTTCATTGTGGGACAGCAATTACAACCAATTTGGCATGTGTATGTGTATATATATATATATATATATATATATATATATATATATATATATATATATATATATATACATATATATATATACATATATATATATATACATATATATATATATATATATATATATATATATATATATATATATATATATATATATATGTATATATATATATATGTATATATATATATATATATATATATATATGTATATATATATATATGTATATATATATATATATATATATATATATATATATATATATATATATATATCCCCACACTTGCATCGTTGTGCCGCTCTATTGTGAGCGTCGAGAATGCGGGTGTGTAGCGTGTCCCAATTTTCAGAAGTGCTCCATCACCGCACCCCTTTTGAGCCCTTGTTCCACACTTCAGCTGAGCCCGCACCACGGCCTCTCAGTCGAAGCACATTACTCACAATTCATTGTGGATTTGACCAAAATAGCGGGAAACTGAAGACATTCTTCGGAATGCCTGTGCCGAAAAGTATTACTTAATGAAACAGTTGTATATGTGTATTAATTCACAATTGATGTTTTAAAGTCATATACGTATTTCGTCCGAGTGAAGCTGCTGTACATGGCAACCCATTGCGCATGCGCTGCATATAATGCAGGAGCCGCAAATAGTGCAAATAATGGAGCCATAGCTCCCATCGACTGAAAGACCGAGCCCGAATTTTTACTTTACTGAAATTTTAATATATTTTCAAACAGCTAAATTGCTAAAGTAACAACTCGTGCCGCCAGGGTTGGTGACGCAGGGGCGTAAATTGATGACGTCACACGTCCTGTCCCAATTCTGCAAATCTTGTACACTTGTAACCTGCTCTCTTCAA
>NC_141228.1:575000-872500 GCF_054856515.1 Filicampus tigris | reverse complement strand
TGCATAGAACATATTCTTGACAAAAAAATGTTTAGTTGACTCCCTCTTTAAGTCTGTTGGCTTAGTGCAAACACATAAGGGGGATGGCCATAGACAGGCTAACAAAAAACTTTGGCGTCACAGTGTTAAAACCCTTAAGGCAACAGATATTTGAGGACAAATAGTGGCACAATACTGTATGTATGAGCTGTTGCCAAAGATTTGAATTACGAGTGTGAGGTGGTGGCAGCGTACTTGACAAGCAGCACTTTTATAAATAGTGAATAATTCTTCAAAACAGATGCTAAGATTTTTATTACCTCTCAGTCAAATGACTGGAAAGCAGAACATAAAGCAAAGAGAAATACTTGATGTGTATTTAAGCAAAGCACTTATCTTTTACTGAGCTTGATTTAACATAACACATAATGCAAAATAGTATAGGCTTAGCCATAACAAAACGAGCATACACAATACAATACAATACATAAATAATTCAATAAATTAACACAAAACACTATATACAATAGACACCGAAAAACGGACGAAAATATGTCAGTCTCAGGTAGAGGTGGGTGATACATATCGTTATCGATATCATCGTTGATCTTGCTTTCACGATGTGTAATTTTACATTATTGAGTAGTAATACTGCCTCAAAAAGCATAACGACTCGATAGACGCAAAGTATGAGGACATGCTGAAAATCAGGGTGCATTGACGGCAGAGGAGAATTTGCTGAATCAGCAGGCAGTACCCGGTCACGTGACTCTGTCCGCACTGCAGCAGAGCTGTTTAAAACATAGAGGAGTGGCGAGCGGGGATTCATAGCAAGGCGCAAGTCCACATCGTCCGTAGTCTGTAAATGGTTTGGGGTTGACATGACGGACGTCGGTGGGAATAACATTGTTAGATGTGCCAAAACGGTCACCGTGAAGAGCAATTCTGTTGCACCACCAGCCATATGGATAACGAGGGAAAACTTGGCGACCGCGCAAGCAGGCTAAACAAAAGCTTAAACACACACACTCAGAAAACAGTCGCCGAGTTGAACCAACAAACATAAACGCGCTCACACACACACACACACACTCAGTACTTTAGCGAGCAAGTCAAACATGACATCCTGGATGATGGGTTAACATTCATCTTGCACACTTTTAGTCCACATCATTCATAACTAGCCTGTATTCCAGAGGCATGTTGTTGCACAAACTATAATGGCTTATTAGTGTGACGCCACCCAAACATGAATCAAGTCACAAGTCTACATATCGCAGCGATGAATGAGTGGGAAAATGCATTTTTCGGTAAATTCCAGTTTGGTTATTCAACTTTATTCTGAATACGGTTGCCAATGTATGAGAATGGGTGTTGTCATGACGATGTCTTTTGTTTTTTTCTCTCACTGGGTGACACTTCGTCATGCGTCACATAAATACATTTTTTCTCATTCTGATTGCTGTAGTAGAAATTAGCAGTGGTACACCAGTACTTACTGCAGCTCAAAATGTCACATCATTATGGAATAACAGCAGAGACATTTAAATGACATAAATATTCCCAAAAATGTATGTAAGTCTATACATATTTTTTGTTCTTTATTGTTAAATATTGTCATAGAATATCACTGTTTTGCAGAAGCTGTATTTAGCAATTTTAAAGAGATGTTGTTCAGGTCAGATCAAAAGCCAATGAATAGAAATGTGTCTTCAAACGGGTTTTAAAAATGGACAGAGAGCGGGCTTGCCTAACATCCAATGGAAGGTCATTCCCCAGGGAAGGACCAGCGACAGAGAAGGCTCGATCCCCTCTGAGGCTCTGCTTAGTCCTCGGCACATCGAGCAGCGCCTGGTATGCAGACCAATAGGAGTGGAGGTGCTCAAAGAGGTATGCCGGCGCGAGGCCATTTAACCCATTAAATCCTAAAGCGCCTGGCTTAACAGCTTCCCAAAACCTAAGGTCGTCTTTGGAATTACCCTTGAAAACATGAAGTTTTCCCAGAAATTCAACACCTACAAATTAATTAATATATCAGCCCCTGTAGCAGACACCAACATAATTCCAAAAGAATTCCAGAAGACATGTGGCTTGCACACAGGTCCGAGTTTATTAATCTTTACTGTTTCAATCGAATATGTAAAAATGAAGTGTCAGTGCAAGGGAAGCATTATTTTTAATGTAAAAATGTAGTGGTAATTAACATCTATTTTGTAACAAAAACGTCGATATTGTCATTGTCTACAAACATATCAATCAATCAATCAATCACATTTTATTTATATAGCACTTTTCATACATAAAAATGCAACTCAAAGTGCTTTAAAACATTCAAAGCAAAACATAGAATTATCTTCAATCAAAAGAAAAGATAAATTATTTAAAAGTTGTTGAAAGCCAAACTAAAAAGGTGTGTCTTGAGCTTCCTCTTAAAAATATCAACAGTCTCTGCAGACCTGACATCCTCTGGCAGGCTATTCCAAAGGTGAGGACCAAAACGGCTGAATGCAGCCTCGCCATGCATTTTGGTCCTCACCCTTGGAATAAATAAAAGGCCGGCGCCAGAGGACCTCAGGATCCGCGAGGGCTGGTATGATAAAAGCAAATCAGATAAATAAGATGGCCCAAGACCATTAACACATTTATAAACTAATAAAAGTACTTTAAAATCGATCCTGAAACACACAGGGAGCCAATGCAGCAATTTCAAAACTGGCGTAATGTGCTCCCGCCCTCTGGTTCTCGTCAGCACCCGAGCGGCTGAATTCTGCAGTAGTTGCAGTGGTGAAATGCTCTTTTTCGGGAGGCCAGAGAGCAGGGCATTACAGTAATCTAAACGACAGGAAATAAAGGCATGCATCAGCACTTCCGTGTTAGCCTGAGAGAGAAACGGGCGGACTCTGGCGATATTCTTAAGGTGATAAAAACCAATCTTGGTTACATTTTTAATATGAGGAATAAAACTGAGCTCAGAGTCAAAAATGACGCCAAGGTTCTTCACACAGTGTGAGGGATTAAAAATGTGTAGTTTTGGTAAAAGCTTCTCTCTCTGACCTTCGGGACCGATAACTAAAACCTCAGTCTTGTCCTGATTGAGCTGTAGGAAATTATCTGCCATCCATGACTTGATATCTAAAATGCAATTTAAAAGGGTATCAATGGGTCCTGTGTCATCAGGAGACACGGCAATATACAGCTGCGTGTCATCAGCATAGCTGTGAAAGCTGATGCCGTGTCCCCTGATGACATCCCCGAGGGGAAGCATATAAAGATTAAAAAGTAAGGGGCCTAAAATCGAACCTTGAGGAACCCCACATTTAATTCCATGAGTTTTAGAGGAACAAGTATCCATACTTACAAAGAAATATCGGTCTGTGAGATAGGAATAAAACCAGTCAAAAACAGTACCAGAGATGCCCACTAGATTTTTAAGTCTATTTAATAAAATTTGGTGATCTACTGTATCAAAAGCAGCGCTTAGACCCAGTAGCACCAAGACTGTGAGTTTTCTCACGTCTGCAGTGCACCTAATATCATTTAAGATCCTTAAAAGAGCAGTCTCCGTACTGTGGTTCATCCTAAAACCAGATTGATATTTCTCCAAAATATTATTTGTATTTAAAAAATGATTCAACTGGATGAAAACCAGTTTTTCTAAAATCTTACTTAAAAACGGTAAGTTGGATACGGGTCTGTAGTTATTAAAAACGCTCGGGTCAGAACCGCTCTTCTTCAGAAGGGGCTTCACCACCGCCGTTTTAAAGGCAGCGGGGAAGACGCCTGTCTGAAGAGAGCAATTGACTATATTTAAAATTTGTTCTTCAAAAAATCCATAAAATGTCTTAAAAAGAAATGTGGGAATTGGATCCAAAAGGCAGGTTGTTGGGTTTACCTGGGAGAAAACTCGAACAAGTGTCCTTGCATCAACCAGGGCAAAACTTTCCAGTGTTTCCTCATGTAAATATGATTGTCCGGGTTTATTAAGACTTGTGTTTTGACGGGCTAAAAGACTGGATCTTATGTCATCGATTTTACTTCTGAAGTGGTCTGCAAAGTCCTCACAGAGAGCATCTGTTGGTCTCTGTGGGGACTTATTAAAATCAGAACTAGTTAAAAGTTCAAAGGTGGAGAAGAGAACCCTGGGGTTGTTTTTATTGACTGTAATGAGGTTTGAGAAATAGGAAGATCTTGCCAGTTTTACTGTTTTATTGTAAGATTTCAGTTGTTCGCATAAAATTTCATAGTGTACTGTAAGTTTACTTTTTCTCCACCTCCTCTCTGCACTCCTGCATTTTCTCTTTGATATTTTGATAGCATTGTTTCTCCACGGGGGTACAGTCTTTGTTTTTGTTGTTTTAATTAAAAGTGGAGCTACTGAATCTAATGATGATTTAAGATGTAGGTTAAAATTGTCAACAATAAGATCACAGGGTCCAGGTAAAATGTCAGCAGGAGTGTTTTTTAAGATCTCGATAAAATTTGCAGCCACCTCAGAAGATAGGTAGCGTTTCTTCACTGTTCTGACCGGGACTGCTAGATGGTTAAAACTGGCGATGTTAAAATAGACACAGTAGTGGTCTGACACTGCCAAGTCAACAACAGAGGACACACCAGCAGACAAGCCATAGGTTATAACCAAATCCAGGGTGTGTCCTCTGTTGTGAGTTGGCTGCAAGACGTGCTGTTTAAAATCCAAGCAGTTTAAAAGGTTTGAAAAATCTCTGGATAGTGGGTCCGAGATGTTGTCCATGTGTATATTAAAATCGCCAGTTATTAATATCCTGTTATAACTGGAATATAAAATGGATAAGAATTCTGAAAATTCTGTAATAAAAGAAGTGGAATGATGGGGAGGTCTATAGACGGTAATGCTGAGAATAGGGGGACTGCTAAAAACAAAGGCATGGTGTTCAAACGATAAATAGCTGCTAAAAATGATCTCCTTTGATAAAAGAGTATTAATAAAAATTGATGCAGTCCCGCCTCCTCTTTTGCCATCCCTTGTAGAAAATAAAAAGTTAAAATTCGGTGGGCAAGCCTCGTTGAGAGCAACTGGAGTGTCTGTACCAAGCCATGTCTCAGACAAAAGTATACCATGTAAATTATTGTCTAAAATCAGGTCGTTTATGATAAAAGTTTTGTTTAAAAGGGAGCGCACGTTCAGCACGGCCAGATTAATTATTGTGCTGGACGTGCGCTCATGGTGGTACGAATGAGCAGTATTAACATATACTAGATTACCACTGTTAAAACCACGTTGTTTGTGTGTGCAAGGGAAGCGTCTGCCGGTGATGGTTTCAATGGGTAAATTGTCCGATAGTGGTAATGATAATGAGGGCCTGCAGGGGGAGCTAGTGAGGGTGGTGGTACTGTGAGCAGCTGGTATTGGCCTGTAAGTGATGGTAGTGACATTGTCATTGCAGCGTTTATGAGTAGAAGAAGAAATATGATTGGTAAACAAGAGTCAGCTGGGAGTGGAATTGGTTACGACATGGTGGATATATCTTAACTATATATCACGTTCGACTGGTTCTACTGGTTCAAAGTCCACAAGCACGTCTTCTATATCACTGCTGTTACTCATTTCATAGCTCCCGTGATCGACGTGTGACCGCCATTGAGACATCCTCCGCGGGTTTACGACACCGTCATGTGTATATTCTGATGCATTTTATTAGTTAAGAAACCGATACTTAAATAATAAATAGAAAATTACGTATACACTCTCTCGGCTTTAAGGGTGGAAAGATGCAACAGCGGTCCCGGTAGAAATGTGCTTATGCTTAGAATACTGTGGTCTACTGTATCAAGTGCTGCAGTCAAATCCAATAAAACAAGACAAACATAGTCTCCAGTGTCATTTGCCAGGAGGGTGTCATTAAAAACACGAAACAAAGCTGACTCTATGCTATGCATCTTCTTGAAGCCTGACTGGAAAAACCTCCATAACATTATGTTCATCCAAGAAAGATCTTAACAGCATGCAACACAGCACCCCCCCCCAAAAAAAAAAGAAAACAAAAAACAATGTCACTGCAGAGTAGTTCATTGTTGGTTTTCTGTACTTTATCATCCAATCCACGTGTAGTATGTCTGTGTATATTATACTGCCCCCTAGTGGCCAGGCCGCACACACCAGACACACAATGCTCTTTGAATGGCCTCTCCCCGGTGTACCTCTCCGGGCACCTACACTCCTACGCACCTTCCCGGAGCCTCAGGTCTGCGGACCAGGCACTGCTCGAGGTGCCAAGGACTAAGCGGAGCCTCAGAGGGGATCGAGCCTTCTCTGTTGCTGGTCCTTCCCTTTGGAATAAACTTCCATTAAATGTTTAGCAAGCTCGCCCCCTGTCCATTTTTAAAACCTGTTTGAAGACACATGTCTATTCTTTGCTTTTGATCCAACCTGAGACTGACAGTGTGACGGAGTTCAAAATAGCCTTCAACAAAAAAATGGCATTGCCGAAGGGTGCTGTGCTTTGCTTCCAAGGTCCTACCAGACTACTTCTGGTAAAGATTACTTCTTCTGAAACATGCATAGATCTTATCTTTTCCAATAAGTGTGAGAGGATTCAAAAGACGTTCAATATGATCACAGGACTGTCAGACCACAACTTGATTCTGTTCTCAAGAAAGTTATCTAAAAATAGATACTCATGTACTAAGAAAACAATATCAGAGCAGATGAGAGTACCAAAAAGGGAGATTACAAATTTGACACAGGCGCTAAACAATATCAATTGGAAACATTATATCTTCTATCATCATGTTAATGACAGCTGTAATATTTTCATGACTGTTATCCAAGACACTGTGTCTGTATTTACAAGGAAAATTAAAACACAACCATAAAAAAATAATCATCTCGCATGGTTAAATGAAGCCATACAGACATTAATGAAAAAACGAGATCATGCTCTTAAAATATCACTTAAAACAAAACGGGTTAATGACAGACAGACAATTTCGTCTCTAAGAAATAAAGTAAGAAAGGAAATTAGATCTGCAAAAGGAAATCTTTTTATCAACATAAGTAGTACTGCGAAAGGAAACACTAAAGAGATCTGGACAAATATTAAAAAACTGACAGGAAATACTTTAATACACAGAGAAATAAGGGAATTACAGTTGGAGGAGAAAATCATCCATGATCCAAAGGACATTGCTACAACTCTAAATTATTATTTTAATGTTAAAGAATTGACACCCAGCAACGTCCCTCAGATAGAATATCACCCACCAACACCACTGAACGCAGATAAACCCATTCTTAATCTGTGCATAGTATCACAGTCACAAGTCGTCAAAGCTGTGACTGGTCTGAAAAGGTCCAAATCAAAAGATGCATTTAGTATGGATGTAACATTCCTAAAATATTATCAAAAATCTTTCATAGCACCATTAACTGCTATTGTAAATAAATAAACGACAGTCTCTTCCTTGAACCCTCGATGCTCTGTCATAACACCACCTGAAATCAGGTAACCCTGCAATAACCAGCCATTACAGACCTATAAGCATACTTCCAGCAGTCTCAAAAGTTCTGGAAAAGATAGTAGCAGAACAAATTATTGATCACATCAACAACATTCCATACACTCTGAACAGGCTGCAGTTTGGTTTTAGAAAACATTCTACTGAGACGGCGGTTTGCTTCTTTCTGGAAAACAAAATCAAAGCTAGATGCAGGCGGTGTCATTGGTGCTGTTTTCATTGATCTCAGAAAAGCATTTAACACCATCAACCATCAGATACTGCTGACCAAACTGTCTAGTTTTAACTTCTCAAAATGGATTAAATATTAATCCAAAATGGATTAAATATCTGGACGATCAGTGTGTTAGGATACAGAACACAAAATCAACACTACGGACTAACAATAACCCCTTTCACACCGCAGGAACTAATTCGGTAACTTCCGTATCTACCCTGTTAGTTTGCGTCACACTCGTGTTCACACCCCAAAAATGTTCCGGGGCTGGCTAGTTCCTCCATGAACCATCTAAGTCCCACCTAGCCAGGAGGATCTTCGTATACCTACCCTGAACTTTTTAGTGGGCATGCTGTGCTGACGAACACTGATTGGTTGGTTGAACTTGGGGGTGTGTTGTTTTGGATCGGCTTTTTTTGGGCACACTTCCGGCCGCCGTTGCACAACTCGTCGTTAGTGATCAGTTTTGGTTTCATTTTCACACTTCACAAACTCGTATTTCAAGAAAGGAAGGAGTGAAAAAACTGGATCGGTGGATGGATGATGAGGTAATTGCACTCATAGATATTTACGGTGACGAGCAAGTCCAACACAACTTTGACTCGACCACACGAAATGATGAAGCGTATCACTTTATCCCGATGAAGCTGGCCGAGCCAAACATTAACCACACCACAAAACAAGTCCGCGAAAAGCTGAAGAAGCTAAAGCAGGATTCGAAAAAGCTCAAGGACCACAATGGCCGTAGGTGGAACGACAGAAAGGTCAACAAATGGTACGAGCGACTGGACGCCATCTTTGGCCACCATCCGGGATACACTGCCTGTGGAACAAAAGATTCTGCAACCGTCATACTCGACGCCATGTGCGAAGACTCGGCGCCAATAAACAAAGGTATTTACAAAATAGTCCCATAAATATTTAGCTGGGTGGCCTGTTTTAACGCTTCCCAGCTGCCCTTTATGTGGCATATTTTCGTAATTTTGACCGGCAACTTTCCTGCTGGCATTACTTTACTGACAACGTCACTTTTTTAAGTATATGCCTTGTATTTCAGGTAAGGGTCTGTCCACACCGTTAAAAAATGTTTACCTGATTTGTCTCATCACATACGTAGTCATAACAGTTATAAACAATATTGGGAAAGGTGTAACTAAGAATTAAGTATTGATGAAAATGCATTGCATGATGAATACAAAATTCCAGATAAAAAATATTAATACAATTTCAAGATGAAATACATTGTGTAGATCACTGGCCAATATCATCTAACAGTGAATTTTTGTCTGCATGTTTTATAGCTGGACAACGGTCTTCATCTCCTGCTCTCCTGGCCTGTCCTGATGAATTTCCTTTCATATAACTTGAAAGATACCTAAATCATTCACTGTTACTAATTGGATGGACAATTGTGACTGTTTCAAGTGAGAGCGCTCCATCCACCAGCAGTAGCACCACCGACCATCCTGAGTCTCCTGCCCTCCTTGCCCGGTCCGGTCAGTTTAATTTCATACAACTTGAAGGATACTTAAATCATTCGCTGTTACTTAGGAGTGGGCGATATGGCCAAAATATCATATCACGATTTTTTAAAAATAAAATCACCATCACGATTTTATCATGATTCTTTTACATCGTTTTTTAAATAATTTGCACATTTCTGACCATTTTCCTCATGTTAAACATATAAAACACACTTAAAATGTGTATAAAACTCTAAAAGAAACCAAATGACATTTTAAGTCAGCTAAGCTTTATGAACTGGTTTTAATTCGAATTGTAACAATTTTTATCAAAATGTGCAGTGAATGTAAACATAAAAGGTAACATAACGTAAACATAAAAACACAGCTCGTAATGCAGGTCTAGTACTTTGAAGTCTTTTAAACCCCTCCTTTTCCACTGTTTTAATGGGAATCATGTCTTCAGCAAGGTAATAAGTCACTGCCTCATTTACTTCTTTACACTGTTTGCTTGTTTTTTCATATTTAAATGACTGTGTTACCGTGGGTTACGTTAGCTTAGAGCTAGCGGCTGCCTCTGGCTATCATGTGTCTGATCTCCGTTTGCTTTGGCTGTCGGCGCTGACGTCCGAACCGAGTCTCTGCAAAACTGGTTTGCGCTTTCTCCTCCGAGGAAAAGCCAAACCAAATCGACACGGTGGATGTGGAGTTTCTTTCCGGGAACAACTATGCTTCGTGGTGACGTTCCGCTATAGCTTTCCGCTGTACAAACAAACAGGGAGGCGGGGAGTGTCACATACCATGCACTGTGCATGCTGTGATTGGTTGGTTGGGTATAGGCGTCAGCGGCTTTGCGCCGCCATAGAGCTAAACTGTTTAGAATGTGCCATGTAGACGATCAAACGATCTTTCGGCTTTATGAGATCGTGAACATGTTAAATCGCTTAACAATCTAATATCGTCATATCGCCCACCCCTACTGTTACTCATTTTATGGACATGTTGTGACATTTTCACATGAGGACACCAGCGAGAACTCGCCATGCCAGAGTAGAAGCTGTACTCCGTCCCGTTCAGCGTCTCCTGCAGTTCTTGCCCGTCCCGGTAAATGACCAATAAAATCAGACTTTGCAAAATTGCGTTTTATGTTATATAGCAGTTGCTGCCATTTATTTACTGTTATTCAGTGCATTCATATGCTTATAGGTAAGTGGAAGCGGGACAGAGACACCCATTGACGCATTGGAGCGCATGGAAGAAAGGAGCCAGGCCATGTTTATGGAGGACATCAACAATGCGCAGGCAGGAGCTCCAGTCTCTTCAGGAGGCCAGAAGGCATGAGCTCTTCACCTTCCAGGAGACCAGAAATCGAGAGCTCTTGAGCGCTCAGGAAAATGCAAGACTGGAGCGTAAAATTAAAGGAGACCAGAATACAAGAGCGTGACTTTGATTTGAGCTTTCTGGCAGATAACAGAAACAGATAATGCAACCAAAATATGTCTAATCCTTTACATTGGTGTATTTAGAAACTGCATAATAGCTGCACGGGCATGGAGCCACTCAGCTTCCACTATTGCAGACTGAGCACTATCAGGCTGCTGCAGGACAATAGTGGTGTCAGCCCATTCTCCCAAGAAATCATCCCCATGCTGTTCACACAAATTATGTAATACACAACATGTTAAGACCATAGATTTAACTTTGGCCAGGTGGCAGTCATTCCGTTTTGACAAGCATCGCCACTTACCCTTCTGTCTATCAAATGCATGTTCCACAGTGATTCTGTCTCTGCTTGTCTTGTTATTATAAACTAACTGCTGGTTGGTCACCCTACCATTGTCAGTAAAAGGCTTTAAATGCCAGCTTTTAAGGGGATATGCTGCATCGCCAAGCAGGTAATATCCTACTTCCTGTCTGCATATGTTTTTTTGTCTCTTGAGCATGTAGCAAACCCTTATTTATCCACAAGATCCCATAACCCAGACAAGCGAAGAACTCTGGCATCATGTAGGCTCCCCGCAGCACCGACAAAAACATTCCAAAATTGTCCATGCCCATCTACTACAGCCTGCGGTTGAAGTATTCTGTGTGATACTCCTCTGGGCGCAGAATGGGAATGTGGGATCCATCTATAGCACCCACACACTGTGGCAGCCCCCATCTTACCTGAAAGTGTGACGCCATGTCTTTTAATTTGTTGATGCTGGGCAACTGTATGACTTCTGGCAACAGCACAGAAATCATGCACACATTGGCAAACTGTTGAAATGCCGATGCCAAACAAATGTGAGATACTCCTGTACTCTGAATTCGTGGCCAGTTTACACAGGGCAGTGGCGATCCTCATTTGCAGGGGAACACACAGACGGTAGTTTGTGTTGCTCTTCTCCAGCTCTGGTCCAAGACGATTGCAGAGGTAATTGAATGTGCCCTTGGATACGCGAAAATCTTTCATCCATTGGGTCTCATCGTAGGTTGAAACGACTGCTTCCCACCATTCAGACGTTCTGATGTGCTTCCAGATCCTGCGGGGAACACACCCCGATAAGTAGCACTGCCGTATCTGAAACAAAACGGTTATTAGTTAAACGAATTGACACTTAATCTATACATTAGTTATTTAGTTAAACGAATTGACACTTAATCTATACATTAGTTTAGTTAAACGAATTGACACTTAATCTATACATTAATTCTGTGTGAATAGATAGCAGGTTCCAGCCCGATGCCTGCAATATGAAATATAAACAAGCCAGACAGATACACGCACACGGTGCGTACACACTATTATCAAATTTTATGTTAAAGTTAATTTCTTTGAGGGTGAAGCGAAGCAGTCCATACACGTTGTATTACCAGTTGTATTCTTTGTGATTGCGGGCGTTTGCGCCTTGCCGCGAAGCATGTGTGTCTTGCCGCGAAGATTGAGAGTCTCTCCTCGTCCGTCTTTCGTATGAAATTTTCCCACATTTCCCGGTGAACATGTAGTTTTCGGGCTTTATTATGGCGGAACCTTTCAATGGTTCTCACAAACCTTTTCCGTCTTGCATTAACAACTTTGAATAGCACGAAGAGGAAGAGAAATAGCAGACGAGGTTCCATCTTTGTGCAGAGTGTCGCAAGAATTGATGACTTGATGTTCACGGACGCCTTTTTTTGACGTCATCACGCTTCTTGTCATTCTGCGACACTTGCTGGACCGGAGGGGTAGTACATTAGTCCGCTCCCTACTGGCTTTTGTCATCAATCAAATTTGCATAAGCTACCTCGCCCACTGTCGCGCTGTGTGAAAGCAAACTAGTGGGCCACACACAAGTCCTAAGTACAAGGAACTCCTGCTACCAGGAACTCAAAGTTCAGGGGAGGTTTGGTCTGAAAGGGGCTAATCTCGGAGTTCCGCAGGGGTCAGTGCTAGGTCCACTGCTCTTCAGTCTTTTCATAAATGATCTACCAAGATATTGTCCTTCGATTGTCACCTGCCAAACGTACGCCAATGATGCTGTCCTATATGTGCATGCGAAAGATAAAAAAACATGCTGCACAAGAACTGACAGATGCTATGACAAATGTGTATAACTGACTTGAAAAATCACCACTGTACTTAAACATATCCAAGACTGTTTGTATGTACTTCTCAAAAAGAGCGACTACTGACAGTGATCCCAACGTTTTTCTACAAAATAAAACAATCAATGTAGTAAAAGAGTTTAAATACTTAGGAATCACTCTTGACTCACAACTTCTCTTCAAACGACAACTCAAAAACACTCTGAATAGAATTAAATTTAAATTTTCCAACTTCAGGTTCATTAGAAATAATTTAACTCTTGAGTCAACAAATCTCTATTTTGACACAATGATCATGCCCCACATTTCTTACTGCCTAACAAGTTGGTCATCTGCCTGTAAGACCATACTAAAACCAATTGAAACAGTCTATAAACAAGCTCTGAAAGTATTGGACAGACAACCAAAAGTGTACCATCACTGTCAGACATAAATAAAAAAAAACATGAGCGCATGAACTGGGACAATACTATTAAATATGATGCCATCTTGATTTACAAAATCTTCCACCACAAAGCTCCTCCTCCACTGCAAAAATTTGTAAGAAAAATCTCCAACAGATCAACAAGAGCTGGTTCTAGAGGTGACTGTGTGATTCCCTTCAGAAAGAGTACATTTAGCCAAACCACCTTCTCTTTCCGTGCATCGCATACCTGGAACTCAATACCAAACACCATACATGAACTCCCGTCTCTGAACCTCTTGATCAAACATCTTAACGCCTGGCTGCTGGATGAACAACATTGTCATCACAACACTGCCTAAACTGCATGTATCTCAAGTTTGTCTTTGTCCTGTGTTTTTTTACCTACTGTTGCCTATTCATTTTATCTTGTGTTTTTAACATCAACCTGCCTAAGAGACTAAAGATGTAAATTATGGATGGAAATTAGCCTTTGGCTATAATCTTGCATATTTATATGTACATGTTCATTAATATGTTTTGTCCCTATTTTCAAATAAACTCAAACGCAAAATTAATGACTTACGGACTTTTGGCCCTGCCCAAATTTCTTCTCATTTCAAATTAATTCACGCTTCAATTATATAACAAGAATCTTTGAATGTTTGAAGATCATGTGACCTGTGTTAGTAGCCATTCATGCATCGTTTCATTTATATCTCAGAGAGTGGGAGGCAGAAGAAGGCATTGGTCCAATGGTTTGTTCGTGTGTCTGAAGTTCCTGTGAGCAAGCTGCCACTGCTTGGAAGAGAGCCGCATCCACAGGAGATCTTTTACTATCACGGTCGAGACTGTAATGAAGAAGTCAATGTGGAGTCCATTGTCAGACCTGTGCAGGTAAAGAATTGATCTCATTAGAGGCCACATTTTTTCATCAATTTTCTTCTGCTTATCCATGTATCACATGGGCAGCAGTCTAAGTTGTGAGTGCCTTGTTGATATTAGCACATCTACAGCAGTTTGTTATAAATTGTGGAGTTTCAGGGTTTTTCCTGGCTCAAATTTAGGCAGAGGTGGTACCATCCTGACCATGCGCCATGACGTGCATGCGTTCTTAAAATTCAACTGACTCGCTATCTTTTACAGAGAACATACTTTAAGTTAAGAGTTCCGATAAGAATATCTATTATCACGTTAAAGCATTCATTTATTAAAACTAGAGCCACAATTTTTTAAAGTGTCACTGGAAGAAAACACATTATACATACAGGCGCACATAAAATAGACCAGCATATGAGCTCACAAGATGCTAGCTTTGCTGTGTGTTTGTGCTGGTGTTGCCGTTTTGTTTTTGTTGTTTTTTTAGTGGGGCATTACATTTAGCAAAAACTGTGTTAAAACGTCCTGTGTTAAACTTCATATTTGTATTATGCATAGATGGACACTTTACCCTATTTTGCCCATCCTCCCTCCAGCCGCAACCTGGGCACCCTTCCGTTCTCATCCCGCGGTCCTCATTCATAAAAATAATCGTCTTCCGACCGCGTCCGTTCTTGTCCTTTTAAAGTGCTTCCGTACTTGCATTCCGTCAGTCCGCAAGTGTCGCCCCCCCAAAAAAAAAAAAAGCTGATGATGATGTGGACCTGAGCCCGTCAGAGGACATCACGAGAATATTAAGATTGCCTTATGATGCAATACTTTTGCGTTTTTATTGAAAGGAACAAGTTTTCAGTTTTTATTGTGTTATTTCGCAATGAAATAATTACGGTATTGCAAAATAAGGCAAGGTTAGGAGGAAATGAAAGACTTCCACTTCCGGGTCGTATGGCAGCGCTAACAAAGTTTTTACACTCAAGAGATGTCCCAGTCCCAGACAAGGACATACTTTGCATGCAAAGGGATATTAAGGTATATAAATGTTAACAAATTGCTATCCCTGATTACACACACAATATAGGTTGGGCGTGTTTGTCAGTCAGTGAAATGGGGTCCTGGTATTACATGTGTTGAACCACGAGAGGGAAGACTATGCCTGTGAGCGCAATGTTAAAGCAGGGAAAACACATTGGAGAATTGTGACAGGCAGTTAATAAAGATGGCGTGGTATCGCAGAAGACAACAGTGGTCTTGCTCTTTTTAAAAAAACAACACAACACGTAAGTTTAGGGGTGGGCGATATGGGGCCCCCCCAATTTTTTTTTTTTTTTTTTTTTTTTTTTAAACTAACGATAATTTGATCATATTCTACAAAAAATATTTTTAATCTGCACTTTGCTTCACAGAACAATTATGGGTTGACACCATTTGTGAACTCGTATATATTTTAAATTGCTGAATACACCTTATTCAAAACATTCAACATTCAATACCAATATTTAACAATGAAGAACTAAAAATTATATCTAGACTTACATTGATTTTTGGGAATATTTGTGATTTAAATGTCTCCTATTATTCCATTATGGTATGACATATACAATGACATTCTATGCTGCAGTAAATACTGGTGTCATACTTGACAGCCTGGATTTTCGGTTAACATTCATCTTACACGCTTGTAGTCATTATTCATAACTAACCTGTATTCCCAACTACTGCAGCAGTCAGAATGAGAAAAGGGTGTTAACTACAGCAATCACAATGGGAAATAAATGTATTTGATATGTGTTTGTGTGACAGAAGTGTCACCTAGCAAGTGAGAGAAAAAAAAAAGACATCGTCATGACAATATCCATTCTCATACATTGGCCACCATATTCAGAATAAAGTTGAATAACAAAGCTGCAATTTACCGAAAAGTGCATTTTTCCCCACTCATTTCACTGTGATATGTAGACTTGTGATGTATTCATGTTTGGGTGTATCCTGGCGTCACACTAATAAGCCGCCGTAGTTTGTGCAAAATGCCTCGGGAATACAGGTTAGTTATGAATAATGACTACAAGCGTGTAAGATGAATGTTAACCGAAAATCCAGGCTGTCAAGTATGACTTGTTCGCTAAAGAACTGAGTGTATGTGTGCGTGAGTGCGTTTGTGTTTGTTGGCTCAACTCGGCGACTGTTTTCTGAGTGTGTGTTTACTAAGCTTTTGTTTAGCGTGCTTGCGCGGTCACCAAGTTTTCCTCGTAATCCATATGGCCCGTGGTGGAACAGAATTGCTCTTCACGGTGACCGTTTTGGCACATCTAACAATGTTATTCCCACCGACGTCTGTGTTGTCAACCCCAAACCATTTACAGACTACGGACGACGTGGACTCGTGCCTTGCTATTATTCCTCGCTTGACACTCTTCCATACTTGAAACAGAGCGGCTGCAGTGCGGACAGAGTCACGTGACTGGGTCCTGCCCGCCGATTCAGCGAATGATTATCACTTCCTCCTCCTCTGCCGTCAATGCACCCTGATTTTCAGCATTTCCTCGTACTTTGCGACCGTCAAGTCGCTATGCTTTTCGAGGCAGTATTAATACTCGATATTGTAAAACTACACATTGTGAAAGCAAGATTGACGATGATAACGATTACGATATATGTCGCCCACCCCTACATAAGTACTGACCCGGCTAGGGACGGACGAAAACCTACCTCCGTCCTTGCTTAATTCAAAGGATTTTTCATCCGTCTGTTCACAAAATCGGCGTCCATCCGGGACGGACCTTTCCATCCCCGGGATGGAATGCCCATCTGTAGTATTATGCTCAGATTTTTTTTTTCCCCTCCCATTTTGAACGTGAACTTGGTAGGCAAAAGCAATCTCATTTGCAAGTGCATGTGTGAGATGCACGTAGCTGGTACCTCGCTTGCGGGATATAATCTGTTCAGTCGCTGCATTCAGACCAGCCCTTTATGAGACGCGCAACAGCGTGCCCGTATTTGGAAGTGCTGACGTAGAGGCCGACTAGGAAGTAAAAATTGAATCTTTTCCTACTATTAAAAAAAATTATATAGTTCATTGTTACAAAGGAAAGCCCAGTCTTTGTTCATTTAAAAAAAAGGAAAATCAACAGGAGACAAGATGTATCTTTATCTATTGGAAACGCTTTCTGACGTCATGGCGGCGCCGCCGTAAAGTAAAATATGTGTCACGTGAGGATCGGGATTTGGACCCATACGCAGACATGACATGGAAGTTGAAGAGTAAAAAGTCTTTATAAACAAACCGAGATCAGAACTGGAAGAGAGTTTGCATACTCACTCAAAAAAAGGTGTGACGTACTGACAAGTCACTGACTGACTCAAACTTACAAACCAGGGGTGTCAAACTCCAGTCCTCGGGGGCCGCCCTCCTGAATGTCTTAGAGGTTTCCTCGTCCAACACACCTGATTCAAACGATCGGGATCAAGATCAGGCTCCTGCAGAACTTGCTGATGAGCTGATCATTTAACAGGTGTGTTGCAGCAGGAAGAGATGGAAAACAGGCAGGTCAGCGGCCCTCGAGGACCGGAGTTTGACACCCCTGCAACTGTAAGACATCAGGCCTATATGACATGATAAAGGATGTAGCGAATATGCCTTCATGTGGACCACATCTCCAGCGCTGGAGACAAGATTCAGCCAGGAGATGCCACCAAGTCTGCTCCAGCCTCACTTCAAAACAATGAATCACCAGGGGACCCTGGCAATTAGATTTTACAAAGACCTCCTAGGACCCAGGAAGACACACACTCCTGAGCTACTCTTAGTCACCTGGACCCCCTCTACACACAACGGATGTGGATTCGGATGGCCTCCAAACAGACTTTGTGGAGCTTCCCCCAGTGGGAAGCCAGGAGGTCCCTCTTTCGATCAGCAGGGGGGGCAGCCCCGATGAACATTGACAGTGCTGGATAAAGACTGACCCCAAGAGGTCGACATGGGAACTGCAGCTTTAAATTTCCTATGTCTTGTGGTCAAACAAAATTGCCTTGAAATGAAACATAATCCGGGCTGCACGGTGGTCGACTGGTTAGCACGTCCGCCTCACAGTTCAGAGGTTGTAAGTTCGATCCCGGCTCCAGCCTCCCCGTGCCTGCGTGGGTTTTCTCCGGGGACTCCGGTTTCCTCCCACATTCCAAAAACATTCATGGTAAGTTGATTGGACTTTCTAAATTGCCCCTAGGTGTGATTGTGAGTGTGGATGTTTGTTTGTCTCAGTGTGCCTTGCGATTGGCTGGCAACCAGTTTGGGGTGTCCCCCGGCTTCTGCCCGAAGACTGCTGGGATAGGCTCCAGCACTCCCCGCGACCCTTGTGAGGATAAGCGGTATATATAATGAATGGATGGGTGGATGAAACATAATTCAATGTATGATTGTGTATTGTTTACTGTGTATATCCTGCTAACTTGGCATTGATTAATGTGCTTCTCTATGGTTATAATCATTTTCCTGGTCAGGTTTATGAGATAACAGTGTACATATTGGGTTAAACTCATGTCTTTGACTCCTAAACTTTAGACGCATTCAGAATGAGATGTTTCCATCTGAAGTATAACAATTGATGCCAGTTACAAATTGTGAAATGCACAAAGGATGCTGATTGAGTAACTCAAGGGATCTGGTCACCGAGCACAGGTGGACACAATAACCTTCATTGAGTAACTTAAATGATCTGGTAACGGAGTACAGATAGACTCAATAACCTAACCAGACAGTCATGCATAAAAGAATCATGAGGAAAACAGTAAACTAAATCCTAAATCAAAACCAAAAATCAAATCAAAAGTCATGTGGGTGACCAGAGGGTCACACGGGATGAATTGATTGCGCTGCCGGAGTTGAGTCAGAGGGCAACCGAAGGCCTTGTGCCACCTTAGCAGAATCGGAAGGAGGCTGCAAAGCTTGCGCCGCCGAAGCAGATCCGAGTGAAACAGCAGAGCCTGCGCTGCCGGGGCAGAGTCAGAGCCTGGTGGTGCAGAGGGGGCCTTCATTTGCTGAGGCGCCGGGAAGGGGGCCTGGCACTGCCAAGGAGCTGGCATAGGAGCCTATAGTTGCCGAGGTGCCGGGACGGGGCTCTGCCTCATCAGCCTGCCACCATAGAGGTTGGGACGCACACGAGACACGATGGGTTGGGAGTACAGATAGTGAGGAAGGTAAACTAGAAGAAACGGCATGAACTGGACTAGGTGACGTGCTCTCTGTTTAAATGTGGGGTTAGTAACAAATGTTGGAGGAATTGTTGACTGGTGGGTGAGCAAACCCACATTTTCTGGGACTGCCCCATCATACAACCTTTTTGGAAGGACGTTAAAGGAATATTAGAAAAACTTCTTGAAGTCCCCTGGATCCTTTGATGTTTTTGCTGGATTTTCAGATAGTTTGTCCCATGAGCCAAAATTTTTGCTTCACCTTCTTCTAATGACTGCAAGAAAAATGATAACACTCAACTGGTTAAAATCTGAACAACCCACAGTTGCGCAATGGATATAAAAAAATCTAACAAATATACTCAATGGAACAATTGACGGTGCAACTGCAGATGAGGACCGCTAATTTTGAAAGACGATGGAGAACAGTCTTGGACCTTTTTAGTTAAGATATAGATGCCTTCGGTGTGTCTAGGTTGTTTTCTTTTTTTCTTCCTTGTTTTGTATGTACATGATGCCAATGGTGTGTGAAGGCCCAATCTCAGGACAATTGTTATGTCGTTTGTTGTCAGTTAGGTTCAACAATAAAAGTTTAAAAAAAAATGTTTCAACAAAGTTACAAGTTTAATTTTATTTTAGATTTTGACGACAATATTTTCCTTTTTGCTGAAAAAGAATATGGGCTCCAACTATAGGTTATCGGCTTCCTTGACTCCTAATAATCGGTATCGGCCCTGAAAAACACATTGCTCCCCTGCGGAACCCCCGACGCTGGAGAGCGAGAGCAACCCGCGGGCTGGAGGACCCGTCCACCTCTCTACTTTTGGTATCCTTTAGAATGCTTGGCCCTTCTTTTGCTCCCTGTCTACAGTTGTCAAAGGTTGGCATTTCTGTTTTTTTTTTCCCATTTCTGTTTTCTACCCTGCCAAAATGGCCTTGTTTGTATTTGGAGCTGGGCATTGTGATGTGTCCGCAGTTGTTTGTTGCATCAGTGCACTACTTATTAAAATATATCATTTTTGAATTCATAGTGGTAGGGAAATACACTATTGTGTGTGAATCTTTTGATGTGTTGGCTATTCTATATGTTAAAATTTATTAAATGCATAAATATGCATGCTAATCTGTTTGGCAATGTTAAAAAATGAGTTGAGTATCTCAGAAAAGCCCTTTATGCCACTGAGCAGTGAACAATTGCAGTGTTTTCAAAGGCAGCAAATGTTGCGTTCACGTCAGAGCTTTCGCCAGGGTTTGTTCAATGTTGCAAATGTTCGCAAACGTTCGCCAGATGCTCGCCAACAGTTAGACACATTTTTCTTGTCGCAAGGAAATTTTTAACATTTTCAAAATTCCCTTGCAACAAGAAAAGTATAGGCATACGTCTGACGAATGCCTGACAAGAGTTTGGCTAACATTTACGACCTGGAACGAACTCTACCGTGATTTTCTACCTTCATCAACAGTTTGAAATGTTTGGGATAGGGGCTTGAGAAAACTGGGAGGGGGGCCTGTATTTGATGGTAAGCCCCGGGGCCCATGAGTAGGTAAAGGTGATTCTGATCATGGGGTCTTGTTCACAAGTGAGGGCAGGATGGAACGGGAGATCAACTGGCGGATCGGTGCAGCGTCTGCTGCGATGCGGACTCTGTATCGGTCTGTTGTGGTGAAGAAGAAGAGCCGAAAGGCGATTTACCGGTCGATCTACGTTCCTACCCTCACCTATGGTCACGAGCTGTGGGTTGTGCCTGAAAGAACAAGATCCCGGATAAAAACGGCCGAAATTGGTTTCCTCTGCAGGGTGTCTGTGCGAGAGATAGGAGTCATCCGGGAGGGACTCAGAGTCGAGCCTCTGCTCCTCCACGTTGAGAGGAGCCAGATGAGGTGGCTCGGGCATCTGATTAGAATGCCTCCTAGACGGATCCCCGGTGATGTGTTTCGGGCATGTACCATCGGCAGGAGGCCCCAAGGACGACCCAGGACACGCTGAAGAGACTATGTCTCCCAGCTGGCCTGGGAATGCCTTGGGATCCCTCCGGAACAACTGGAAGATGTGGCTGGGGAGAGGCTTTCCTGCTGAAGCTGCTGACTACGCGACCCGACCTCGGATAAGCGGTAGATAATGGATGGATGGTTAACCAGACACAAAATCAAGCTCCTCCCATCTCAATCCCCAGATCTCAACCCTATTGAAAACCTGTGGAGTGAGCTAAAGAGGAGAGTCCAGAGGGGAGGATAAGGATAAGAAGGAGGAATGGTCGAAGGTCCTTCTTTCTTTATTTCCCATCTAGTGAAACATTAGAGCAGAAGATCGTTGCTGTTTTGTTGGTAAAAGTGGGCTGTGCAAAGTATTCACAAAATAGGTGCTGATATTTGTGGCACATGTGATTTGATCTTCAGCATCTTCATGATGATGAAGAAATGTTCTTAATGTGAGATTTTTTTTTTCCCACTGAATAAATGCACTTCAGTTAAGATTAGTTTTTTCCTCATTTTTTAAATGCGTTCCTATATTTTTGAAAATAAAATATTAATTAGAAGCTAAAGGACACATGTTAAACAGGGGGGCCAATGATTATGGGGTGCAGTGTACTTAATGTATTGTATAATTGTGTTTCAGTTTGACAGTTACCGTATGACAAAAGGCCAGTTTCATTCCCGGTGTCTTGACTTGTTGTGGAGAAGAGTTTGGTTAACTGCGAGCGTGATTTTCCCCGTCGTTGGATTCAGGGTGTGTCAAACTCCGGTCCTGGGTGGCCGCCCTCCTCCATGTCTTAGAGGTTTCTTCCTGCAACAAACCTGATACAAACGATCGGGATCGGGATCAGGCCCCTGCAGAACTTGCTGATGAGTTGATCATTTGAAACAGGTGTGTTGCAGCAGGAAGAGATGGAAAACAGGCAGGATAGCGGCCCTCGAAGACCGGAGTTCGACACCTGTCGATTACGTCCTCCATTTCCTCTGGTCAAAAAGGGGAACTACCACCCTTGACTGCCAATCCAGAGGCACTACACCCAATATCTAAACAACATTGTAGAGGGATACCAACCACTACTGTCCCACAACATCCAGAGCCTTAACAAGCACTGGGTGGATCTCATCCACCTGCCAGCTACTCAGTATATTTAGTTCATGTAATTTGAAAGCTGTTTTATCATAATCTCACTAGGCTTGTATAGAAATTTATTATATAGAAATTGTCTTTTGTCTCTCCTTTCGCTCACAGGTAAAGCATCTTGATAGTCCTGCTCCATTCCCAGACTCCAGCGATAAAGATACACTCTATGTTAAGTTGTCCTGGGACACAAAGACTTTCAAGATGGTAGAGTCAGCTCTATTGCCACCTTTCATCCCTGTTTGCTGTCCCAAACGTTGCCACCCCAATTCATCTCCAAGCTCACTGCCTTCAGGCACCCTTGCATCTCGAAGAGTGAAAAGAGGAGCTTTGCCTACACCTGACCCCGCCGTCACACATCGGGCAGCTTCAGCCGATCTCCAATACACTGAAGCCGCTATGAGCGCAGGAAAGGTTGGTGGCCTGGAGGCAGAGTCACTGCACTCAACCATCCAACTGTCAGCTTCAAAACGTCTAAGCACCAAGAGAAGGGTTGCGCCATCTGGGACAACGGGTGTTTGCAAACGGCTGGAGCTCCACAGTGAGTAGTTTGCCGTTTAATAATATGGAGCATAATATGGGTTACACAAACTGACTCAAACAATTATTGGGTAATATTTTGATAATTATGCATAGGGCTAGCATCGTTTGAATATGGCCGATTCCGGTTCTTTGATTCGATTCCAGTTCCTAACGATTCCCGATGCCGATTCTTAACAAAAAAAAGGAGTTATTTTTGGACAAATCACATGAACT
Organism: Filicampus tigris; assembly: GCF_054856515.1. Lineage (NCBI taxonomy): Eukaryota > Metazoa > Chordata > Actinopteri > Syngnathiformes > Syngnathidae > Filicampus > Filicampus tigris. The sequence continues at coordinate 849,446 of NC_141228.1, read as the reverse complement.
TCACTGTTCTCTAATTTCATGAACTTTTAAGTATTTGTGAACTTTATCATGGATTACTCAAAGGGCTGTTTTTAACCAGTATATTTATTTTAAAACGTTTTTTTGTGTTATTATTTAGTATTATTTTTCACAAGAGTTTTATTTTTGAGAAGTTCAAGACAATACAATAATGCAGTGAACACCAATTGATCGGCTAACCTTGTCTTGCTTTAGAAAGAAAATATATATGACAAAACACAATGCTACATTTTAAGGACAAGCAAGGAAAGTCCATCTAATCTAAGCAGTCTATGTACCCATATGATGTATCCATATGTACAGTATTTATGTACATGCTGCAGCTGCCTATGCTATAAGCTAAATATTAGCTGGATATGTGCATTTGTGCGTTGAACTTGTTGGCTCAATGTTGTCATTAGACGTACTTAGCTGATTCTTACTTTTGGTCATAAGCTGCATTGCGTCAGTTGTATGGCTAGGCGTCGGCCAAATGAGCCAGCCGGGCTAAGATCCGGATAGGATCACCGACCCTGCGAAGGGCAACTGCTTCCACTGCGGTTCCCCAGCGACTGCCGCCGCTGTGGATATCCGTGGGAAGGACGCCCAGAGTCGCTGCCGCGGCCTGCGCTTGCCGGCCGGCACGAAACTAGCGGAGGGGCTGACCGAGAGGGCCACGGCAGCTCTTGTGGGGGCGAGCTTCGTTCTGTGCTATTGCGACGCAGCTTCGGCGGCAGGAGCGTGGGGCTGCGCGCCGTGCGCGCACACTTTTTTTTATTAATTGGTCGTACTTCGTTCGTAGCTCCACCGCGCGGCTAACTAGGAATTGAAACTGCTCGCGAGGTGCCCAAAAGTTCATCTGAACCTACTCGGCTAAATGGGCAAACAACAAAAATGGCGTCCGAGCTCGTCAAAAGCTCCACTACCAATTGTGCGTACTTACTTGCATTGGGCAAGTTCGGTCTGAAAAAAAAAAAAAAAACATGCGGTCTGCACAAAGAGAGAAGAAAAGGAAGATGATAAGAATGAGACAAAGAAGGAGACAAAGAAGAAAAAGGAGGAGGACGAGGACACAGAGAGAACAGCGGGAAAGCTCAGAAAAAATGGAATCATTTTTCAACGAGATGGAGATACAGCGCGAGTTCTGGTGGTGATAATGACAAGAGTCCCATTGTGCTCAAGCACCCGACGAGTGACGTCAGCAGCATGTTGAGGTGGATGAGATTTGACGCTAGGATTGGGGACCAGGAAGAAGTCATTAGGGTGCCAAAGGGCTACCTGGAGAGCTGCCAAAAGTAAGAATACATTTTTACAGAGCTGGGCACTTGACCCTTTTTTGCTGGTCCGGCTGGGACCCTCCACAAACCCTCCATAAACATTGTCGGCACCCGAAATCCCCATGCTCAGGTGTGAGGTTTACGCTGCTCAGTAAGGATGTTTGCAATATAACTAAAAAGTCTCTCACTGTCCACAGAGCTGCAGGGAGTAGAGAGATACTGTTGCAACAGCAGCCAGTGAGGGGAACTGGTTCGTGTGTTCTTTCAATCCTAAGGTGGATCACATCTCTTAGAGATGGTGGGCTCTGAGAGGTAGGTCTGTACCTGCACTTCTGCTGAGGTCCTCACAGACAGGGCCTGTGACTCCCTCTCTTGTACCAAGGCGTGGGGACTTTCTCACTGGCTCCACTGCTTCCCCTACTTCCTCTGCTTTGGCAGCCCTCTTCTCCCCCATCTTGTTCGCCAACTCCTGGGTTAGGTGTTTCTTGGCAAATGTCGGGTTGGCATACTTAGTGAAGAAGCTAAAAAAATAAATAGACGAATTAAACATCAAACACAAATCTAAACAATAACATGGGAAAAACACCACGTTGTACTCAATCAATAAAAATGGAACCCTATCAAATTAAACTACAACTTAATTTAAAAGAAAAAATAAATTGGCTTCATACTGGTGTCAATGATGACTTGACATTTATGCACAAAAGATGCATTTCATTTTAACTGTCATTTTAACCATCTTTTTATCTGGGATCCAGTAGAGTGGCAATGCAGAAGACTGGCTCAGTCTCGATATAGCCAAAGCGTCCCTCCACTGCGCCCAGAAGAGTCCTCTTCATGGTTTTAATTCCATCTCATCCTCCTCCCGTGACGAAATCTGTATGAGGGCTAACGGAGCTTCAGGTACTCTGTATAGCGACGCATACCAAGTTGTTCGACAAACGAAAATGGGTGGTCGTTTATCGTAATCCACTCTGCTATCAATGAGGTAATTTTACGAGCTTTTTCGCTGTCTTGGGGCATCTTTTCTTTCTTCTTGAAAGCCTCATCTACGGTCGGCTGTTTCTTCGCCGGCTGAGCCCGTAGAAATTCGGCATGTGCTACGGGATTTGTATTTTTCAAATGGCGGATGAGGTTGGTGGTGTTGAATGCAGACCTAACTCTCTCACCCCTTGAAATGCCAAATTTACAAATGGAGCAGATTACAACTGCGTTGTTGTTCTCATCGACTGAAAAGTGTTCGCAGACTGCTGACATGATCGCGCACCTTCCTTTCAAGCTGCTTATTCAACTGAGTGATGTCAAACACACATCCGGTGTAACGTAAGGGTTACGTTGATGTACATTTTGTACCATGTAATTTATTCATTTTCCCCTAACATTTGTAGCCTACAAATACAAAAAAGCAGAGAAAATTTTGAATGAAATATATATGCAATGTATCCGATTTCTGATCAAGAAATAATAAGTCGAGTCTGCAACCCCCGATCGGGGTCGATATCAGATCGCGTGATCGGATCGGGACAACCCGAGTAGTGACTAAGTATACATGTACATACAGTACAGTACATTGACATGTATACATTATGCTTATACAAACATATAAATGCCGGCATTGATCTCATTATTTCACAAAAATGTAGTTCTTAAAATTAGAATTGGCTAATTCTTTGTCCAAAAAAACATAGAAGCTCCATATCTGGCCATGAAAATGATCATAACACCGGCTCAATACTGCATTACAGTAGATGTCACACTAATGGCTCTTTAAACCTCTGCACATTTTCTACTACTGACGTTTGAATCAATAAATGGGAACTAGTTTTCTTAAAGTTAAATTTATATGTACCGTATTTTCCGGACTATAAGTGGCGTTTTTTTTTCATAGTTGGTGTGACTTATACTCTGGAGTTACTTATGTGTGAAATTATTAACACATTATTACCAGTATATCATTTCACATGTTATTTTCACACTAAAACGCAAGAGGGCACTCTAGACGAAGCGTCTTTAGAGCAGTGATCCCCAACCTTTTTTCTGCCTCTTTATCAAAGAAATTTCCCCCAAAAATGCGACTTATACACCAGTGCAACTTATATATGTTTTTTCCTTCTTTATTATGCATTTTATGGTTTGTGCGACTTTTACTCTGGAGCGATTTATAGTCCGTAGAAAATCAAGTATAGAAAGAAACTGTGTAATGTACTTACTGTATCTCACCCTCCCTCATGTGAAAATGTTCATAAATGTTTAAAATGTTATTTTCTTATCAAGCATATACTAATATTTTGAATTAATAACGAATTTTAAAAAATTGAAGTTCTTTTGTCTGTTATAATTTTGCTGCTTTTGCTGATTTTTAGATTTTTGTCGAGGTACCGTTTCGGTATTGGTATAAAGGTATTTTATTCAGGTATATTATCGAAGTCCAAATTTTGTTATTGTGACAACACTAGGCCTGGGCGATATATCAATGTTTTTTTTGTTGTTGTTTTTTTTGGATACGATTTTTTGGTTGTGGATGATTTAAAATATAGCAAATTAGTTTTCCCCCCCTTTTGCTGTGGCGCGCATTTAACCCTCATGGCCTTCCGTAGCTTCTGCCCTCCCATTTGTTTTTGTCACACTTGTGCAACTTGGCTACAGCTAAAGAGAGCAAAACGTTTGTTTCCAAGAAAACAGTTGTATCGTCAGTGGTTATTTGGTTTGCGGCTAGAGGTGTGCAACAAAGGACTGTACGCTGCAAAATTTGTTAAAAGCTCATTGCAACAAACACTACATGCACTCCAGAACTTCCGTGCAGATAAGCGGTTTGGATAATGGATGGATGTATGGACTTTGCACTGATTGGGCTATGCGGCAACTTGTGCATGCAACAGATGAAAATGTTGTCACCGACATGCGCCTTGTCTTGAAAAGCTGAGTCCTGTAATCTCGAAGATTGGCACAAATGGCATGACGTTGAGTGATAGTTAAGGCTGGGCCGATAATTCGATATCACTATGTATCGCGATTGACACGTGATCGATATCAATACAAAATGCCTTTAATAAAACGTTCGATATGAAAACAAAACTAACCCGATCGCGTCATGGTGTGTGATTTAGGGCAGCGCGCTTCCGCCTCCAAACACGAAGAAGTTAAACCAATGAATAAGAAGCCACTAAACCAACGAAGTAGAAGCTACACCGCAAAAACAAGCCCCCTTAAAACAAGATAAAATATGCCTATTTTTAGTGTAAAATTACCTTAAAATTAAGTGAAATTATCTGCCAGTGCAGCAAGAAATTTTACTAACCTAGATTTCTTGAAATAAGAAAAATATTTATAACTATATTAAGCTTAAAATAAGCATGACATACTTGTTCTAAGCAACAAATCAAGGAAATTTAATCTTAAAGGGACGGTGGGGCCGGGATGGCCATGTTTTCACTAACAAGTTGATTTTATATATTTTTTGATCAGAAAAATGAAAAGAGTTGACATTTTCTATTTTATCCATTAATTTTGGAGACATTAGGAAGGAAGTAACTCCATGAATAACCCCCCTTGATAATGAGCACAATGGCCGCGCCCCCTACCGATTTATCCTTGTTTGGCCAGAGTTTTTTTGCTTATAATGTCCAAAAACAGCGATAAATTGGCACCAAAATTTATGTGGACATCTACTAATGACCACTTCAACATATCAAAAGGATTAACCTCTCCGTGGCCGATTTATATGAGAATGAGGAAATGTGGAAGTCAGCAGTTACATAAGTACAGGCTGGGACGAACGCACAATGCTTCTTTGCTTAAAAAACAAACAAAAAAAACACTGCCTCTTTGCTTCAAAAAAAACCCCCAAAAAAACACTGCCTCTTTGCTTTAAAAAAAAAAAATTGCTTCTTTGCTGATCACGGTTAGGCATTAAACATTAAACACCATTAAACACCAGTCAGGATATTTACAGAGCCTGAAGTGGGAATGAGTAGACGTGTATTTGGATGAGGAATGGTCCCAGTTTTTCGACTTACAACGCGACCTCCAATTTGAAAGGTAAAAGCCGAAATGGCACGTTCCAATGCGGCCACACTCAGCTGTGCAGTCAGCCTCGCTGGAACTTTTCGTTCGTTATTCGATGAGGGCTTTTGTCACTCTCACGCCGCTTCACTCAGGCAGAATGTGGCAGCTGCAAGCAAAAAGCAGGGACACCGCGCGTGACTGCTTGCGAGGCGACATGAAGACACAGGCTCATCTTCACCGCCACACGCTGGGCGGACAGTAAGGAGCTAATGTTGTTATGCTAACGCCTTTTGTTTTAACAACCTGAAGCTAGTTGTTGCTATTAGCCGTCCCATTATCCTACCTTTAGCCGGGGAGGGAAGAAGGGGACGTAAAGCTCCAATCAGCCTGCTGCTGCTGCAAGCTGCCGTCTCTTTCCCTCCTGAGACACGAGTTTAGCATCGCTAAATGTCCAAATATAACCAGTTGGGGTTCGTGTGCGCATTCATGCTCTTGTCCGCTTCAGCTTGTGAAAGTGGAGGAGCAATCGCCATGGTATTTTGGATTTTGTGGAGGTGATCATGATGAGATCACGTTTTGTGTCAATAAATCCAAACTATTGTGCAGAACACTTTTATACTTTCACAAGTTGAAGTGGACAAGAGTAGTAATGTGCATTTGCATTTTGGTGGCGATCAGTCACCGTTTTAGACAACAGAACTGACAAAGCGAGCAAAATTACCAAAAATGCCTTCCTCGTGTGACGTAGACCGCTGAGACCGAAAACATAAAATAAGCCACGCCCCTTTTTGGGGGTGGGGACATTTGTAAACCTAATCACAAAAAAAGACCTTAAATCACTACAGTCTTTTGAGGTGGGCATTTTAGTACTAATATCATCTTTACATGCAAACCTATTATATAAATGTTAATGTTAAGCCCACCCAAGTGCCCCTTTATAAAAAGATTAAAACACTCATTCTAAGCAACAAAACAAGTCAGACAAATCTTAAAATAAGCTTTAAACACTCATTTTAATAGTGCTATTAACTCTTAGAATAAGCTTAAAACACAAACATTTTACAAACATTTTAAGCAACAAATCAAGGAAATGTAATCTAAAATAAAGGTTAAAATGCTCATACTAAGCTACAAAGCAACTCTTAAAATAAGCTTCAAACACTTATTTTTATGAGGCTATTTAGGCTTGGAATAAGCTCTAAACACCTATTCTAAGCAACAAATTAAGGCAGTTTAATCTTTATAAAAGCTTAAAATAGTAATTCTAAGCAACAAAACAGTAAGTTAAATATTACAATAAGCTTCAAGCACTCATTATAATGAGGCTATTTAGGCTTAAAATACGCTCAAAACACCTACTCTAACCAACAAATCAAGACAGATATTCTTAAAACTACTATTTTTTCTTCCAAATTTGCTTTTTGAAATGAGCTAATGAAATGCTAAAGTTGTATTTTTTGATTTAGTGAAAATTAAAGAAATACTGAACTGTACTTAAAGTACAACTTGAGTGGAACACAATCACCTCAGGTAATACAATAACTCACTGTGACATGTCATTGTCCTAATATGCTTTTTTTCAAGCTATTTCAACACAAGAAGTAGGGCTCAAACTAACGATTATTTTAACGATAGATTAATCAGTCAATTAATCGTTGAATCGAATTAAAACAAACAACTTGTAATTTCCATTTGTTTATTCCAGAACTGGACAGAAAAAGAGGACAGTAAATAAAATCTGTGATTCACTTAACTTTTCTTTGTCAAATGTTGTAAATGGCAAATTACCAACAGCAATTACACACTTGGTTACATCAAAAGACAATACTGGACAGGGCAAGCTTCGTTTCTGGATAAAGACGTCCGGGCTCTTCTGTAGGCTGTAACAGATCAAACATATGGCATACATTTAAAATGGGGTATTTATGCTTTTTATAGGTATTTGATAACACACTTTTTTTTTTAATAATTCGATTTTTTATTGTTTTTTCATTAACATAATAATAATAATAATAAGATAAAATAAAATACAATCAACCCACAAACAAAACTGACTGGCAGACAGGTAAAACAGTATCTTATAAGATGAGCAGTATACTAAGACAGGCAGAGTAGTATGTGATACAGCATGTTCAAATAACCCAGGAATAGCCTCCACATGAAAATGTTATAAGTTCTGGCTACGTCCCTGTATCATGTGAGTACAGTTTTTTCACGACCAAAAGGCACACCGTATTAAAAGGCGCAGTCTCAGTTACGGGTGCTATTTCTGTAATTAACACATACATAAGGCGCAGCACCGTATTTTTGGGCACAGGAATGGTAAAACATACAATATCTTAAAACACATGGTAGCATGCATGCAAGCTAAAACATATCATTGCTGTCCTGTGAAAAACACTTATCTCCAATTTTGGAAACTTTTAATTTTCCCTTTAATGTGATGTCCATAACACGGAAACATGATTCAGGTAAAAATAAGTAAATGAAAAAAATGGAGATAAGATAAGTGTTTTTCACACAACAGCGGCGATTATGCTAGCAAGCACGCTAACGTATGTTTTTACAAAAGCAGAGGGAGCAAAACTGAGTTCGGTTGTTTTTTTATTGAAACATTTAACAATGTACTCACGTAATTGTCAGTGATTAACTGTCATCCACAAATCTATCAAAGTCCTCATCTTCGGTATCCGAAACAAACAACTGGGCAAGCTCTCCATTAAACACGGCAGGTTCGCTTTCGTCATCGTCCGAGTCAATCTCGTTGCCATGCGGCTCCTCAAAATTGCCGGCCTTTGCAAAAGCATAAGCATTTTCCAAGCATCAAATGTTGGGCCATCAGGTACCTTCCAGCATCTCAGAATTATCCGGGCACAAGTCATAAGTACTGTCTTCAATATTCTATACCTTAAAATTATTAAGATGAGGTACCATGGTCTCCAAGGAGACATAGTCTTGGTGAAGCCAAAAGAATACAATTCAACCAATTCCCCATACAATCAATGACATTATCCCACAAAGGACGGATCCTTAGAACATTCCCATAATGCATGTAGAAGTATACCCCTCACATCCCCACATTTCCAACACGTCATCCTTGAGTAACCCCATCTTAAAAAGCCTTGATGGGGTAAAATAATATCTATGAATTATTTTATATTGAATAAATTTGCTTCTAGCTTCCGTTATGTGATCCTCAGCACCGGACAGAATCCCCTCCCACGTCTTCTCATCTAGGGTACAAGATAAGTCCTTTTCCCAAACCAAGATTACCACATATAACTGGAAAGTTTTGTCCTGGTTGATGCAAGGACACTTGGTTGAGTTTTCTCCCAGGTAAATCCAACAACCTGCCTTCTAGATCCAATTCCCACATCTCTTTTAAAGACATTTTATGGATTTTTTGAAGAAGAGATTTTAAATATAGCCATTTGCTCTCTTCAGACCTGTGTCTTCCCCGCCGCCTTTAAAATGGCGGTGGAGAAGCCCCTTCTGATGAAGAGCAATCTGGACGCCAGCGTTTTTAACACAGAGCAGTATCCAACTTACCATTTTTAAGTAAGATTTTAGAAAAACTGGTCTTCCTCCAGTTAAATTATTTTTTAAATACAAACAACATTTTAGAGAAGTATCAATCTGGTTTTAGGATGAACCACAGTACAGAGACAGCCCTTTTAAAGGTTTTAAATAATATCAGGTATACTGCAGACATGAAAAAACTCACAGTCTTTGTGCAACTGGACCTAAGCGCCGCTTTTGATAGTAGATCACCAAATTTTATTAAACAGACTTAAAAACCTGGTGGGCATCTCCGGTACTGCTTTTAACTAGTTTTATTCCTATCTCACAGCCAGAGGTTTCTTCGTTACCATGGATATTTGTTCTTCCAAAACCCATGAAATTAAATGTGGGGTTCCCCAAGGTTCAATTTTAGGTCCAATCCTTTTTAATCTTTATATGGTTCCCCTTGGGGAAGTCATCAGAAGACACGGCATCAGCTTCCACAGTTACACTGATGACACACAGCTGTACATTAGCGTGTCTCCTGATGACACAGGACCTATTGATACCCTTTTAAATTCTATTGCAGATATTAAGTCATGGATGGCAGAGAATTTCCTACTGCTCAATCAGGACAAAACTGAGGTTTAAGTTATTGGCCCTGGTCAGAGAGAGAAACTTTTACCCAAATTACTAGATTTTAAACCCTCACAATGTGAAAAGAACCTGGGCGTCATTTTTGACTCTGAGCTCAGTTTTATTCCTCACATTAAAAATGCAACCAAGATCATTTTTTATCATCTTAAGAATTTTGCCAGAGTCCACCCGTTTCTCTCTCAGGCTAACATGGAGGTGCCGATGCATATTTTTATATGATGTCGTTTAGATTATTGTAACGCCCTGCTCTCAGGTCTCCCCAAAAAGACTATTTCTTCCGTAAAACTACTGCAGTCAGCCGCTCGGGTGCTGACAAGAACCAGAGGGCGGGAGCACATTACAGCAGTTTTAAAATCGCTGCATTGGCTCCCGGTGTGTGTCAGGATCGATTTTAAGGGTACTTTTATTAGTTTATAAATGTCTTAATGGTCTTGGCCCATCTTATCTATCTGACTTACCTTTGTCATACCAACCCTCGCGGATCCTGAGGTCCTCTGGCACCGGCCTTTTAATTATTCCTAGGGTGAGGACCAAAACGCATGGCAAGTCTGCATTCAGGCATTTTGGTCCTCAACTTTGGAATTTCCCGCCAGAGGATGTCAGGTCCGCAGAGACTGTTGATATTTTTAAAGGGAAGCTCAAGACATACCTTTTTAGTTTGGGTTTTAAATAATCGTTCTTAGTTTCTTACTATTTTTATCCAATCTCATTGTTTTATAGTACTTAACTTCTTTTACTGCTTTGTCTTTTTAGCTTCATTGTCATTGTCTTTTAGCTTCATCCAGTTTTTAACTCTAGTGTTTCCTCAAGGGGGGCCTCCACGCTGTGAGTTATGGCTGGCCTCCATGCGCTACGTTTAGAGTCTGCCCCAGGGGTCTCTTTGGTGGTGGTGCTACCCGTGGCCATGGGCTATCATCCCTCTCAGCGTGGACAAGCTCCACTTGGGTACTCTTTCCTCATATGGTTTCTCTGTGCCTTGCCATGTCTCTTTTTAGGGTTATATGTGTGTGTGCGTGTATGTATGTGTGTGTGTGTGAGTGCAAGTGTGCTTGTGGATGTCTGTCTTTGCGTATATTGCGAGGGAGGGAGGGGGGGGGGATGGATGGATGGAAGGCGGGAGCGGGTTCTCTTTTTATGTTGTATTTTGACGTTTTTAATGTATAGCACTTTGAGTTGCATCCTATGTGTGAAAAGTGCTATATAAATAAAATTTGATTTGATTTGATATTCTTACTTTTCCAAGGACACACTTCGTACCACTTTGATGCCTTTCGATGCATTTTTGGTAAATGTAAAAATTGTATTCCATCTTGGCTATTATAGAAGACCCTGCTAACACAATGTCTAATTTGTAAATATTTCCAGAAATGGCTGCGACCCTCCAGGTGAAATTTGTCTTTAAGTCTATCATAAGAAAGAAAAATACCACCCTCAAATAGATCACTCAAAGTTCTAAAACCTTTTCTAAACCATTGAGTCCAGTATGCAGTATGTCCTCCAATCTTCACTTTGGGATTCTGCCATATTGGTGCATATTTTTGAGTGTACTCAGATATTTTCAACTTTTATGTACTTTTTGCCAGACCATTTTTGAATGTTTCAATATGGGATTGGCCACACCCTTCCCCTTATTTCTAACTACTTGTGCAAGCGCTTCCATTGGTTTAAAAGGTGAGGTAAACTCTTGCTCAATAAGAACCCAATCTAATCCAGCATTTGTTTCACCCCAATGTTCAGCAAGTTTAGACATTTCAAAAGAAGACTGATATGGTATATGTTTGGCAATGACAATCCGCCGCTCTTCCGAGGCAAATACAATTTGTCTAAACAAATTCTAGTTTTTTTCCATCCCACAAATAGTACTTTATCGTCTTTTCATAGCTCAACAACGATTGTCTTGGGATGTCAGTAGATATCATTCCTGTTGTATAATTTATTTATGGGGCCACATACATTTTTATTGTATTCACTTTGCCCCACAGTGTCAGATGCTATTTGCTCCAGTTATTCAATTTAACCTTAATTTTTTCCAAAATTTCTATGTTGACTCCCATAATATCTTCCACGTCTGGAATTAATTGTATGCCCAGATATTTCATACCCTTTGATAACCATTTGAAATGAAAGGCTGCTAGTTGGTCTTGGAAACAAGTTAGAGAAACTGGCATAGCTTCCGATTTGTGCCAATTAATGCAATAGCCAGATACTTTAGAGTACGCGTCGATAACTTCCAGCAAGGCTGGTACAGAAGTTGCCGGATCCTGATTCAAAACTAAGATATCATCTGCATAGAGAAACAATTTATGTTCTCTACCACCTAGAACGCCTCCTGTTCTGGATTCAGCCCTTATCAAGGTAGTTAATGGTTCCCAAAAAATAGTGAACAGTAACGGACTTAAATTGCACCCCTGTCTAGTCGATCTGGTTATACTGAAAAAATCTGATATAATGTCATTAGTAAAAATTGCAGCTTTAGGGCATGAATATAAAATTTGATACACCTGCAGAATCCATCTCAGAGTCCAAATTTTGACATGGTAGCGAATAGGAAGGCCCATTCCACCTTATCGAATCAAGTGATATAGCTGAAACCGGGCGGGGGTTATCCTTATTCATCCACATCAAATGTGATAGCCTCCTCATATTGTCGGCTGAGGACCTGTTCTTTATAAATCCCACTTGATCCTTATGAATGAGTGTAAGCAACACCTTCTCTAATCGCAGTGACAACAACTTAGATAATATTTTGCAGTCCACATTTATAAGACTTATAAGCCTATAATTCGCTGGATCGGAAAACCTCATGGCCTGAGGGGCGAATGACGAGGACACTGCATAGACATATCGATCACATATCTATCTATCTACCTGTCTATTTGCACACATAGACATGTACGGTAGAGGTCCCTCTTAGCCATCGGGATGCCAGGAAGATGCTAGGCCAGTCGATAGCAGAGCAGCTATGAGTATGTTGCGTTCAGGAAACTCCGGAGCTGCAAGTAGCAGCCCATACTGCTAGTAGCAGCCCATACTTTTACTTTTTGTATCCTGAAATTTCTTTTGTAACTAGAGGCAATATTTTCCTGTTGAGGCGTTTCGTAACTTGAAAATTTTGTATGAAGAGACGTAGTAGAAGTAGAGGTACCACTGTATATTTTTTTTAGTATTCCAGTGGAAAGCCATCAATTCCAGGGGAGCGTCCACTACTCATGCTCATAATTGCTTTTCTAACTTCAGATCCTTTTATAGGAATATCTAGGTTAGCTCTCTCACTCGAGGAAAGTTGCGGTAGGTCTACCCGTGAAGAAATGAATTTAAGTCCTCCTCACTAGCCAAGCAAGTAGACGTATACAAATCTTCATAAAAAGTCCTAAATACATCATTTATCCCTTTGGCCGACCTTATTAATTTGTCTCCCTTCCTGACTGCTGGGATAGTATTATTTGAATCAAGATGTTTCAGTTATCGCGCTAATAATCGTCCAGTTTTTTCACCATTTTCATAAAAGCGCGTTTAAAATCTAAATAATGAATATTCAGCTTTCTTATTGTATATTTCATGTCATTCAAATTTTTACATATATTTCGACAAATATTCTCAAATTCTCCTTCATCGTAGCAGTCCGCTAATTGTTTCTCCAATTTATCTCTATTTCCAACCGCTGTGCTCTCAACTTGTCGTCATTTTTCTTCCACGAGCTATAAGCTATACATTTCCCTCTAACAAATGCTTTCAATGCATCCCAGACAGTAGCCAGTCTTTCAGTAGTCCCCTTATTAATATTCAAAAACACTTTTATACCTCCACGAAGTTTTGTAACAAATGCTTCTTCATGTAATAGGCTAGTATTCAATCACCATCTTCCAGTTCTGTACTTATTAGCACGCAAATCTATATGCAATTCAACCGGCACATGATCTGTAATGGCAATAACCCCTATACTACCATCAGTCACCGTGTCCACAATTGAGCGCGCCACAAGAAAATAATCTATTCGTGAATAGGATCTATGAGAATAAAATGTATATTCCCTTTCTTTTGGGTTCACAAGTCTCCATATATCCACAAGACCAAGGTCTTCCTTTAAGGTGTGTACTGATCTATTTAGAGGATCACCGAGCCTCATCTTACTCCGATCAATATGATCATCTAAAGTTTGATTGTAATCTCCTCCCAAGATGATATTGCCCTCTGTACATGCCAATCTTTTACCAACCCCCTGAAAAAAGGATGTATTTTCTTTATTTGGCACATATATATTACAAAGAACTACCTTAACCCCATTAATTAGCGCTTCTACGATCAGAGTTCGTCTGAGTGTCTGGAGATTGATCCAAAATAACAAAATTCAGCTTTTTGTTGATAAGGATGAACAGGCCACAACTCTTACTCGACATAGAATTATGAAATACTTGACCAACCCAATCACGTTTCATTTTTAAGGCCTCCTCCTCATCCCTAAAGTGTGTCTCCTGAATGTACGCAATGTCTGCCTTTTTAGACTTGAGATACATCAGTATTTTTTTCGCTTAATTGGGGTACTACAGCCATTGATATTCCAGGTCACTATATTAAATATGCCTACTAACCATTAAGTTTTAGCTATGTAAACACATTCCATTCCCCACACGTCTGTGATACTACTTCTTATTGATACAATATGACATAGTGATACCTTATGCCTGTCTTGACCACAATAAAAGAAAAAAGAAAAAGTACCCCAACACCAATATCCCAAAACAACAACTAAAAACAACTCAAAGAGCACTGCCTCAAAAACAAACATGACAGCGTTATAAAATCTTAGCTTAATGCGATTCCGGTCCGTGTAGGTCTCCAAGACAGCTCCCTCCACTCCTTAGTCCAACTGTCCGGTCCCAGCAACAGCCAGTCTCCGTCTCCGTCTTGTCCTCGAAATAAAGTAGAACTCTCCATCTTGGGCACTCCCTGTAACACAGTCAATTGTTCTCCAAACTCAGTCAGTTGTTCTCTGTCGTGCGAATATTTCCCCGAATAAAGTCCTCCGCCTTCTTCGGGTCGGTGAAGCTCCATGCCTTCTCCTTCTATGTGAACCTGAGGATGGCCGGGTGTGCAAGCGTATGTTTCACTTGGTGCTCCCACAGCTCTATCATCAACATACTAATCGCTATCGCTAATCGCGATCGGGACATCTCAGTACTACATTAAAACTCAATGAATTTGTCAAATGCCAACAATTACTTATAATAGAAACAACGTGAGATTTCTAACATGAAGTATTTCTTAATAAAGCGTGTTTTACTCCGAATAACTTTTCATCACAATCTGATTCTGAAAGCCATGAAAAGTGACGTGAAGCCTTCAGTAGACGACCAACGGACGATCCTCGGAAAAGTAGCGGTAATGTTCGTTATAACAACAGCCGGGGGATGGCAAACATAGATGCAAAGAGATATATTACAGAAATTGTAACGAATTGGTTTATCTGTGTTGCGGTCGAATTTGTGTCTTGCCAAGTTGTGTTTTTTTCGAGGTTAATGAATGCATCTGGATGGGAGGGCATTCGAGCGAGGGGAGCCGAGGACGAAAAGGAGAGCCGCTGCTCTTTTGTGACTGAACGGTTGTCGTACTGTATTGGCGTCGGCTGCGGCCCTTAGTAGCCGGTTGGACTAATAAAAATGTGATAATTAAATTACGTCTGTGTACTTGAAAGACGCGACAATACATTTTAAAGCGTGACGTCATCAGCAGGCGCGAAGGACCCGATCACTTGTGCTACCCACAACGGCTTGCTGCGGGCTGCGGGCCGGATCTAATAATAAAGCAATATCATCCCAGGGGCCGTAGAAAACCTTCTACGGGCCTTGACTTTGACATATGTTCTGTACAGGATAAGCGGTGTGGAAGATGACACACATGACATGATATGCAATCATTTTTTCAACAACCCCCCCCCCAAAAAAAAAAACTGCAATGAATGAATTTTAGATCCCAGATTACAATGTATAGTGTGTTTGTTTGTTTATCATCCTTTATCATAAATTCAAAAGGCTGCAACTTTTGAAACTTTAAAGTGGTGACAGATAAAACTATTCCATAAATCTGGAGATGGATATTGATTGATGAATGAGGTGAGGTGAATGTTAATAGCCGATAAATGTAAGCGTCAGATTCAATCTGTCCCATCTCCCACACAAAACCAACCAGAGTAACCGACGCTGCTCTAATAAGAGAAAAGCAAACATATTTACAACCAAAACAGCATTTAATTCAGCGACGAACTTGTCGCAAAATATTGCGACTTTTGGCGGTTAAAGGGATGGACAAGCATTGAGCAGTCTTAGTTCAGAGAAGCCAAGCTATCAAGTGAAATGAATACTCCGACGGTTAATTGGAATTTCGCAATTATTGTCACAATGAGAAAACATTAACGGTAGCTTTTGTGTGTCTGTCCATACAGTGTATGCGACGTAGTGACATTTGTGGCGGTTCATAAAATAGTTAACTTACCAAGTAACACTGGTTCAGACGAAAGGGTCCGCTTCCAGTTTACAGGTTCCATTAAATTCCACCGTGGATTTTCCAATGAGTTGAGAGAGGCGCGCGTAAGTCCGTACGAAATGGTGCAGGTCTGCGCATGTCTGGAAGAACCCGCAAAGGACCATTGGACAATAACTTGTTCTAATTTAACTGGACTCGGTTAAATTAAGTTAAGCATGTTCCCCAACCCAAAAGTTCTACTTACTTATTTAAAATGAGTGTTCATAACAAGTTAATGATTTTTGAGTTAAGTTCACTAATAATTTTCTATTAACTTGAACTTTTGTTTTTACAGTGTATTATGTATATAATATGTATAATTAAATGTTTTTAGCATAATAACCTTACGCGTTAGACATCTTTTCTCTCTGTCCCTCTCACGCCAGGTCCAGAGAAGAAGACAATGCCTTTCAGGGGTGTCTTGAGTCAGCTACTGGATGAAGAGCTTGAGTCAGAGGTGGATTTGGCTCAAAAGTTATCGACGTCTCCTCCTCAATTGCTGCATCCCACCTACAGCCTCAACCCACGCAAGATGCATATAACTCCTGCCAGGCCAGATTTGACCCTAACGCCTTCGGTTGTCATGATGAACAAACTGTCCATCTCTGAAATGGACACTCCACATCAAACCAGAGCTGTTTCATCCACGTAAGTTAGTAGTTCCAGCACATTTGTATTTTATTGGATCATTCTTCGGCACGGTGGTCGACTGGTTAGCACGTCCGCCTCACAGTTCAGAGGTCGTGGGTTCGATCCCGGCTCTGGCCTCCCTGTGTGGAGTTTGCATGTTCTCCCCGTGCCTGCGTGGGTTTTCTCCGGGAACTCCGGTTTCCTCCCACATTCCAAAAACATGCATGGTAAGTTGATTGGACACTCTAAATTGCCCCTAGGTATGATTGTGAGTGCGGATGTTTGTTTCTGTGTGCCCTGCGATTGGCTGGCAACCAATTCGGGGTGTCCCCCGCCCACTGCCCGAAGACAGCTGGGATAGGCTCCAGCATGCCCCGCGACCCTTGTGAGGATAAGCGGTATAGATAATGGATGGATGGATGGATGGATCATTCTTACTTCATCAAGTCTTTGACATTATTGACATTAAGCTTGGCTGACCAGATGTGAAACACAGACATGCTGGTACTTCCTGCCGTCCTTAAAGTGTCTGGGACACGAAAAAAAGTTACCCTAAAACCTTTTTAAGAAGATGTACACGTACAAATAATAATAATTTAATGATTACTTTGGTGAAAAAGCATGCAAAAGACCTCTAAAAAGATGCAGAAAACTCAATATTTTCATGAGCTGGGAACACCCACTGGTCCCCCCGGCGAGTTTGACCCTGTGCGTGCTGACGTCACTGGTCCAACGGTGTCATCTTCAGAGCGATGACAATCTCTCGGTAAGTATTGGTCGATCCCTTTTTATTTTTTAATGAAAGGAGTCCGTCTCATAGCACACAATAGCCAAGGACTTAGTAGTGTTTAATGCAGAAAACTCACGCTAAACATGCCTCGTAATTTGATCGATCTTGTAGACGTGATTACAGTCTGATTTTGTAATACTGCCATCTCGCTTGTATTAAAAGATAGTGAAGAGTGGAGTGAGGTTACCATCTTCTAACATATTTTGATTGAGAGTGTCATTTTCCTCATGATTGTGTGGTACAAATGTTAATTATTCACAAGTAGGGGTATTTTTTTAATGAAGTAGCGTTGTATATACATATATATATATATATATATATATATATATATATATATATATATATATATGTATATATATATTACTGTATGCATAAATAGTAATAGAAATAAGGATATGGTATGAAATGTCACTGTGTTTTATGTGCGTCAGATTATAGTTTGTCAATATTTTATTTTGGGTCAGTGTCTGCCCCAGTAGCCATTTCCAATGCAAACTTGTGACCATGTAACACTTTTCTAACCAATTTTGAATTCTTCTGTAGATTCTACAGTCTCTGAGCAGATCAGCCCGGCTCCAGCAATATAACTCCAGCGATAACTTACCCGTTCAGTATACTCAATGACATTTCTTTCTCTTGAAATGTTTGTAATAGATGGACTGTAAATATACAGGGGGGTGCAGAAGTAGGTCTATACAAGCCTATACAATACTTACTGTGTTTTGAAAGAAAACAGAAAAAATACATTCATCATGTAACTAATTTCACCAATGTGACACTACTGTATATCTATTTTTGCACCCCCCTGTACATATCAGTGTATACATTTTTGTGTGGGGTCAGAAATATGGAGGACGTTTGTGCTTATTGATTACAAAGGCCACAATTAAAACTGATATAAAGAAATACAATTTCACATTTTTTTATTGCAAATAATACTAAAAAATAATAATGATGCGTTATACATACATCTGCAATTTACCACTTGTGATTTTGCCAAGCACTTTCATTTGTATGTTGTGATTAGACTTTTCTCGCTGCTCTGTTCCGGTGGCATCTCGGCATTCACAGAGTCCCCAAAGTTAGACTGTCCAGCTCGCCAAGTCTCATTCATGGCTGTGGCATCACTGCATGTCCGTCTCCACCTCCAACTCTGCGGCCATTCCTGAAAATAGGATTACAAGGAAAAACATTTACCATGACAAGTATATTGTTTGAGATGATGATAACTTATATAACATGTAATTAAAATATAAGAATAACTAAATGATAACATTGATAAATGTAGCTTTGAATAAAAACCATTTAAAAAATCCCAAGTATTGTTGGCTGTATATACTTGAGAAAAGAAAATGAATGTGTTCTGCTGGTTTATGATAGAAAAAAATATATACATTTCAAACACCAAAGATGTTGAAACGCAGTAATATTTAAAAATAAAATACAGGCCGTTATACAGGTGCCTTCTGCAATTTCATTCTTAAAAATGTACCAGGCAAATTACATGTATGTGACAAATTTGAAAACAAGGTGGAGGGCTAATTATTCTTCACAAATCCGTTAAAACCTTCATTACAGAAATACTGACAGTTAATGAAAACTATTCGGTACAGCGTTGTAAACTGGTTCGTTTTCACTGACTGTCAGACAGTAGCTTCTATTAATTTTGCATCAGCAGTTACAGTATTTGTGCATGTGCTGTGTATGTTTTCTTGGATGATGGTGGCTGTGAGTGAACGACTGCGTGTGTGTTACTGTATTTTAGTTGTTACCTCTTTTCTGAATGGCTTTCGATCAATAGTTGTCTTATTGTGCTTTCTAAATGCAGCTGAGTTGAGTTGATGCTTCTGCCCAGCAAGTGCAGTGACATTTCTCCCTCTTTTTCCTGTAAAACCATATCTTTGGGGTTACCAATAGAGGCTCACGCCGTCCGCCCGCCGGTTCAAACAAAAGCCAGCAACGCTATATGGCGGCATAATGCATGACGAGCACACTTCACAGCCGTCAACCAGCAAGTCAGGCATATGGCTCGGTTACGTCATAAGCACCACCCCACGATTTCGCCATGAAGACACCAGAACCCGGACGTGTTTCAAAGTGGAACCTAATTTCATTAAATACTCAGTTAATCTGTATTCGTTAATTCGAGAAACCGTTCATTGCAAGATTGATATTTTGTTTAATACAACATTGAAATTTGTATAAATCGTGTCAAATGCATGTGAGAAAATATCATCCTCTTGCAGTGCAAATCTTAGAAACAGGTTCGGTTCAGTGTAGTACCAAAAAGCTGGTGTAATCAAGTCTTTTTGGTATCAAGTACTGCCCCAAATAAAACAGACACTCAGCAAAACATGTATATTTAAACTAAAAGTATCAAGACATGACACAAATATGGATTATAACTGTTTAATTTGAAGTCCTGCATCATTGACAGTCCTGCTGGTACACGCCCGTACATACCATTGAGGAGCTGCTGAACTTCCACAGATGATACATCAGACATCCATGGATTTAAGATAGCCCGTGGAAGCTCCTCCATGCTCTGTCCTTGTCCATCTTGATATGTGTTTAAGCCAATTGAGATTTGAGAAACTCCTTAACTCACTGGAGTTAAGGATGGACCCTCCTCCTCAGCCCTTTTCACTGGAGCAAGCCCCCTCAAGCCTAGCATTTTTCTGCATTTTGACTGATCTTGCAAGACCCACAGAATATTGTGTTCGATTGCTATACAAACATGGAGACCATCAGAAGAAAGATTAGACTCTTCTTTCAGCAGAAAAAAACGTTTGTTTCTATCATTTTCCGTACTTTCGCAATCCTCACGAGAAAAAAAGCAAGATTTCATGAAAATTCCAATTTCTGTGGGAAAAATTGAGAAAAAGAGCTTTTTGTAAAAGCATGCATTTGAAGCATAATTTCAATATTGACACTGCTATTTTTTGCTTTTGTGGCAACTCAAACATCTAAATGTCTTCCTGAATTCTATTGATCAAATTTGGGACCTTGCATCATTTGATATGGTGTTTTTTTACAGCATCAACACAACACTTCTTACCACACCACCGCCACCTTATGACAATATATATGTATATACAGATGTGTGTGTATATGTGTCTTTATATTAGGGCTGTCAAAGTTAAAGCATCCAAAATAATTTGCGCACTTTGCACAGCCAAATTCAAATACTTGGCACTGTCCGTTCCTGTTGTCAAAAAAAAAAAAAAATCCACACCGCGCTCCGCTTCTTGTCTGGCTCTGCCATTGCTTTAGGTTCCGGCTGCTCCCTCACTCTCCCGTCGCCCTCTCTGCCAGGGAGGGGGCTAAAAGTGTGCCTGAGTCACTCACTCAGGCAGAGACTCAGAGAGTAGCAGGAGGGGCTGGGCGAGAGAGAAGGGGGAGAGAAGCGTCGCTTTGACTGAAGTATAAATCCCAGGACAATAGTATCGATTAGATCCAAGTACTTGTTTCGTATCGATAATATCGATATTTGGATCGATCCGCCAACCCCTAGTAATCCCACTCAGAAGTGCACAGTGAGCAGTAGAACGGACGCGTGTCGCCGTGGGAGTATAAAGTAGCATTTCGAAATAAGAGGGCAGCAGAAATGTGAATAAATTGGTTTGCCTCAGCGACTGAGGATGAGTTGAGAAGAGGGTTGTCTTGTTTTGTCTTCATGAAGTCAGTTTAAAGGAGGAACACATGACGTCCTGATAACTGTACTGCGTCTCACTCTCATAGTGGAACAGAGCATAACCCTCATGAGCCAATCACATTGTGCACTTCAGGGACCACTCGGAAAACATAAACTCTAAGAATAGAAAGAAGCATTTCAAAAGAATGCAGCTTTAAATCTCAGAAATGTGAATACATTAATTTGCCTCAGCGACTGAGGATGAGTAGAGAAGAGGGCTGTCTTGTTTTATGTTCATAAAGTCAGTTTAAAGGAGGAACACACGACGTGCTGATACCACCTACAGCATAGCACAGCATAAAGTCAGACAATCACGTTCGTGTGCACTTCAGTGACCACTCGGAAAACATAAACTCTAACAATATTACAAGGACCACTTATAAATGTGTACATTACACACACACACACCTACTTTGTTTGCACGCATTTGAAATATTTCTGTCACTGTTCTGAGGCCCTTTTGCGTTTTTTATTTGTTGGCAGGCGTGGGCAGTGCCCACCCATGGACACGCTCTGCCCACCCAAAGAAAACTGGATGTAGTTCTGATGTAGTTCAAATATTTTTCCTAATATTTTTCCACCTGCATGTCCATACTGTTCAGTTATCAATGTCTTCTAAGTCAAATAAAATCAAATCAACTTTTATTTGCTTTGCCCATGTCACAACAACAGTTATCTCAATTAAGGAGAAAACAAAACACGTTTTAAGGTGCAGTAGCCGTACGCTGGATTTTGACCTACATTGTAGCACTTTTTTTGCGCCCCCCCCCCCCCCGCCCCACAGGTAAGACTAATGCCCACCCACGTCTGGCATCCTGGTAACACCACTGTTTTGTAGTGAATAAAAATACTGTCTACTACAGAAAGAACGTTAATAACTTTAATTTAAAAATTAAAATTTTCATCTCATGAGAATTTGTTGTTGTAATAAAAAAATACATTACATATGAACAGTATGTTGAATGAATATATCCGTCTTGTCTTTTATCTTTCCATTCCAACAACAATTTACAGAATTGAGTAAGAATTAAGGCGAATGATCCGACCACTCACGTTTTTGGGGCAGCTCTACCTCTAAGAATCGTTTGTACTTGTTACGACCTAGAAAATTTAGCTATCCTTCTAGGATCGCTCTGGTTTTTTTACATTAAGCCGGAGCAACTATTTGAATTCAGGAATGGCATATACCGTTGTTATTCATTAAAAAGATCAAATGGTTGAAATAAAAGAAAATAATAAGGTGACAAAGATTATTTTATTAGATTAAAGAGAATTTTAATAAAGGACTAATCATACAATAATTATGAGTTAAAGTTGAACACACCAGATGCGTACTACAATCAATAATTATGAACAAATGTGAAATAAAATGGTTACAGTATTCAAATAATAATTGGAAATGAGTAATACGAATAGTGATAAAAGATAATACTCAAAATGGATAGGGAGATCCTTTTATCATAATACAATGAAGTTGATAATACTCATTGGTCTTATGAGCAAAACCCCTTTTTTCATCCAAATCTGAACTCCCATAATTGAGATAATTCAACAAAATCTTGTTAATTACGGTAAGGATAAACCTTAATAATAAAAGGGGATGGATTTAAGAAAATAATTAAAGTGAATGAATTGGATTAAATGCAATTAAAAATATAAATGATATAAAAAGGAAAAATTAAGCATTAGACTATTTTGGGTGGAATTAAGAGTGATCAGTTCTTAATTAACACTAAGCCTAATTCATCGACAGGGTATTTTGGAGTTTGGAAAAGTAAGCTGTCTAACTGTCTCTCGCTCTTAAACGTAATAGAGTGTTTTTCCTATTCTTGAAGATGACAAGTAAACGGTACATTTTTTGAGAAAAAATAACTAAAAGCGAACTATTCGGGTGATATTCTAAGAAATTACACCAGAATAAAAAATACACGAGCAATAAAGAGCTCTTAATTTTGTAAATTATTAAACTATACAACACTCAGCAGCAACAGCCTATGACTATGACGCATCTAAGTATTCAAGTTGAAGAGTCATTACCATATATATATATATATATATATATATATATATATATATATATATACACTTTTTGTGATGGAAAAAAATACATACAATAACAGTTACAGTAATTGCTAACTATATTAAAACTATTTTTATAATGAAAAAAATACAATAACTTTAAAAATTCTTTAGGAAATTGTCTACACTTTTTAGGCATTAAAATCTTTGAATGTTCAACAGCATATTGTAACAAATTGAAGAAACATTCAAAGTCGGATGACGCCGTTTTAAGTGCGTTATTATGTTAGACGTGCTACCTGCAACATAGCCACCAATCTCATGTAGCAATGTCGGCACACAACTTTGGGACTTATCCACGTACCTTTCCCCATTGGCGATTTTAACAGGAAAGCCAGAATTTTCCCAAACAGGAGACCACAGTGTACGGGGGGACCTTTGAGCTCTGGCTTGTTTGTGTATGCCATAATAAGCCATTTGTCCATGCATATATGATTTATCAGCCCCCTTTATAAGCCCCTTCTGAAGAAGAGCAATTCTGACCCAAGCGTTTTTAATAATTACAGACCTGTATCCAACTTACCGTTTTTAAGTAAGATTTTAGAAAAACTGGTTTCCATCCAGTTGAATCATTTTTTAAATACAAATAATATTTTGGAGAAATATCAATCTGGTTTTAGGATGAACCACAGTACGGAGACTGCTCTTTTAAGGATTTTAAATTATATTAGTTGCACTGCAGACGTGAGAAAACTCACAGTCTTGGTGCTACTGGATCTAAGCGCTGCTTTTGATACAGTAGATCACCAAATTTTATTAAATATACTTAAAAATCTAGTGGGCATCTCTGGTACTGTTTTTGACTGGTTTTATTCCTATCTCACAGACCAATATTTCTTTGTAAGTATGGATACTTGTTCCTCCAAAACCCATGAAATTAAATGTGGGGTTGCCCAAGGTTCGATTTTAGGCCCCCTACTTTTTAATCTTTATATGCTTCCCCTTGGGGATGTCATCAGGGGACACGGCATCAGCTTTCACAGCTATGCTGATGACACGCAGCTGTATATTGCCGTGTCTCCTGATGACACAGGACCCATTGATACCCTTTTAAATTGCATTTTAGATATCAAGTCATGGATGGCAGATAATTTCCTACAGCTCAATCAGGACAAAACTGAGGTTTTAGTTATCGGTCCCAAAGGTCAGAGAGAGAAGCTTTTACCAAAACTACACATTTTTAATCCCTCACATTGTGTGAAGAACCTTGGCGTCATTTTTGACTCTGAGCTCAGTTTTATTCCTCATATTAAAAATGTAACCAAGATTGGTTTTTATCACCTTAAGAATATCGCCAGAGTCCGCCCGTTTCTCTCTCAGGCTAACACGGAAGTGCTGATGCATGCTTTTAGTTCCTGTCCTTTAGATTACTGTAATGCCCTGCTCTCTGGCCTCCCGAAAAAGAGCATTTCACCACTGCAACTACTGCAGAATTCAGCCGCTCGGGTGCTGACGAGAACCAGAGGGCAGGAGCACATTACGCCAGTTTTGAAATTGCTGCATTGGCTCCCTGTGTGTTTCAGGATCGATTTTAAGGTACTTTTGTTAGTTTATAAATGTGTTAATGGTCTTGGGCCATCTTATTTATCTGATTTGCTTTTATTATACCAACCTTCGCGGATCCTGAGGTCCTCTGGCGCCGGCCTTTTATTTATTCCAAGGGCGAGGACCAAAATGCATGGCGAGGCTGCATTCAGCCATTTTGGTCCTCACCTTTGGAATAGCCTGCCAGAGGACGTCAGGTCTGCAGAGACTGTTGATATTTTTAAGAGGAAGCTCAAGACACACCTTTTTAGTTTGGCTTTCAACAACTTTTAAATAATTTATCTCTTCTTTTGATTGAAGATTATTTTTTTCTATCTTATCTTACTGATTCTAGTTCTTAGACTATACTACTGTTCTGTCTTTTAGTTTTGTTGCTCTCTGCCGTTGTCAGCTTTTAGCTCCAGTGTTTCCTCATGGGGGAGCCTCCGCTTTGAGGGAGGGGTGGCTGCCCTTCCCGCGGGGACTGTCATCGCAGGGACTCCTTGGGTCTGGGTGGCCGGCGGCCTCTACACTTTGTGTGGGGTCCGCCTGTCTAATCCGGGCCTCTATGGTGGTGGCGCCCCTGTGGCCGTGGGCTGTCATTCTCCTCGGCGCGGAGAGCTCCCCTTGGGTACCCTTTCCTCATATGGTTTCTCTGTGCCTTGTCATGTCTTTTTAACACATTTTATCAGGTTGTGCACTTTGTGTGGGTGTGTGTGAATGATTGCTGATGTACTAATGGATATCTGTCTTGGGTTTGTTGGGAGGGAGGGCATGAACGGATTTGTTATTTATTTTTTATTTTTTTTGCTTTGAATGTTTTAAAGCACTTTGAGTGGCATTTTTATGTATGAAAAGTGCTATATAAATGTGATTGATTGATTGATCACGGCTTCTGGCGTACTGGTTCTGTTGTGTCGCCGGTTGTTTTTTTCATACTATGCTTCTGTTTTGGTGTATGTCATAAGGACTGAGGTGGACAATGAGAACTCTTCAATGCTACTCGTCGCCACAACACCAAGGAGCTCAAAAAGAAAGTCCGCTCAACTAGTGTCTTCTCGGATCAGAAAACAATTGTGAGTGTTGAAACTTAAAGCTCAACCATTTGGCAAGGTTAACTCAATTTGTTCAATAGGCTTTTGATTAGTTTGCATGATGCATGCAAAAATGAACTGTTCTTGATTCTTAACTTAAGTTCTTTAATTATTGAGCTTTCTGTCGCTGTTATCAGAAATCTTCTGGATGACCAGGAAAACCTGGACTCGGACACAGAAGACGAGGAAGACTTTGTTCCATCAAATAAGGCACTCTGTAGTAACAGTGACGATGATGAAATGATTCAAGGTGATCGAAGTGTACTGGTGAAGAAAGGTAGACCGTGTATCACTGGGTCTCTCGTGCCTTGTTCAAAGAAAACCTTGTCTACCACCATTACATGTAAAACACCCAGCAAGAAGGTATCACGTATTAAATATATATCTTTATTATTTCTATATTTCATATGTTACTTAGCTCACACCCATTGATTATCGTTTTATTTACACAGAGAGCAACCAATAGACCACATACGCCTCGCCATGGCACCCCCACAATCCCCAGCAGGTTGATGCCAGCCCGAAACCCTACCAACATATTAGAAGTGGCCAGAACAAGGTAAGGGTTAGATTCTGCTAATATTTACAAAATCTCAATTTACACTACAAAGTAGGGATTCATGATACTTTATTCATTTACACAGTGTGACATCATGAACACAATAGCATAACAAAACATTAACAATAGATTAGAGGTGGACAATTAATTTTCCAAAGGGGCCATGTCATACAAATTGGAAGGGTTGTTGATGGCTATGCCAACATGTTAACCTCAATAGTGTTGCGTAATAATGTAATATCCATTCCATCCATTCTCTTCTGGGGGGAGCAGCTTCAACAGGGAAGCCCAGACTTCCCTCTCCCCAACCACTTTGTCCCGCTCATCCGAGGGAATCCCAAGGCCGTCTGAGGCCAGCAGGGAGACATAGTCTCTTCAGTGTGTTCTGGGTTGTCCCCGTGGCCTCTTCCCAATGGAATAATGTGATGTGTTTATTTAAAACATCAAATGGTATTGTTTTAATAAGCTGCTGCCTGTGTATATGTAGCACCTGGTTCAGAAAACAAGAACCTGGGCACAGTTATAATGCGGCAATCTATAGGCTAGTCAACAGAAGATCTCCTAGGCTTTGCCCGCGGAGAGAGTGGACAGGAGACTGAGATTTTGCTTTAGAAATGTACTAACGAAACCATATGTGACAATACACCAATTGTTGAATATGCATATATATATATATATATATATATATATATATATATATATATATACACACAGTGCATGGAATAGAATATACAGTAGATGATATACATTTGATCTGCGCATAATCCTAGCCAGTCGACTATAGTTCAATCCACTCAAAGACAAATCAGACATGATCGAAGGTCCAGCTTGCATTCCCCGCTGACCCCACTGATCCTTCCCTGTCCCCCCCCCCACAATTCAATGACCCACGTCTGGGTCTGGGACGTTGAGTCCAGGAAGAAAATGTGAAGGAAAATGTGTGAGTTATAGTTAAGGTATAAAAATTGGTGGGCAGTGGTCAGGGTGTACAAGTTAGGAGTGGGGTCGTGGGCTACAAGGAGCCCCCAACCAGCTTGGCAGGAGGAGTGCGATAGTTCAAAATTCATATCATAATACAATAGATTTTTATAATTCTAGTGTACACAAGTCATTCGTACTTTGTTGTACTTTACATATCTAATAAAATACATTACCTATAATTAATGCAAGCCAACAATCAATATATTCTAAATATGACATCCATAAATATAATCAACATGATCCACAAAAGTTGTGGTTACGGCAAAAAAGTTACTTCATTACCTGTAGCTTGATAACGTGGTGACTCCCTCCCACTCCTACTAGCGAAATGAAGTTACTTCCGCATTAAAATACGCGATGACCGGCTGCATCGTAACATGGTGTCACACGATGCACCACAGTTATTGTACAACCACATGAACACGGGATCAACCAATCACGAATGAATTTACCGCTTTCATCGCCTGGGTTACATATACAAATATATGCTATATGTTGTTATAATTAGGAAATAACAGTGGTAAACGTGGATGGGAATCGATGGGTACGTCACAATTAAATTCCGATTCAGAGGCCCACGATTCGATTAAATTCTGATTCAGAGGCCTACGATTCAATTCTGATGCATCACTACATTGGCTTTCATTTTATAGTCCATGTAAAACAGTTACCTTTTTAAAAAAAAACAAAAAAAACAATTGCAGAATATAGGAAGGCAAGGCAACCTGGTTTACAATAGTGTGTCAACAAAAATTTTAAAAAGTGCCAATGGCAGCATTTGCTGCAACAAATGTCCGTAACATCTATAACAAAACATTTACAAAAACATATTTAAAGCAGTACTGGGCAGGAAATCAACCTTAATAAAAAAAAATTCACAACACTTTTGATGAAACATTGACTTACAAGTAGTTGAATGGGACTTTTGTCATGCCCTGGGGGTGACTATCATTTTTACAGGCACTAAGTAACTTTGAGGAGGATGGAAGCAACCTTGGCACACCAAAAGATACAAATGTCCTGAATTGCTTTACGGCATACTCACTTCCTCCTTTCGCTATAAGGACGGAAGTCGATTCGAACGTCTACGCGCTATTACTGGTGTCATGGCAGAAGCCCCAAAACAAACCCAAGGGGCACCACCTGGCGTCCAGAATCCAAAATAACAAAAGACAACCAAGGTCAAAAATCACAAACACTAAATAACTAAAACACAAAATAAACTTAAAGAAGCACTGGGCAGGAAATCAACTTGAATAAAACATTTTTACAACTCTTGATGAAACATTGACTTACAAGTAGAACCTTTCGCTATCAGGACGGAAGTCGATTCGAACGTCTACGCGTTATTACTGGTGTCATGGCAGAAGCCCCAAAACAAACAAAAACACAAGTATTGTTTAAACAAAATTAGATTAATTACCTCATCGCTATTCATCTTTTACACAGCCACTGGAAATAGAAATGCAATTCAGTCCAACTTGCAGGGCAGCCAAAGATCAGGATTTCAGGACACTACATGCTGGAGTGCATGGGAAATGTGGTTGACTCTTGTCATAAAACTACCGCTGTTGTCCACATGGCACCACCATAATCAACAAAAACTGACATGAAACAGTGTTGCTTTAAATATAATCTAATTTAGCGTAACCTGTATTTTCATTCTTGAAAGTGCAATATGCAGCATCTGATTGACATTACTGTGTAACTTAACAATGAATGCTGCTTTTATTTAACCTAACATTAAAGTGACAGTGGGGCCGGGATGGCCATGTTTTCACTAACAAGTTCATTTCATATATTTTTTGATAAGGAAAATGAAAAGAGTTGCCATTTTCTATTTTATCCATTCTTTTTGGAGAAATTAGGAAATAAGTGACCCCATGAATAATGCCCCTTGATAATGAGCACAATGACCGCGCCCCCTACCGTTCTATCCTTGTTCGGCCGGAGTCACGCGAGGAACCGATTCCAAACCCTCCATTGGAAATCATTGTACTTTTATTGCTTATAACGTCCAAAAACGGCGATCAATTGGTACCAAAATTTATGTGGACATCTCTACTAATTCCCACTTCAACATATCAA
This sequence comes from Filicampus tigris, assembly GCF_054856515.1. Classification (NCBI taxonomy): domain Eukaryota; kingdom Metazoa; phylum Chordata; class Actinopteri; order Syngnathiformes; family Syngnathidae; genus Filicampus; species Filicampus tigris. The sequence continues at coordinate 820,051 of NC_141228.1, read as the reverse complement.
AAGGATTAATCTCTCCGTGGCTGACTTATATGAGAATGAGGAAATGTGGAAGTCAGCAGAGCTACGTAGATTTAGGCTGGGATGAGCACACACTGCTTCTTTGCTTTAAAAAAAAACAAACAAAAAAAACTGCCTCTTTGCTGATCACGGTTAGGACAGGGCGAGGCATTAAACACCAGTCAGGATATTTACAGGATATTTACAGAGACTGAAGTGGGAATGAGTAGACGTGTATTTGGATGAGGAATGGTCCCAGTTTTTTTACTTACAACGCGACCTCCAATTTGAAAGGTAACAGCCGAAATGGCACGTTCCAATGCGGCCACACTCAGCTGTGCAGTCAGCCTCGCTGGAACTTTTCGTTCGTTATTCGATGAGGGCTTTTGTCACTCTCACGCCGCTTCACTCAGGCAGAAGGTGGCAGCTGCAAGCAAAAAGCAGGGACACCGCGCGTGACTGCTTGCGAGGCGACATGTGGCGACATGAAGACACAGGCTCATCTTCACCGCCACACGCAGGGCGGACAGTAAGGAGCTAATGTTGTTATGCTAACGCCTTTTGTTTTAACAACCTGAAGCTAGTTGTTGCTATTAGCCGTCCCATTATCCTACCTTTAGCCGGGGAGGGAAAAAGGGGACGTAAAGCTCCAATCAGCCTGCTGCTGCTGCAAGCCGCCGTCTCTTTCCCTCCTGAGACACGAGTTTAGCATCGCTAAATGTCCAAAATATAACCAGTTGGGGTTCGTGTGCACATTCATGCTCTTGTCCGCTTCAGTTTGTGAAAGTGGAGGAGCAATCGCCATGGTATTTTGGATTTTGTGGAGGTGATCATGATGATCACGTTTTATGTCAATAAATCCAAACTATTGTGCAGAACACTTTTATACTTTCACAGGTTGAAGTGGACAAGAGTAGTAATGTGCATCTGCATTTTGGTGGCGATCGGTCACCGTTTTAGACAACAGAACTGACAAAGCGAGCAATATTACCACGCATGCCTTGCCTCGCGTGACGTAAACCGCTGAGACCGAAAACGTAACATAAGCCACGCCTTTTTTGGGGCGTGGAAATTTGTCGTAAACCTAATCACAAAAAAAGACCATAAATCACTACAGAGTCTTTTGAGGTGGGCATTTTAGTACTAATGTCATTTTTACATGCAAACCTATTATATAAGTGCCAATGTTAGGCTCACCCTAGTGTCCTCTAAGCCCTGAGAAATTGCTCTTAAACAGAAAAACTCTATTATTTAAAGTATAACCCAACTGCATACTTTGGAACAATAAATAACAGACATTTAACTGCTAAGCTAGCAGATGCATATTCTAGGCTTTTGTGTAAGAAAAGAAGCTGATCTACATAGTCTGGTGTTATTGTAGTACGCTGAGCAATAACAATGTCCGCTGCTGTTGATGTCCGCTGCTGTTGAAAACACCCTCTCTGCTGACACACTGGTACCAGGGATACACATATGTAAATTTGCAAACCTGGAAAGCATGAGAAATTTAGCTTCATTTTCCCCCCACCAGCTGAGGGGTGTCATCAGACACTCACTGCATTGAATAAAGTAAAGGCGGACGCAGCAGCAGCAAATACAAATAATCAAGAAAATAATTTATGGGACTTGATGACCAACCATTCTCCATGGTGGAAGACACCAGATCCCACCGTCTGCTCGCCCACTTAGAGCCTCACTACATGCAACATTTCTGATAACTGCCGGATCTCCACCCTTACGCGGTTCTAGTCAGGCTTCTGTAAACAGTCTACCGTACACCTAAGCACTTATTTTGCTATTCTCGACTCTGCATTTCACTTTAGCGATTAGCACACTTAGCGACCCCTCGTTCGCATCCACGGTGAAAACGCTACTTGTTAGTGGGGTTGTTTATTTGTCACATCGGAGGAGATGCAGCATGCAGCTCGTTGCTGCTTTGCACGGACTTACATATTGTATAAATAAAGACCATGCAGCTTCAGGGCAAGCTAGCCTAGCGCTTAGCATTCAAGCAGCCATGGACAAAATGACTTACAGGAGTACGGGAGCGTGTGGTAGGACAACGCTTTTATTTAATTTTTTTAACCAGTTCGGCGCTGGACCTGCCCACAGGAGCATGCCACTAATGATGGCAGCGAATTAATGTTACATGCGGCATCTGCAGTCACGACCCATTTTGTTTTTTTGGGTTTTTTTTGGAGGGGGGAATTTTTTTATTTGTATTTTTTAAAATATTTTTATTAAATTCTCTTGAAAACTTCTTGGGCAGCCGTCTGTTTACTTGGGCGGCGCACCCAAGTATTAACATGGCATGGGAAACACTGCATGTCTTAACTACATTGTAGTACTCTTTAATACCAGCAGGTAGCAGCAGCAGTTTGTCTTTGTTTAGAGACAAGCGAATTAGTGATGCATGTTTATCCAAACAGGCCCATGTTTACCACTAAGTATCAATATGAAAAATTATAAAATACTTTTTTCTTTGTTTATTTAATTCCTCTTCTATTCCTATTATAGACGTTATAATATAACGTCATTCTTCAATGTTATTAAATGCTTAAATACAGGGGTGCACATAAAGATACGCAGGTACGCATGCGCAACAGAAATCACTGATGCGTACCGTCATTTGCGTCACTAGTGTTTTTTCCTCATAGGAGCTCACATTTGATGTTGACAAAAACTAAATATTGTGCCGCCCGCTTTTATATTTTCACAGTTTGAAATGGACAAGAGTAGGAATGTGCAAATTAATTTTAGTGGCAATTAATCACTTTCGGACACTAGGTGACGACAGAATGTGACAAACCAAAACAAGGAACAACACGGATCAAGCCTCCCTGCGATGACGTTGACAGCCTTGAGATGGAGAACAAAAGAAAAAAAAAACACGCCCCAAAAGTGGGTGTGCCAATTTGCGGCTTTAGTCATCACAAAAAAGCCCTTCAATGACTACAGATTCTTATAGGGGGGAAATTAGTGCTGATATAATTTTTTCATACAGACCTATTATATAAGTGTTGATGTTCAGCATAATCAAGTGTTTCTTTAAGATGAATGTACACTGAACTTGTATTAAACTTGCAGCTTGTACCAACATTCCTTACATGTTTATAAATGGAGTAATTGAAATTGAAGGCGATACTGTAGCCTTTTTTTTTTTTTCCAGCTGTAAATGTAAATTAAAATGGAACCCAAAACTATACACTATGCTGAGTTGCACTAACACTATGAAACACTACATATAAATACTAAAAGAAATACTTGTATACACATTTCACTTTTCTTGGGCACCAAGCCTTTTTTTATGTAGAAGAGAGTGAAATCATGAGTAAACTTGGGGAAACTAAACTAAACATTTGTATTGGTTTTTAATTTTATTTTTGTTTAACCTTAATCCAAAACGTTTTGTTTTGCTTCTCTGATATGCATAATTTGATCGACACATTCAAAATGTGGTCTGCACCCGGAATGGAAAAAAAAAGATGAAGAGGAACATGTTTTTTTACCACTCTAAATTAGTATATCCTAACAACCTAGGTATGTTATGTCTTATGTGTTACCATTAAGGGTTTGTGGTCAAAAGGTCATGTTGAGTTAACTGAGTAGTGGGACTTCGGATTTCTTAAATGCAACACTCGGTACGTGGTCACAATGACCGTGAGGCAGCGTATATCTTCTCGCTGTTTGATGTCAGCCGCGGGTATACAAAAACTGTTTGGGTTTTTAATAAACATGAGTTTGCTGACTAATGCCTCCTCAATTCTTAGTAGACACTACAAAATATTAACGTTCCACAACAGGACATGCGTGCGGTGTTCACTCAGACACACACGGTAGCCTGTGTGTGCTAACTAGCTAGCTTCCAGGAACGGCTGTCGCCATAAATGAAATCGGGCATCAGCCACCACGTGCTTCCTTTTTAGATGCTCATTTATCAACGCCATGCTGCTATGAAAGGGAGATTTACATCGTTTTAATTAATTTTGTGAAATGCGCCCTGGCTTTGGGATTTAGTTATTAACTTTAACTTGGGTAGCTATGACACCATTACCCACAATGCTTCTGTTTACATCATGGATGTGCACACGGATTACTGTGCATGTGCGTTGCAATAGGCAAGACATGAGAGAGCGGCTTTTGTTAACATGACGTTGCGAATCGATTATTTTATTTTTTTACATCGTTGCATATTTTAAGCATTTATATCGATTTTTGATACATTTTTACATCCTTAGTATCGGGCGATCTCACTCATGGATGATTGGCATCGGTGTCATAAAACCCTGATCGGAACATCCCTAATTAGGGCCCAAGCAGTGACCGCAGTGGGTTACGTTTGAGCCTGGCCTACGAAAATTGCGAGGCACGTGTAGCACCCCGAGACGTACAAAAAAGTCCATTGCAGCCATAGTCCAAAATGAATCGCGAGTGAGCAATTAATTTTCGAATGGCCAATTTTGGCCCATTTTTGCACATTTACAATTGTCATGCTTTTGCACCCTCATCCAAGAGTGTTCATCCAATTGACTTCTGACTTGGGCTTTGCCGTAATAAGACCAGGTACAAAACGTGAAAAAAATCTTGAGTTTGCGGTAAACTATGACGGGGGCAACGCATCAAATTTTGCATTTAATATATCCTTCGTCACAAAAAGTGCTTAATAACTCCCCTCTACATGCTCCAAAAAATCCCAAACTTCACAAGTTTATAAATGGTAGCAACCTGAAGACATATGACATTTTGTTATTTATTGCTCCACCTAGTGGTAACAAAATATTCTAATGAACTGCACCAAGCCTGTTGAATTAATCCCACTGAAAATTTGTGAGAAAAGCCTTAAGACGTTGATCATGCTCTACACCTAATATTGTGATTTTTTTTTTTTTTTTTGTGGGGGGGGCCATGGTCATTACAATACCTCAAAGTCTGATGTTTTACCTCGACAATAAAAGCAGCTGTAACTTGACCCTGATGATCGTATCTTCTTTAAATGTGCCACATTTGATCATAGTCCAGGCCAGAAGACATGTACGAAGTTATTGTTCATGGTAGTAGTATCGGCACCTACTGGCTAAAGTAAATGTTTTATTCTTTGATGTTTTTTCCTAGAAGGTTAACGAGGTCTACCTCACATTTGCTCTGGAGTGTTTAGGCATACATGATGTTAAAACGTGTAGTGTTAACACGTGTTAAAACTAGGGGTGTCAGTTTAGCGTGTTATTATCGTTGTTAATCCCAACCCCCTTTTGACGCTGTCAATTTTTTAAATTGTGTGATTAGGGTTTCCATAGCAACCAGCAGCTGCATTGATAAAGGCTGCTGGTCACCATGATATGTACATGTATACGTATTAAAAAAAAATCTAGAGTAAGGGAGGTGTTACATCTGCTTGAAAATATTTTGATGAGGATGAATTGCTGTCCCCTGTCATGACGTACGTTGCTGGTAGTGTAACCCTTAAAAGTTGTTCTTTCTTACCTTAGAAGGCTGTGGTAAGGCAGGTTACAATATAGGTTTGACTTTATGTATTTGTTCTGGCGTCTTCCTTGCTAAAGCCAACCAACACGGTTGCGTCTTTATTTCAGACATGAACAGCCTCGTTCTAATTCACCTCTCTCTCGTTTCTTCTTCGCTCAGGAAATGTGCCGTACCAATCCAAATCAAAAAGGAATAAATACGTAAGCACAATATAAATAAATATATATTCACAAAACAATATTGCAGCATTTTAGAAAAATAATATATACAAATTAATATATGCGATTCCCTAATTAATATTAAAAAAATGAAAATATCAATTGGCAACTAAATCAATTATGTATTACAATAGTACATACTAGACAATCGAAATTAATAAATTCATGAGCTTATGTGGTGCTTGTTGACATAATTCATGGATAAAAAAGTCTACTTCCTGGTTACTGTTTGCTGTATTTTATAACAGCACGACACATGCAGCCCGAGAGCCACAGCGGTCCACCAACTGTTTCTCATTAATTTATCTGACACAATTTACATAAAAATATACCCACAACAGAATTTTTATACACAAAATACCTTTATTAGACACGAGCAGCGAGTAATAATCTTTTTCGTCAATGAAGTTATTGCCAGAGCGCAATAAAAGTGACATCCATAAAAATGACTGCTCTCGTAGTTCTAATCCTGGTAGTCCAATTTTAAGCACAGTACAGAAAACCAAGCAGCGCTTGAGCAACAAGTCGCCCTCAACAAGCAATAACTATATCTGTTGGAACAACACCAATGTAAATGATTGTGTGTGTGCGTGCGCGGACGGGTGTGTGTGTGTTTTTGAAAAGGCTGAGGGGCTGTTTGTGTGCGTTGAATCCAATGCTTGTTTTTTTCAATTAAAGGGGAAGGCAACCCAAACATTTTTTGTTCAAGAATATGTTCTATGCAGGCCCCCTAGTTGAAACAAGGCATTCTGATTAATATTGTGTTTGTGGAATATGAATCAAGCAGCAAAATCTAGCCATCTCAGGGGTCGGCCATTTTATCACTTCTGTCGACTGAAAATGACATCACAGATGTCCTGAGAGCTCAAATAATGACCAATCATGGCTCAGTTTCAGAAAACAGGTGAGCTGTGATTGGTCGTCACCTGAGCTCTGAGCAACTGTGATGTCATTTTCAGTCGACAGACAAAATGGCCGCCCCCAGTGATGGCTAAAAACAGGTGGATTAACTCTTATTCCACAAACACAATATTTATCAGAATGCCTTGTTTCAACTAGTGGGCTTGCATGGAGCATATTCTTGAAAAAAATATATATTTGGGTTGACTTTCATTTAATAAAATATTTGCATAAGAAAATCAATCCTCTTATTCATGTTAAGGGTATTAAAATTCAAGAAAATAATGGGACAGAAAAATCAAGGGATTTTTTTTACAATAAATAAAATGCGCAATTAACTGAGTTAACAATGAAAAAATGTGATTAATAACGATTCGATATTTTAATCGATTGACAAAATCACTATTTTATTAGTTTATTGTGCAATTTATGAAAAAAATGGCTCACTTGCGGCCCCTAGAACATTTTAACAAAGCAACCCCTGCTGCAACGTTTCACCTAGATCTAAGAAAATTTGGTGGCATATGTAACAGCCGACGTATGTATGTAACCATATGTAACTTGCGTCGCAATGGACGCCCAAATTACGGTTTTCTTGCTGCTGCTGCTGGTGGCTATTTTTTGCGCGATCGTGTCCTGTGACTTGGCTCGAAGCCGCGCCCCCATTGTTTACAGCCGGAATCAGCTGTTAGCACTCCGTGCTAAACCCGCGCCGGCTCCCGGGGCGAGACCTGATATCCCCCGTGAGCTGAGGAGGAAGAGACGGGGATCTCGTGTGGGGGTTAAACGCCGGGAAAGGAGGAGACGTTACCATCCTGTCCTCCCGTCTGTTATCATGGGGAATGTTAGATCTCTCCCCAACAAGATGGACGAGATAGCGGCGCTTACCCGGCATGAGAGGGACTTCCGGGAGGCTAGCCTGATGCTATTCACGGAGTCTTGGCTAACAGCGCTAACGCCGGACGCGGTCGTTGAATTGGACGGCTTCCAAATCATTCGCGCGGACAGGACGCTGGAGAGTGGTAAGAGGAAAGGAGGAGGGCTGGCTGTGTTTGTGAACGATAGATGGTGTAACCCTGGGCACATCACGATTAAGGAGCAGCTTTGCAGCAGGGATATTGAGCTGTTAGCTGTTGGCTTGAGGCCATTCTACATCCCGCGAGAGTTTAGTCATGTGATCGCGGTGACCGTCTACGTCCCACCAGCTGCCAGCAGCGACACAGCCTGTGATGTCTTGACTGCAGCAGTGAGCAGGCTACAAACACAGCGCCCAAATGCCCTGCTACTCATCTCTGGTGACTTCAATCATGCCTCCCCTTCCTCCTCTCTGCCTTCATTCACACAGTATGTCACCTGCCACACCAGAGACAATAAAACACTGGACATTTTCTATGCCAACACCAAGGAGGCATACACATCACTGCCCCTCCCGCTCTGGGCAAAGCTGATCACAACCTGGTGGCTCTCCAGCCTGTGTACAAACCTTTGGTCCGCAGGCAGCCAGCTGTGACCCGCACGGTTCAGAGATGGTCTGGTGAGGCCGAGGAGGCCTTAAAGAACCAGCTGAAGAAGATGAAGGCAAGGAAGGCAGCGGGTCCAGATGGCATCAGCCCCCAGCTCCTCAAATCCTGCGCAGACCAGCTGTGTTGAATTGTCCAGCACATGTTCAACCTGAGCCTGAAGCTGGGAAGAGTCCCCCAGCTGTGGAAAACATCCTGCCTGGTCCCGGTGCCAAAGACCCCCCACCCGAAGGAGCTCAACAGCTTCAGACCAATGGCGCTGACGTTTCACCTGATGAAGACCCTGGAGAGACTTGTCCTCGTCCATCTGCGCCCCCTGGTGAGCTCCTCAATGGACCGACTCCAGTTCGCATACCAGCCTGGCATCAGTGTGTATGATGCCATCATCTACCTCCTCCACACTTCACTCTCCCACCTGGAGAAGGCGGGGAGCACTGTGAGGATCATGTTCTTTGGTTTCTCCAGTGCTTTCAACACCATCCAGCCCACCCTATTGGGAGACAAGCTGGAGCAGGCGGGAGTGGCCCACCACCTCACCACATGGATCCAGGACTACCTCACAAACCGGCCACAGTATGTGAGGAAACAGGACTGTGTGTCTGACGTGCTCCTCTGTAGCACAGGGGCCCCATAGGGAACTGTCTTGGCTCCCTCCCTGTTCACCCTCTACACCTCGGACTTCAACTACAGCACCCCTACCTGTCACCTGCAGAAGTTCTCTGACGGCTCTGCCATTGACGGCCTCATCACAGGCGGAGATGATCGGGAGTACAGAGAACTTACTCAGGGTTTTGTGGACTGGTGCCAGCAGAACCACCTCCTGATCAATGCGGGGAAATCCAAAGAGATGGTGGTGGATTTCTGTAGGCGCCATCTCTCTGCACCTGCACTAGTGAATATCCAGGGAACAGATGTTGAGAGGGTCTCAACTTACAAGTACCTGGGTGTTCATCTGAACAATAAACTGGACTGGAGCGACAGCACAGACGCCTTCTATAAGAAGAGTCAGAGCAGACTCTTCCTACTCAGGAGACTGAGGTCTTTTGGGGTTCAGGGGACACTCCTCAGGAACTTTTATGACTCGGTGGTTGCATCGGTCATTTTCCAGTGAGTGGTCACCTGGGCAGGCGGCGTCTCGGCCCGGGACAAGAAGCGGCAGGACAAACTGATCAGGAGGGCCGGCTCTGTCCTGGGCTGCTCCCTGGACTCTGTGGACTCAGTGGGGGACAGAAGGATGATAGCCAAGCTGTCATCAATGCTGGACAACCCGGCCCAACCCCTCCAGGGCACTCTAACAGCACTCCACAGCTCCTTCAGCGACAGACTGTTACACCCTCACTGTGAAAAGGAGAGATTCTGCCGCTCCTTCTTGCCTGCTGTTGTCAGACTCTTTAACAAGAACATTGTGTAGTCTCTACAAACTGGCGGACATTTTTGCAACTGTGCAGTCCTGCACCTGAGTTTATATCGCGCAATACTCAACATTCCCAACAACTGTTAATCCGCCATTTTTAACTTATCTTCTAAATCCTTCTAGAGATTTTATCTGATTGTCTTGAAAATGTAGGTGTTTCATCCTAAGATGTTCAAGATGATAAAGGAAAAGAAAAGCTTTTTATTTTGCCGAACGCTATTGCTGTGGTGACGTGCTAATTGTCCCAAAAAAGTGACTCTGATTTTCACATTTGTGAAAATGTATGAAACTTGGCATACATCACGGCTATCAAAATAATCATATTTCATTAGTTTATTGTACAGTTTATACGATTTGGCTCAGCAGCGACCCCTGGAAAGTTGTATTAAACCAGAACCGGTTGCCAGGCTACTGCTAACCTTTTGGGTGCCCTAAGATGAAAAGTGAGATGGTGCATCTTACCCCGATATTACCATTTATTGAGGCCCTACGGTTTTTTTTGTGGGGGGAGAGGCCTGATGGGTAAATAGATACATACAGTTACAGTGGTACCTCTACTTACGAAATAAATTGGTTCTGGAAGAAATTTCTGAGGTAGAAAATTTTGTTAGTAGCGTTTTCCATGTAAATGCCCTAATCCGTTCCAAGCCCCCCAATATTCAGACATAAATGTTTTATAAAGCATAAAAATGAATGAAAACATGTAAGAAGTACATGTTACAATTATATTATTGCACATTAAATTAGAGTTGTGCATAATGTAAAAAAACAAAGAATAGAGTAAGGAATAAAAAAAATGATGGTCGTTTACCCTTTAATTGCTGTCCTCAATGCTTTTTGCCCTCTTTGGTTCATGTTCTCTCTCAGAAATGTTTTTTGCCTGGTGTTTTGTAAGCAACTGATTTAATAACATGGCGACTGCTGATACATTACGGTCATATTCTTTGGCGAGATCAACCAAACGCATCCTCCTTTCATACTTTTCTATTATTTCTTGCTTTGTTTGTATGGACCAAAAAATGATTTTCTACTGTTTTTCTTTTCCTCGTTTCTAATTCACGTAAAACTATCGTAAGACCTCATGGCCCGAGGGGCGAATGACGAGCACGGTGCATCCATCTATCTATTTACCCGTCTATCCACACACACACAGAGACATATGGAAGAAGTACCTCTTAGCCAATGGGATGCCAGGAAGATGCTAGGCTAGCCAATGGCAGAGCAGCTATGAGTATGTTGCGTTCGGGAAACTCCGGAGCTGGGATTAGCAGCCCATACTGCGAGTGTCATCCCATACTTTTACCTTTTCGTATCCTGAAACTAGAGGCAATATTTTCCTGTTGAGGCGTTTCATAACTTGAAAATTTCGTATGAAGAGACGTTCGTAAGTAGAGGTACCACTGTACTATCCATCCATTATCCATACCGCTTATCCTCACAAGGGTCGCGGGGCGTGCCGGAGCCTATCCCAGCGCTCTTTGGGCAAGGCAGGGGAGACCCTGAATTGGTTGCCAGCCAATCGCAGGGCACACAAAGACAAACATCCGCACGCAAAATCGCACCTAGGGGCAATTTAGAGAGTCCAATCAACTTACCATGCATGTTTTTGGAATGTGGGAGGAAACCGGAATACCCGGAGAAAACCCACGCCGGCACGGGGAGAACATGCAAACTCCACACAGGGAGGCTGGGGCCGGGATCGAACCCACGACCTCTGAACTGTGAGCCGGACGTGCTAACCAGTCGACCACCGTGCCACCCACCACTGTACTAGTTATTTGTTAAAAAATGTAGTTGTTTGAAAATGTAATGTAATCCAAGTGCCATAATATTTAGGTCTGAAAGCATTTTATTATATCACTGTGAAATACTGTTGCACAAAACACAAGATGGCAAAAAGGCTTAACATGAGTAAAGGACTATTAAAAAGAATCATGTATACATATAATTTGTTTTAATATTTATCTTCTTTAGGTTACATGTGTCATCGGTGCCTGAGTCTCTACCCTGCAGGGAGCAAGAGTTTCAAGACATTTACAGCTTTGTGGAGAGCAAAATCATTGATGGCACAGGAGGGTGAGATTACAATCATTTTTTTTGCGGGAACAGTGGTAAATTGATTGCAAGGCTCTTTACTCCAGAGAACCTGCACTAGAACAGTCGTAGTGTTGCTTTTTAACTAGGACACAGCAAAGGCAGCATTTTCAAATTTGGTCACAAGTCAAGTTTTTGTGTATAGCTGTTAATCACAACAGAGTTTCAAGGGGTTTAAGGGGTAATAATTGTGGCCCACAATTTGCTGTAAAATAATTATTTCTTAGTGTGGGATTTTTTTTCCCCCACTGAATAAATGCACTTTGAATTAAAGGTTGGATTTTACTCTTTTTTTGTTGTTGTTGTTGTTGTTGTTCTTTTGTTCCTTATTTCGAAAAAAAAATAATTTATTAGAAGCTAAAGAATACGCATTCTTGGGCAGTGTAGGTTTAGGTGGCAATCACTTTTTCATACAGGGCCATGTAGGTTTGGATCATTTTCCTCCAACATAAGGTGTTAAACTAAAAGGGGGATGTGCAAAACTAGGATGAGAAGATGGCAAAGATGAGAGAGACGTGGAAGAAAAGACAGAGCTTACAAGAAGGGTGTGGGGGTGGTCGGCAGGCTGAGGGTGGTTGGCAGACCGGGACTTGCGACGGCCTGAGCGACCCATCGTGGAGGAGCGACACGAGAGGTTCCCAGTGAAAAGGCAAAGCAGCAGCCAGTGAGACAATCACTCCCTGATTGGAGGTGGAGGGATGGTTAGGAGCAGGGGGTAACGTCTTTGGCTTGAGGGATTGTCTGAGTCGGCTGGGTCCACTACTGGTCACTACGTTCTGTCACGTGAAGTTGAAGAGTAAAAAGTCTGTATCCATGAAAATACAAAGTAACTACAGAGAACTGGACTGGAAGAGAGTTTGCATCTTCACTCAACGGTTTGACGTACTACTACTTACCACATGTCACTGAGTAACTCAAGCTTTTAAACTAAGACATCAGCCTTATATGACATAATAAAGGACAAAGCATAAAAGGACCATAGCAACTGATACATCAAGTAACATGCAGTCATAACAGACTGTCTACTTTATGCATGTTTATGTATTGAATTAATGTAATGACCATTAATTACATTTTGGAATAAGGCTGTAACATGACAAAGTGTGTTTAACTTGAAACTTTGTGAATAATTTACAAATGCCATGGATATGATGTTATAATCAATGCGATGACCCTGCATAATTAAAATAACCAGGCCGACAAAACTGGTTTGTTTTAGGTGTATGTATATCTCAGGTGTGCCGGGGACGGGGAAAACTGCAACAGTGCATGAGGTGATTCGATGTCTGCGGAATGCAGCAGACATTAACGAGATCCCATCATTCCACTTCATCGAGATCAACGGTATGAAGATGACAGATCCTCATCAGGCCTATGTTCAGATTCTTGAGGTGAATAAACTGTTCAGTAAGTTTGCCTTGTAGCATACGGCCTTTAAATCACAATGATATTTATTGCCCGGAATGAGTGCAAAGACAAGTTGACTTTATACGACATACAGCACCAAGACCTACATAGAATAAAGTACCCTGAACCCCCACTAGAGACCAACACCCACAGCAAATTGCAAATATCTCTAAGAAGATCCATCTACAATTAAATTTATTGCCTTAATAAACCAGGGTTCCCCACCTTTCAGTAACGGAGAGCTATTTCTTGGTTGCTGATTAATGCAAAGCGTTGCTATGATTAACAATCAAATTACTTTTAATTATTTTAATCTTAATTAAATTCATTTATGTGAAAACACCAAGTTGCGCCTCAAATCAAGTCATTGATTAGCAAAACTGCTTGGCTATATACATACTCTAGATCAGGGGTGTCGAACTCCGGTCCTCGAGGGCCGCTGTCCTGCCTGTTTTCCATCTCTTCCTGCTGCAACGCACCTGTTTGAAATCATCAGTTCTGCAGGAGCCTGATCTTGATCCCAATTGTTTGGATCAAGTGTTTTGGAGGAAACCTCTAAGAGATGCAGGAGGGCGGCCCCCGAGGACTGGAGTTTGACACCCCTGCTCTAGATACTTAAGATGTGTCTTGGCCCGACTCAATTGTGAATTTCTTTTTCTGAAATCCGTGTTACCCTGGCTACGCAATTCCCGGATAATTGGACAGTATTTTGGTGATACGGTATCCCACAGGGTCTAAAAATAGCAACAGTGTCACTTTCAACACCGTCATAAAAAAAAGCAGCACATGAGAACATACAAATGTGCCGTTGTTTTCAACTCATCATTACTGTAACTATTTCAAACTAATAATTAGTGTTGTTCAGATGCCATTTTTTGGTCCCGATACCGATTCCAATACCCAGCAGTGCGGTATCGGCCGATGCCGATACTGTACCTATACCAGACTTTTGGGGAAAAAAAAGTAGAAAAAAAAGATATGTATATATATATATATATATATATATATATATATATATATATATATATATATATATATATATATATATATATATATATATATATATATATATGAGCATTTTTTTTCTTGTAATTCTAAAGAACTGCATACTCACTTGGATGTAAAACCATTGCTATCATGGCTTGGTCAGACTTAAAAACCTTTGTGAAACAGGAAAAAATAAGAAATAATATACACGAGGTATCTTTGAGAGAGATTGTGTCGGATTAATTACAAAAGATATAGGACATTATTATAAAAGTTTGTTTTGAGTACTGCATTAGTGACCCATCGCAACAACTTCCGCTCCCAAATCCAATTTCAAAACCAAAAGCAAGCAGTAGAAAAATCCAACAAGTTCAACTCCAAAATCCAAAATTGAGCAGGGTTTGTTGTTGCGGTCCATTCCCCTTGTTCATGCTCGCTGCCGCCACCGCCGCAAACTCTTGGTCCTTGTTCACATGTTTCGTCCTCAAATGTTTTATCAGATTTGACGTTTTGAACCTGGCCACTTTAGTTTTACCTCTTGCAACTTTCGCACCGCTAATTTTGCACTTAGCTGTTGTACTCGCTTGAGTACAGTAATTCCATAATTCCATATCGCCACCGGCATTATTTCTCCTGTACCTCACTGTTTTTTTTTTTTTCTCTCAACATGAAAAAGCATCCCCGCCATTGGTTAAGAGCGTCCGTTCTGTGCCAATAGCGACGGCTAATACTGAACAGTCTCCACACACCAGTGTCATAAATAAGCAAGATACAATGCGCTGCATTCAATGTAAATTGAGCAGGGTTTGTTGTTGCGGTCAATTCCCCTTGTTAATGCTCGCCGCCGCAAACTGTTGGTGCTCGTTCACATGTTTCGTTCTCAAATGTTTCATCAGGTTTAACGTATTGAACCTGGCCACTTTGGTTCCGCCTCTTGCAGCATTCGCTCTAGCTGGAGTTTCTATGTAGTTACATATCGCCGACATTATATCTCCTCTACACCACTGGGTCCGGCTGGGCTCAGCTCAAAAGAACAACATGGGTCCCCCTTCCCATGGTCTCACCACCTGTGAGAGGGGCCAAAGGGGGTTGGGTACGTAGTGAGCTGAGCGCCGGCCAAAGGCGGGGACCTTGGCAGTCCTATACCCAGCTACAGAAGCTGGATCTAAGGAAGTGGAATGTCACCTCTCTGGCAGGGAAAGAACCTGAGCTTGTAGATTTTGACTAGATATAGTTGGACTCGCCTACACACACGTCAGTGTTTCATACACTGTTGTGAAGTCAATAAAGTTGCACCCAGATATGTCAAGTCATTTTGTCCATTGTTCAATGACATGGGCTGGCTCTTGAACGAGCGTTATATGTGCAAATTCATGGATTAACTTGTTTGCATTGATTTCTGTGGGGATCCGTCTGCAGCTATTGTTGTCCAAAATTTCCGTGAGTTCTTCCTCGTCAACACTATTTAAGTCAGATCGCCAGGTTTGAAACACTACATGCACGTGGGCAGGCATGTAATTGAGGAAATGTGCCACAACATCACTCTGCACATCCCAATTCAGCTTTCTCTAGTATGACAGGTGCCATCTTCACAGATTAAGCTATTATTCGGCCAACACTTTCCCATTGTTTCTGATCAAAATCATGTCATGTCAAGATCAAAGAAAGGAACTTCAAGAGACTTTCCTGTCATTCACTGATTGTAGAAATCAGACCAGAATTCAGACCGACAGTCTCTCACAACTCCTCCCACATCATACCTCATCTCAAGTGATCTTAGTACAAGCTGAATTTTACAGTAATTTTTAAAGTCTGTTTTCTTTTGGCCAATCTAGTCTTCAGAACCTCAAAGAGCTTTGACTTGGGTGTGTTGTCATACCGGTTTTCATTCAGTCTACAGAAAGCTAACGCTGCTAGGTAGGGGTGTAACGTGTTTTGTATTCGTTCCGAACCGTCTCTGTACGGGCTTCACAGTTCAGTGCACGCGGTCATAGTCAACGCCTGAGACCAAGCGACCGCCGCATTTGTTGTTTTAAAAAGAAATAGATCAAAACAAATATAGAAGAAAAATGGTGAGTGCGGGAGAAAGCATGGAGCTAGAGGAGCCATCTGCACTATACAAATCAGCCATTTGTATAGTGTATTGTGTATATACAGTAGAGTATAATTAGCCGGGAACATTTCGGCTTCCGTACGGCAGCGATGGAGTTCAAGGCTGCGAGCGATGGAGCGAACAAGAACTGTGTGTCGGCATTGTTGGACCTCTGTTCGGTATGTTGCAGGTAACACTTCAAACATGCTAACATCACTCCAATACAGTTACCAGGGGTTGAAAAAAGAAAGCCGCTCAACACCAACAACTTGTCCCCGCTACTTTTAAGCAGCCTGGAGAAGTGTAAGCAGACAGAGGCAACTATATTTGTAATTACTGAAGCAATCGGCATGTACATAGCAGCATCTATACACCCATATGCTTTCGTCGAGGAGCCGGGCTTCAAATGTTTATTAAACATGCTGTAGCCCCGTTACAATGTTCAATCCCGGGCGCATATTAGCAAGACCACGCTCCCTGTCATATACAATCGCACAAAAGCTGTGGTGGAGCATGAATTGTCCTCTGCTGCGCCCTAACTCTTAGAACCAAGTTATAAGTTACTAGTTGGCAAATGCTACTTGACTAAATCTGCAACGTCATTCTATCCATATAAGAAAGGGGGGTTTCCTGTGTTTAATTACCGTATTTTCCAGACTATGCGTTGCTCTGGAGTACAAGTCGCACCAGCCATAAAATGCATAATAAAGGAGAAAAAAATATATGTCGCACTGGAGTATAAGTCGCTACATCCCCTCTTGGAATCCAAGTTATCTCTGTCCCATAACGCAAATAAATGTGTCCATATAAATCAAATTAATAAAATTGTGCGCTTAATAAACATCATTTCCGCCGAGCTACGTTGGTAACATGTAGCTAACATCCACACATGTAGCATTACAAGAAAGACTTTAAACTCACCAAAACTGTTGTAGATCGATTAAATAAGTATTTTATTTATCCCCGGCCATGTAGAATGTTTCCAAGTCTCCAAAAGTACTGTATGTATTCGTTCGTAATTTCTCTCTTTCTCTCCTCTGCTCTGCTCTCCTCCGTGCGTGTGTGTGGCTGGCTGATGATGCAAGACCATGCACGCAGGCACTGCGCCAAAACAGTACACTATTTTATATAGATGGATTGATAGACAGTCAAATTGTCTTTTATCATACTATTTTAATTACTTAACAAAATATTCGATTTTAACCATTTAAATTACTCATGCATTTTAATTGCTTTAAGGATTTATCTTATGTTTCTTTGTGGGTTACAATAACATGTGAAATTAATATAGAGGCAATTGTCATGGCTTGTCTTATGTATTTGAGACTTATGGCTGTACCGAACCCGTACGTTACCCCCATACCGAGGTACATACTGAACCGTGACTTGTGAACCGTTACACCCCTACTGCTAGGCGATTTACCATATGATGGTAAACAAATCTTCAACCCTTCATCTGTCATGAGTTGAATGGTGCTAGCACCAATCTAAACAAGGACCGACAAATCAATCCTCATCAGACAACCTTTGCATTGTTGATGTACTGTACATAATTAAGTTTAAAGTCCCTGTAAAGAGAATATAAATGTTTCTTTTTCAGTTAAAATGCCACAGAGAAGAGTTTTGTTGTTATTAGTATGAAAAAGGCGGTGGTACCCGGCCGTTCATCTAGTACATGGGCTGAACCACTCGGGCAAATCGCTCAGGCCATTGCAGCAACACTGCGTTGTCATCTCTGGTCATACTCAGCAAGCCTTCCATCTTGCGTCAGGTACGTGGCCAAAGATTTCATAATACATTTTCTCAACAACTTACTTGATTGTGAGAAATTTGTTCCCCAGGTATTGTTTCCTAACATCCCGGCAGGCAGTACACCATCCCACATGATGGTTTGGCGTTTCGCCTTCAATACCACATTTTGGGCAAGTTGCGTACGTAGCCCAGCCTATGGTATTTTTGTGTTTCTGGAGATTGCAAAATCCTGTAATGACTTTTACTACCAGATTTAGTTGATCTCTTCTCAAAGTCAGCTTTTCCACACTGACTTTCAAAGCACAGACACAGCTTGCATACGGGACCATAATGAAGGGTTATGGGTAGGGTTGGGCACCAAGAACCGGAAATCGAGTGGAACCGGGACCATCATTCCAGTTCTCCTGGAACCGTTCTGATTGATTAGAATGTCGGTGCTAAGTTTCGATTCCTAGTTAGTCTTAAAAAAAAAGCTCCTCTCGAGTGGAGGGGTTCACCTCCGCACGTGCCGGCCAGCAAGCCTGGGCCGCCGCGACTCTGGGCATGCGCCGGGCTCTTACCACGGATCTCCATAGCTGCGGCGGCCACTGGACACCGCGGTGACAGCAGTCGCCCTTCGTGGGGTCGATTATCCTGCCCGGTCCGGCCCGGCTAGCCATTCGGCCGACGCCTAGCCATAGGTCTGACGTGATGCGTGATCGGCTAAGTGCATCTAATGCCAATATTGAGCAGCACACAAATGCACATATCCAGCTAAAATTTAGTTTAGTTGCAGCATATACATACATACATACTGTACAAATACACATACAGCATATGGTTACATACAGTAGACTGCTTAGTTTAGGTAAACTTTCCTTGCTTGCCCTTAAAATGCAGCGATGTGTTTGTCATATACATTTTCTTTCTTAAGACAGACAAGGTTTGCCAATGAGTTGGTGTTAAGTAGCATGCTTTCAGCTAGTGTGGTGTTGCGGCCCTGGCGCAAGCGTGTCAAGTAGGGCTGCCACAAGCTATTATTTTGCTAGTCGACTAATCACCAACAGTAGTGCTGAGTTGCACTAACATTATGAAACTACCTATAAATACAAAAAAAAAATACTTGTAAACATTTCACCTTTTTGGGCACCAATCCTTTTTTTAATGTAGAGGAGAATGAAATCAAATTATTAAAATGAGGGAAAAGCACTGTGCTACATAAAACAAAACCAAACACTTTTATTGGTTTTTATTTGATTCAAAACGTTTTGTTTTGCTTCTCTAATATGCACAATTTAATCTACACATTCCAAAAATATATATATATTTAGAAATCTAAATTAGTACATTATCATGATTAAATGTCATGACTTTCATTGTTCGGTGTTGCCATTGAGGGTTTGTGAAAAATAGGTCTTGTTGTGTTAACTTGGAGAGCCCTGATTTCCAATTCCTAAACGCAACACTCGGTGCATTGTCACAGCAACCGTTAGGCAGCACGTCCAATTGCTGCTCTATGTTCGCTGACTAATGCTTCCATAATCCGTAGAAGACGCTAACATATGTTATCGTACCAGAACAGGGACATGCACGGTAGCCTGTGTGTGCTAACTAAGGCTAGCTTTCAGAAACGACTGCCCCAATGTGTGAAATGAACGCTAACGCTAACTCTAAGCCTTGACGGCGTTACCCACAATGCTTCTGTTTACATCATGGATGACCCAGATTACTACTACTGCGCATGTGCGATGCAGAGAATCATGCTATGCCATGCCGGCCGTGGGATATGAGGCTTTTTTTCTAGAGGAAAACACAATAACAAATAATTAGATATAAATAAACAACGCATCCGCTATTGAAATTAACTGTCGACGATTTTGATCATTTAGGTAAGTCGTGTTAGTGATCTAATCTTGGCAGTTTTAGTGTCAAGTAATTTACCCAATGTACGTATGCAGTTTGTTTACAACAGAGGCGTGAGAGAGCGGCTATGTTTAACATTGTGTTGCGAATCGATTCATTTATTTTTTTACATCGATGCATATTTTAAGCATTTATATCGATATAAAATCGATTTTCGATAAATCATTACATCCCTAGTGCTTGCCTATGGATGGCCTTATGCATGAAGGTGTTTTTGTTTGTTTTTTTAATTGTGGTAACTTCCCAAACTAAAAAAAAAAAATAGTCCAATGACAGAAATGGGCTTTGACATTAAAAAAAAAAAAATTTTTAAATGAATAAATTAAAAATCGACTCTTGGATATGGGTCATACAATAAACATACTCGTGGGAATGGGCTTCCATATTAAAAAAGAGAGTGAGTGAAATAGAAAAAAAAAAAGGTTTTGTATGGATTGCGTGGGCTAGAGTGAATAGAAAAAAGTGAGCGCAAGCTGTCAGACAATTCTTTCTAAAAATCTCAGATGAACTTGTCACCGTGGACACAATATTTTTTCAATTTGCATCGTGTTTGGACATTTCGTAGTCCAAACACGTCTTCTTCCATAAAAGTCCACTTTTAGACATTAACGTGTACCTTTTCTTTGACTTGTTAATTTGTTTTCCCCTGACATATTTCAAAAATTTATTGGACTTTTAATCTGCTCTAATGCCGTGATTTTTTTTATCCAATTTAACAAAAGAACATGGTTGTGTTCACCAAACCCTTGCCATTCTCACGAGCCCTTTGTGGAACCAGTATCTTAAACCATTAAATCGTGAGAGCATTTTGTTTGAGTTGTGCGCTCTCCCATAGATCTCAGTTGAAAACCAGACAGGTGTCGGAAATTAACAGCTGCCTTCAGGGGCGGTGTTAGATTTTTATCCTTGGGACGGGCTGGATGCCCACAGGGTGGCCAAGGCCATCTCAAAAATTGAAATTTGGGGACTTACACATTCCACTTCCACATTTTTGTGACCGATTGTAATAGTTCCAACTTTAAACTGTTCAGCTAATGCGCTTTTTTTATTTTTTACATTTCAAAATAAAAGCTAAAAATTACATTTGTCTAATTTCCACATTTCTTGATCGCTTCAGATCGTTCCAACATTATACTGTTCAGCTGCTTATGAGCTGTCCAAAATGGCCAAAATATTAGGTACACTGCAGATTCTTGTCTGTAGGCGCCCCCAATAGGGAGGCCATATTGGCCAAAATATTAGGCACAGCCTGCACGTCTTGTCTGTCACCAAATGCGGCTTTGCAAGAGTCAGCAGTCCCCTTCAAAATTTCCGTGGGCATGTTGATTTGTTTAATACAATATTTACTTCAGGTCCCTATGATTAAGCAGCAAAAAAAAAAGAAATACTCCAGAAAATTAGAAAGTTTATCCTCAAATGAAATCTGCTCCACAAAGGAAAAAAAATGTGTGTGTATGCGCGTGTGTGTGGGAGTGCGTGTGTGGGGGTGTGTGCGTGTGTGTGTGTGCGCGCGTGCGTGTGTGTGTGTGCGCGCGTGTACCTATTTTGAACAGTAATTGAATTTAAAAGCAAACATGTTTTGGCTAACTGTCTCAACAGAAACTAACTAGTCAGAAGGCTACACCTGATCATGCAGCTTCCCTCCTGGAGAAACGATTCAGTAACCCTGCTCCCAAAAAAGAAACCACTGTGTTGTTGGTGGATGAAGTAAGAACCTTTTTTTTTTTTTTAATTGTAACTTTATTTCTGAACACTTCCAATTTAGGAATAACATATTCATATACCAAGGAACAGAACATAAGACATTCCATTTTTTTTTGGTGGCCATTACCTGTCCATTCCCATTTAATCATCGATCGTGTATCCATAGTGAAAAGGTTCGGACCAAAAGTCAGTTTGCTTGTCCCAAACATTGTCCATTGTCAAATATTCTTCTCTAAGGGAGAGCCCAGACACCCTGTGGAGGAATCCCATTTCAGCCGCTTGTATCAGGGATCTTGTTCTTTCGGTCACGACCCACAGCTCGTGAACATAGGTGAGGATAGGAACGTAAATCTTCACCACGACAGACCGATACAGAGTCTGCATCCCAGCAGACGCTGCACCAGATCCGCCTGTCGATCGCCCATTCCATCCTGCACTCCACCCTTTTCCGACTGAGGACCATGGTCTCAGATTTGAAGGTACTAATTCTCATCCCAATCGCTTCACACTTGGCTGCGACCCGCTCCAGTGATGGCTTGAAGAAACCAACAGTACCACATCATCTGCAAAAAGCAGAGATGCCATACTGAAGCCACCAAACCGGACCCCCACAACACCTCAGCTGCACCTTGAAATTCTGTCCATAAAATTTATGAACAGAACGGTGACAAAGGACAGCCTTGGTGAAGTCCAAACCTCACTGGAAACGAATCCGACTTACTGCCAGCAATCCAGACGAAACTCGGACCTCGGTGGTACAGGGACTGACGGACAGTCTGTATCAGGGGGCTCGCTACCCCGTACCCCCGAAGCATCCCCCATAGAACTCCCCGAGGGACATGGCCGAACACCTTCTCCAAGTCCACAAAACACATGTAGACTGATGGGGCGAACTCCCAGACTTCTTCCTTCTGACAGGCGATTCTGCCAGACATTCCCAGCAAACCCTCACAACACGTTTGGGTCTGCCGGGTCGGACCGGCATCTTCCCCCACCATCGGAGCCAACTCACCACCAGGTGGTGATCAGTTGATAGCAGCCCCAGTGAATATTTTAAAGTGCATCAGATGTTAACCAGTAATATTCATAACCAAAAGTGGGCTCTAAAGTGCTTCAGATACATTCCAGTCACAATCACATTTCATTAATATCATGGTGTCATTCGTGAGTCGGAGTCATCATTTTCGTCGCCAATTGTTGTGGTACGGAAAAAGAACGGAGACATATGGTTGTGCATTGATTACAGGAAGCTGAACCTGCAGACTGTTAAGATGCCTACTCTCTTCTAAGGAGGAGTCATTGTCCGCTCTGGAGGAGTCTTTGACCGCTCTGTTCCTTTCCAAGTGGTTCAGCGTTCTCAATATAAAATCTGGGTATTATCAGATCGAGATGAATGAATCAGACACACCTAAAACTGTTTTTGTGACACCCATTGGATTTTGGGAATTCAATCGAATGCCCCAAGGCATGACAAACGCTCCATCTATGTTCCAGCAGTTGATGGAGAAGAGTATGGGGGATCTCCATTTGAAGGAAGTTATGGTTTTGCTTGATGATCTGATTGTCTTTTCAGACACGCTTGAAGAGCATGAGCGACGGTTGTTGCGGGTGTTAAAGCGCTTAAAAGAATACGGTCTGAATCTCTTTCCTGAAAAATTTACGTTTTTCCAAGCATCTGTTAAATATCTTGGACACATTGTTTCAGAAAATAGAGTTGAGACTGATCCTGAAAAGAATATTGCCTTAAAATCTGGCCAATTCCACCAACGTTGAAGGACCTTAAGTCATTGATGAGATTTGCTGTATATTATCAGAGATTCACTAAAACATACTCCGCCATTGCAAAGCCCCTTAATGATTTGTAGCTGTGTACCTACCCCCCAAGGTCTAAAGGTCCATGTACAATCAGTCCACTTCCTATTCCCAGTACTTTGCCAACCAGCAAGCTAGACTTTTAAAAAAGTGCTGTAAAGTCAGGCGAAAGAAATGAAGCTCGCTTTTAATCAGGGAGTTACTCCATCACACCTCGAGGAAGGTGACCGGGCTTTGGTGCGAAATGTCCGACTTCGTGGCAAGCATGAACTGGAAGATAAATGGGAGCAAGAGGTTTACGTTGTTCTGAAACATGCTGGAGATCTGCCAGTGTGTACAGCGCGGCCTGGACCCACTTGCACGCTACACAGGGACTTACGTCTGCCATGCTCTTTTCTGCCAGTGTGTGGTGGTTAGAGTTCTGCTGCTAGTACTCCACTGCGTCGCCCGAACACCCGTAGTCAGGAACCCGCTTGTGTTGAGTACAGTGAAGATCCAGTTGAGGAGGAAGATGGGTGTAATGCGCCTCAAGTTCGGATCCAGCCAGCCATGTTTTAGTGTGAAGGTTAATCTGTCGGACCGTTTCTTGAATGCAGTCTTCAGTCTTTGCTCCGGCCTGCTGGTTTACTAGAGTCCGCAGCAGATCCAGTGGGCCTCGTTCCTGAAAATTTGCACTCACCTATTGATGGGGAGTTCTCTGCTGAGTCTGGTGTGTCCCTGCCTGCGGGGGTAGACGGCTTGAGCCTGGTGAAGCCTTATCTGAACCTGATTGGGTTCCGCCTGCCCATGTTCCTGCAGTTCTCTGTGGGAGTGCCAATGCGCCCTGACCAAACAGAGATCTCACCCAGCCAAGGTGAGCAATTGAACTGTTCACCTGCTGTACCGGTTGGAGCTACTCACCTATCTGATCTGGTTGTTGACTCGATTTCTGTTGTCGGCCGTACAAGTCGGCAGCGTCAACCTCCTAGGCGCCTTCAATATGCGGCGTTAGGTAATCCGCTTCTTTCAGCTATACAGACGTTTCATGGAGTTTGCAATGCTTATAGTGAACTATTTGGTAGGGCTGCAGCTACTAACCCTGTACGGTCTCATAGCCGCGATCTTTAGCATGCAGCGGGAATTGCATGGTCTGAAGTGGGAGGGTGTAGCCCAGATGGTAAAACTGGAACTAATACATTTTCTTTCCTCTTAGTATTCAGATCTCCGGTAGAGTTACTTTTTCCTTGCGAGTTATGCGGTCACGTGATTAGCGCGTCTAATACGTTTTGCTTGAATGCGGATGCGATTGGACAAATCACATGAACTTCACTGTTCTCTAATTTCATGAACTTTTTACTATTTGTGAACCTTACTATGCATTACTCAAAGGGCTGTTTTTAACCAGTATATTTATTTTAATTATTTTTTTTGTGTAATTACTATTTTTTACAAGAGCTTTATTTTTGAGAAGTTCAAGACAATACAATAATGCAGCTGTTACTGAATGCATGCTACTGAACACCAATTGATTGGCTAACCTTGTCTTTCTTTAGAAAGAAAATATATATGACAAACACAATGCTGCATTTTAAGGGCAACCAATAAAAGTATCTAATCTAAGCAGTCCATGTAACCATATGCTGTACGTGTATATGTACAGTATGTATATATATGCTGCAGCTGTGTATGCTGTAAGCTAAATATTAGCTGGATATGTGCATTTGTGTGTTGAACTTGTTGGCTCAATGTTGGCATTAGACGTACTTAGCCGATTACGACTTTGGGTCATGAGCCGCATCGCATCAGTTCTATGGCTAGGCGATGGCCAATGGGCCAGCCGGGCCGGCCCGGGCAGGGTCACCCATCCCGCGAAGGGCGACTGGTGCAACTGCGGTGTCTCAGCGGCCGCCGTAGCTGTGGAGAAGGGCCGGCCGCACGCTCAGAGTCGTCACCGCCGTGGCCCACGCTTGCCAGCCGGCACGAAGCTAGCGGAGGGGCTGGTTAAGAGGAGCACGGCAGCTCAAGTAAGTGCGAGCTACCATGCTATTGTGATGGTGCCAGGAGCCTGGGGCGGCGCGCCGTGCGCACACTTTTTTTTTTCTTTTTTATTTTTTGCGTCGTACTTCGTTCGTGCTTCTTCTTCACGGCTAACTAGGAATCGAAACATAGCACTGACATTCTAAAATCCGAACGGTCCCGGGAGAACCGTAATTGTGGTCCCGGTTCCACTCGATTCCCGGTTCTCCGTGCCCAACCCTAGTGTCAGGTCACACCCCTTAGGACATGGATCTTCAATCTTGTTCCTGAAGGGCCTGCGTCCTGCCTGTTTTCCTTCCCTCCCTGCTGCAACCCACACCTGATTCAAATTATCAAGATCGTTATCCACCTTCTGCAGACCTTGCTGATAATCTGATCATTTGAATCAGGTGTTTTGCAGGAGGGAGAGATGGAAAACAGGCAAGAAACCAGCCCTCGAACAGGATTGAAGACCCCTGCCTTAGGACATTAATAAATAACACACAATGAGGAGGGAGACACTCAACACTATATTGTCTTTTTACTCGCGAGGAGAGCAAAGGACACTGTACAATTACAATTCCTCACAGCGCTCTGGAACAGCCGCCTCCTCTCTTTTTATTTTGTTTGGGTGGTCCCTAATAGAAATTGCTAATCTAAAGGGTGGGGGGAACATGTTGCATCGCGACAAACAGTTCAAAGACTGTGTGTGTGTGTGTGTGGGGGGGGGGGGGGGTGTGTGTGGGTGTGGGTGGGGGTGTGAAAGTTCGTTGTTATTGTTATATTCAGTACCAAGGACTAGGCGCCTAACCATGGGATACTCTTCAATAAGAGCATCGTTCCTATTTTGCAGCTGCGTCTTCTCACGTTCGACTTTCTTCACAAACAACTTGGACTTACATGATTCAAACAAGTTTCTAATGCTGAATAAATGCCTTACAATACTTATAAGAGTAAATGTGGGATAACTTATGTACAATTATTCTAATAGAGGGACATGGGGCGGAGCACACGATTAACTGACGGAATTATTGAGTGTGCCAACATAGCTTTGCCTCGCCGTTTGGGTTATGACTATTACTGGTTAACATCTGATGCACTTTAAAGCAGCCCAGTTACTCACTGAGGCTGCTATACACTTTATGAATGTTTGCCATTTTGATATCAATTGTGTTCTTCCTTTTAAGATAACAAATGTTGTATTTTTATTTTGTACGATATTGGAATATTTTAACATTGAGGCTGATATTTATAACACAGTTTGTGTTATTTGATACCAGGCGCCAGAAGGTCTCTCAGATGTTGTCGGACTTCCTTGATGTCTTGAGGATGGATGGGTCTAGCTCTGTGCTAAAATGGAGTTTCGTCATGCAGCTTTATATGATGTTTGGCTTTGTCTGTTCATCCAAAGTCCATGTCACTCAGTGCAAAAACCTCCGGTATCTGTTTGACTGTTATTCGTGACCTCCACTCCGGTGAAATGGGTGGTTCTCCAAAATCCAGTTTCAGAGCAGGGGCGTTCTCTAATGATAAAAAGCTTGTGGACACTGTATGCGATCAGATCTGGGAGGAGACTGCAAGTTCAGCGATGGTGGATAAAGGCGGGAGAGTCACATCCAGGTCTGACTTATTGCTGAAGATAACTGGAATCTTTTTGTGGAATTGGTTTGGGAATGTGATCAGAGTTTTTTTTTTTACACACAGCCCACCTGGCAATGGTGAGACTGGATGTTCGACAAGTACCCGCTGACCAGGTGACAAACTGGTGGAATGGGTGGAACCAGCAACGGAAATGGTGTGACCAGCAGGAACATGCCAATTCATGCCAGTTCATGCCAATTAATGCTGTGGCCTGATGTACACCGCCATCAGGAACAACAAGTGCCAGTGCGGCAACATCAAAGCCAGCTCCCAGGAACTCCCATTGAAACGTGACCACCATCTCCACATATCCAAAATAAGGAATTGCTTGTGCTCTTTCGAGTTGCAGCAAAAATCACACAGGGCTTTTACAGGTTGATCTGTAAAATATTGGTTGTCGAATGACACTGGAATTGGAGTGACTTGTGAGGCTGTGTGGACAGTTAAACTCTTCGTCCGCAATTTTGAGGTCGGCCGTGCAGCTAGATCCAATTAAGCCTTTAGGTAATCCAGATGAAACGGTTTGGAATAGGCTTGGTTACTTCATTACATTTTACACTGATTTTCTGGTTGGGACATTGTGGGTCCACAACAGAATAATGTATAATCTGTAAGATTATATCCAAATATGTACGGGCAAATTACAACTACACCCTGGGGTTGTCCATACCCCTGCCAGGGTCATCTAGGGCAAACAGGTCTAAGGTAAGGGACCATACAAAGCACTGCTCAGAAACCCCCCATGATGAACAAAATCTTTCACAGACATTCTCCCTCACTCGGGGGTGGGTCACCGGCCTCCTCAATGGTGACTAATGGTCGAGCCTGCACCCATGAGCTCATAGTGGTACAGCGCGTTAAGGTAATGTGGGTTCAGCACCTAAAAGAGTCAGATGCATAGAGAGATGGGCAAGGACCTTGGCGGCCCAATCCACAACTGCAGAAACCAACATTTCTTCTGGTCTCATATTTGACTACTCTTCAGAATTAGTAGCCTCTGTGTTAAGTCACTTGGTCTCCTGGCACTTATCCATCATTCAGCATAGTCCACAGTTAAGATTTGGTTGGGACTTCGGAAGGTCATTACAGAAGTTTAATTTTGGCCTGCTTTTTCCATTCCCAAAGCAGTCGTCGTGTGTTTTGGGGTTTATTTGTCCTGTTGGAAGGCCTAGTTGTGTCCAAGTTGACGGCATCTCACTAGATGTAAATGTAAACTAAATGTAAATTTTGTCCACAACTATAGATGCGATTAAATGTACCTGAAATTTAATACATGTACTTTCTATCTGCAGTTGGACCTCTTGTGGACCAGAAAGCAAGATGTGATGTATAGCCTTTTTGACTGGCCAACGCAACGTCATTCCCGCTTGGTGGTTTTGACCATCGCAAACACTATGGACCTGCCAGAGAGGATCATGATGAACAGGGTGGCCAGCAGACTGGTGAGAAATACATCCCGAAGTTGTACAGGCAGAGGTGGCATACTCAGAGCTGCCAAATGTTCTGGCTTTTCTGTATTTTGTTGCGCAAATCACAGAACAGAGACTTCATTACGGGGATATTTAAATAAACATCATGGGTCACATTGCCCACAAAGAGCAAAAATTAGCAAAAATACTTGGTATATAATTGTTTTCTATGTTTGACAACACGCCGCTTCCAGCAGTGGCTCCATTGATGTCAGTGTCATTGTGGAACCTACACGGACGCTAGCAGACGAGTCCAAAGCTATCTGAAAGCTAACGTCTTCAATTGATCCCGATCGTAGCTGGTTTGACATCAGTGACTAAACAAGGGCAGCCACACAAAGTTAAGCCTGATTGGTAGATTTTCGTGACCATTATTGCGCAGCAATATTTCTGTGCTAACGAGAACTTTATCCATTATAAATTAACAAACTACATCATACTGCAATGTATTATTACACTGTCAGTGCCATACTGAAGTTGTACTTGTTGGAATACGCCAAACGGACACGGCTCGGTGAGCGACATTTTTAATCATTTATTTTTATTTTGGTCCTTAAGTATGTCTTCACATGAAATTGCATTTATTTAGAAAAAAAAAGTGTATGTGTATTTTGAAATGGAACCAAAAACTACTGTTTACACTATGCACATCTGGGTGTGACAAAACTGCACCTTTCAGAGTGGCCTTTTATTGTGGGCAGACTAAGGCAACCCTGTTCACTAATGATGGTGTCTAATCAGCGTCTTGATATGGCACACCTGTGACGTGGGATGGATTATCTCGGCAAAGGAGAAGCGCTCACTATCACAAATTTAGACTGGTTTGTGAACAATATTTGTGAGAAATGGTGATATTGTGTATGTGGAAAAAGTTTTAGACCTTTGAGTTTATCTCATAAAAAATATAAGCAAAGACAAGTGTTATTTTTGTTGAATATATGTGTGTGTGTGTATATATATATATATATATATATATATATATATATATATATATATATATATATATATTTTAGAGATAGACGATATGCTTTTTTCAGGGCCGATACCGATTATTAGTAGTCAAGGGGGCCGATAACCGATATTTGGAGCGATATACATTTTCAGTTAAAAGGAAAATATTGGCAAAATCGTAAGAAAAATTTACTCTTAACTTTGTTGCAACATCTTTAAGCATGTTTATTGAACAATGTTTCAGGTTTGCATAATGGTGATTTTTATTATTATACAATAATTTTTGGCAATATAAATCTGTTATAAAATTCGAACAAAAGGTTCAGGGAGCACCCAGGGTTGTCAGCATGTCTTAAAAAGTTAAATAAAAACTTAAACAATAGCTCCATGTAGTTTTCAACGGTAAATTAAGTCCTAAAAAATTTCTAAATGTATATTCATCAAAAATCCCAATATCGGTGCCGATAATCGGCCTGGCCGATAATCGGTCTCTCCCTAATATAATAATAATGATAATAATATAATAAATATAAGCAAAGACAAGTGTTGTTTATTTTTGTTGAGTATATGTGTATATATATATGTGTGTGTGCGTGTGTGTGCTGTCAAGCGATTAAAATATCCCATTATTTTCTTGAATTTGAATACCCTTAACATGAATAAGAGGATTGATTTTCTAATGCAAATACTTTATTAAAGAGAAAACAACCCAAACATATTTTTTTAAGAATATGTTTTATGCAGGCCCACTAGTTGAAACAAGGCATTCGGATAATTGTTGCGTTTGTGGAATAAGAGTGAATCCACCTGTTTTTAGCCATCAGCAGGGGCGGCCATTTTGTCACGTCTGTCGACTGAAAATGACATCACAGTTGCTCAGGTAACAACCAATCACAGCCCACCTGTTTTCTTAAACTGAGCCATGATTGGTCATTATTTGAGCCCTCACGGCATCTGTGATGTCATTTTAAGTTGACAGAAGTGATAACATGGCCGACCCCTGAGATGGCTAGATTTTGCTGCTTGACTCATGTTCCACAAACACAATATTAATCAGAATGCCTTGTTTCAACTAGGGGGCCTGCATAGAACATATTTTGGAAAAAAAATGTTTGGGTAGACCCATCCATCCATCCATTATCTCCCGCTTATCCGAAGTCGGGTCGCGGAGGCAGTAGCTTCAGCAGGGAAGCCCAGACTTCCCTCTCCCCAGCAACATCCTCCAGCTCTTCCGGAAGGATCCCAAGGCGTTCCCAGGCAAGCCGGGAGACATAGTCTCTCCAGCGTGTTCTGGGTCGTCCTCGGGGTCTCCTGCCGGTGGGACATGCCCGGAACACCTCACCAGGGAGGCGTCCAGGAGGCATCCTAATCAGATGCCCGAGCCACCTCAACTGGCTCCTCTCGATGCGGAGGAGCAGCGGCTCGACTCTGAGTCCCTCCCGGATGGCCGAACTTCTCACCCTATCTCTAAGGGAGAGCCCGGACACCCTGCGAAGGAAACCCATTTCGGCCGCTTGTATCCGAGATCTTGTTCTTTCGGTCATGACCCACAGCTCATGACCATAGGTGAGAGTAGGAACGTAGATCGACCGGTAAATTGAGAGCTTCGCCTTTCGGCTAAGCTCCTTCTTCACCACGACAGACCGATACAGGGTCCGCATCACAGCAGACGCTGCACCGATCCGCCTGTCGATCTCCCGTTCCATCTTACCCTCACTCGTGAACAAGACCCCAAGATACTTGAACTCCTCCAGTTGGGGCAGAATCTCATCCCCGACCCGGAGAGGGCACGCCACCCTTTTCCGACTGAGGACCATGGTCTCAGATTTGGAGGTGCTGATCTTCATTCCGACCGTTTCACACTCGGCTGCGAACCGCTCCAGCGAGAGTTGGAGATCGCGGCTTGAAGAAG
Organism: Filicampus tigris; assembly: GCF_054856515.1. Lineage (NCBI taxonomy): Eukaryota > Metazoa > Chordata > Actinopteri > Syngnathiformes > Syngnathidae > Filicampus > Filicampus tigris. The sequence continues at coordinate 788,803 of NC_141228.1, read as the reverse complement.
CCAACAGTACCACATCATCTGCAAAAAGCAGAGATGCAATACTGAGGCCACCAAACCGGACCCCCTCGACACCTCGGCTGCGCCTAGAAATTCTGTCCATAAAGGTTATGAACAGAATCGGTGACAAAGGGCAGCCTTGGCGGAGAATCCGACTTACTGCCGGCAATTCGGACCAAACTCTGGCATCGCTGGTACAGGGACCGGACAGCCCTTGGGTAGACCCTTCAATTGAAAAAACAAGCATTGGATTCAACTCACACAAACAGTCCCTCAGTCCTTTCAAACACACACAAACGCACACGCGTCCGTGCATGCACACACCCACACAAACAATCATTTACAATAGTGTTGTTCTGACAGATGTTTATTTCGTCTTGAGAGCGACTGTTGCTCAAGCGCCGCTTGGATTTAGAACTACGAGAGCAGTCATTTTTACGCACGTCACTTTTATTGCACTCCGGAAATGACTTCGACTAAAAAGATTATTACTTGCTGCTCGAGTGTCTTATAGAGGTAGTTTGTTTATGGAAATTCTGTTGTGGGTGTATTTTAATGTAAAATGTGTCAAATAAATGAATGATGAACAGGTGTACTGCTGAGATTATCCCGTGCAGCTCTCGATCGCGCTGCATGGTTCCTGCTGTTATGAAATACTGCTGCTTTGGAGCAAATGGCATATTATTTTGTATTTTTTATTTTTCTAAAATGCTGCAATATCGTTTTCGGGAGTATATATTTCTTTATTTCACACAGGGACGGTGGCATAATGTAGCCATTAATGTATAACATTGACGGCAAACATTTGGGATCAAACCTATGTAAATATAAGCAGTAACATGTGTATATACACATGTATATACACACCAACATACATCTACATAAAAAGTATGAGGAACACTCATTTCGGCCTGTACATAGTACAGAGGAAAAATACTCTAAGTAAGTGACAGTGCTGCAGTGCTGTAGTGAAATGTAAGGAACAGCATTGGATAAAAATAAAACTAGACTAACAGTAGTGGGGAATGTTGAGTATTGCACAGTATTACAGTAGTGGGGAATATTGGGTATTGCACGATATGAGCTCAGGTGCAGGACTGCACAATTGCACTAATGACCGCCAGTTTGTAGAGACTACACAATGTTCTTGTTAAAGAGTCTGACAGCAGCAGGCAAGAAGGAACGGCGGAATCTCTCCTTTGCACAGCGAGGGTGTAACAGTCTGTCACTGAAGGTGCTGTGGAGTGCTGTTAGGGTGCCCTGGAGGGGGTGGTCCGGGTTGCCCAGCATTGATGACAGCTTGGCCAACATCCTCCTGTCCCCCACCGAGTCCACAGAGTCCAGGGAGCAGCCCAGGACAGAGCTGGCCCTCCTGACCAGTTTGTCCAGCCGCTTCTTGTCCCGGGCCGAGACGCCGCCTGCCCAGGTGACCACTCCCTGGAAGATGACCGATGAAACCACAGAGTCATAAAAGTTCCTGAGGAGTGTCCCCTGAACCCCAAAAGACCTCAGTCTCCTGAGTAGGAAGAGTCTGCTCTGACTCTTCCTATAGAGGACGTCTGTGTTGTCGCACCAGTCCAGTTTATTAAGATAAGAATGCCTTTATTGATCCCACAGTGGGGAAATTTTCGTTGTTACAGTAGCAAAGATATAGGTCACACAGGGGCGGCGGCATAATGTGGCCATTAATGTATAACATTGACGGCAAACATTTAGAAGCAAACCTATGTAGATATACACAGTAACATGTGTATATACACATGTGTATACACACCAACCTACATCTACATAAAAAATATGAGGAACACTCATTTCGGCCTGTACATAGTACAGAGGAAAAAATACTCTAAGTGACAGTGCTGCAGTGCTGTAGTGAAATGTAAGGAACAGCATTGGATAAAAATAAAACTAGACTAACAGTAGTGGGGAATGTTGAGTATTGCACGGTATTACAGTAGTGGGGAATATTGGGTATTGCACGATATGAGCTCAGGTGCAGGACTGCACAATTGCACTAATGACCGCCAGTTTGTAGAGACTACACAATGTTCTTGTTAAAGAGTCTGACAGCAGCAGGCAAGAAGGAACGGCGGAATCTCTCCTTTGCACAGCGAGGGTGTAACAGTCTGTCACTGAAGGTGCTGTGGAGTGCTGTTAGGGTGCCCTGGAGGGTGCCCGTGTCGATGAACACCCAGGTACTTGTAAGTTGAGACTCTCTCAACATCTGTTCCCCGGATATTCACTGGTGCAGGTGAAGAGTGCTGGCACCTACCGAAATCTACCACCATTTCTTTGGATTTCCCCGCATTGATCAGGAGGCGGTTCTGCTGGCACCAGTCCACAAAACCCTGAGTAAGTTCTCTGTACTCTCGATCATCTCCGCCTGTGATGAGGCCGACAATCGCAGAGTTGTCAGAGAACTTCTGCAGGTGACAGGTAGGGGTGTTGTAGTTGAAGTCCGAGGTGTAGAGGGTGAACAGGAAGGGAGCCAAGACAGTTCCCTGTGGGGCCCCCGTGCTACAGAGGAGCACGTCAGACACACAGTCCTGTGTCCTCACATACTGTGGCCGGTTTGTGAGGTAGTCCTGGATCCATGTGGTGAGGTGGTGGGCCACGCCCGCCCGCTCCAGCTTGTCTCCCAGTAGGGTGGGCTGGATGGTGTTGAAAGCACTGGAGAAATCAAAGAACATGATCCTCATAGTGCTCCCCGCCTTCTCCAGGTGGGAGAGTGAAGTGTGGAGGAGGTAGATGATGGCATCATCCACACTGATGCCAGGCTGATATGCGAACTGGAGTGGGTCCATTGAGGAGCTCACCAGGGGGCGCAGGTGGACGAGGACCAGTCTCTCCAGGGTCTTCATCAGGTGAGACGTCAGCGCCACTGGTCTGAAGCTGTTGAGCTCCTTCGGGTGGGGGGTCTTTGGCACCGGGACCACGCAGGATGTTTTCCATAGCTGGGGGACCCTGCCCAGCTTTAGGCTCAGGTTGAACATGTGCTGGACAATTCCACACAGCTGGTCTGCGCAGGATTTGAGGAGCTGGGGGCTGATGCCATCTGGACCCGCTGCCTTCCTCGCCTTCATCTTCTTCAGCTGGTTCCTCACCTGAGATGGTCTTCAAGCCCCTCCAGACTCCCCTGGCGTTATTCTGCAGCAGCTGCTCCTCGATCCTCTTCCTGTAGGACCTTTTCTCCTCTCTGATCCTCCTCCTCAGCTGGCGCTGCACAGTCTTCCGCTCCTCTATGTTGCCTGACGCAAAAGCCCTCCTCTTCTCCTTCAGGAGAGCTTTTATGTCTGGTGTGATCCAGGGTTTGTTGTTGGAGAAACACCTTAATGTCCTGGTGGGTATGCTGTTCTCCATGCAGAAATTTATATAGTCTGTAACAGTGTCCGTTAGACTACGAATGTCTTCCCCGTGAGCATCGCTGAATACTTCCCACACAGTTGTGCTGAAGCAGTCCTTTAAGGCCTCCTCGTCCTCTCCAGACCATCTCTGAACCGTGCAGGTCACAGCTGGCTGCCTGCGGACCAGAGGTTTGTACACAGACTGGAGAGCCACCAGGTTGTGATCAGCTTTGCCCAGCGGGGGGAGGGGCAGCGATGTGTATGCCTCCTTGGTGTTGGCATAGAAAAGGTCCAGCGTTTTATTGTCTCTGGTGTGGCAGGTGACATACTGTGTGAATGAAGGCAGAGAGGAGGAAGGGGAGGCATGATTGAAGTCACCAGAGATGAGTATCAGGGCATTTGGGTGCTGTGTTTGTAGCCTGCTCACTGCTGCAGTCAAGACATCACAGGCTGTGTCGCTGCTGGCAGCTGGTGGGACGTAGACGGTCACCGCGATCACATGACTAAACTCTCGCGGGATGTAGAATGGCCTCATGCCAACAGCTAACAGCTCAATATCCCTGCTGCAAAGCTGCTCCTTAATCGTGATGTGCCCAGGATTACACCATCTATCGTTAACAAACACAGCCAGCCCTCCTCCTTTCCTCTTTCCACTCTCCAGCGTCCTGTCGGCGCGTATGATTTGGAAGCCGTCCAATTCTATGACCGCGTTCGGCGTTAGCGCTGTTAGCCACGACTCCGTGAATAGCATCAGGCTAGCCTCCCGGAAGTCCCTCTTATGCCGGGTAAGCGCCGCTAGCTCGTCCATCTTGTTGGGGAGCGATCTAACATTCCCCATGATAACAGACGGGAGGACGGGATGGTATCGTCTCCTCCTTTCCCGGCGTTTAACCCCCGCACGAGATCCCCGTCTCTTCCTCCTCAGCTCACGGGGGATATCGGGTCTCGCCCCGGGAGCCGGCGCAGGGTTAGCACGGAGTGCTAACAGCTGATTCCGGCTGTAAACAATGGGGGCGCGGCTCCGAGCCAAGTCGCCGGACACGATCGCGCAAAAAATAGCAATCAGCAGCAGCAAGAATACCGCAGTTTGGGTGTCCATTGCTACGCAAGTTACGACTATCAACTATATGAAAAAGGTATGAGGTAGTATGAGGTAATATTAAGGAACAAAAACACATGAAACGATGAGCCGGAGCTACTGTAGCGGGCTGCCAATCACGCGGCGCCAGAAACTACATTTTAAAAAAAAAAAAAACCTAGTCTTTTGCATTTGAGACTTATTGTTGTACCGAACCCGTACCGAACCGTGACCTCCATACCGAGGTACGTACCGAACCGTGACTTTTGTGAACCGTTACACCCCTATTAGCTGGCTAATTAAAACTGTTTAACCTAGCATTTAGCTGCAACACAACACCTTCGTGGCGGCACGGTGGTTGACTGGTTAGCACGTCCGCCTCACAGTTCAGAGGTCGTGGGTTCGATCCCGGCTCCGGCCTCCCTGTGTGGAGTTTGCATGTTCTCCCCGTGCCTGCGTGGGTTTCCTCCGGGAACTCCGGTTTCCTCCCACATTCCAAAAACATGCATGGTAAGTTGATTGGACTGTCTAAATTGCCCCTAGGTGTGATTGTGATTGCGAATGTCTGTCTCTGTGTGCCCTGCGATTGGCTGGCAACCAATTCAGGGTGTCCCCCGCCTACTGCCCAAAGACAGCTGGGATAGGCTCCAGCACGCCCGCGACCCTTTTGAGGATAAGCGGTATGGATAATGAATGAATGACAACACCGTCGTGATGTGATGATGATGATGATTCCGATGATGATTAGCAAGCCAGGGGATATTGAAGATTTAGGAATAATGCAATACTATTGCGTTTTATTGCAAAACCTTTGCGTTTTTGACGTTTTCATTTTTTTATAAAATAGTTATTGCAAAATAACGCAAAATTATTTTAAGAGGAAACAAAGACGTATACTTCCGTGTCGTTTAAATGTTTACGCTGATAAAGATGTTTACTGTCTAAAGATGTTCCACACAAAGACAAACTTTGCATGCAAAGGGATAAGGTACTAAATGTTGACAGTTAGTTAACTAAACAAAATTGCTATCCGGGATTACACACACAAGACAGGCTGGGCGTGTTTCTTTCAGTCAGTGAAATGGCGTCCTGACTGACCTGTGGCAATTTACCATGGTATGTGTTTAACCATGTGCAATGTGACTACTGGGAAGCACATGAAAAGCGTTGTGCAGGCAATTAATGAATTCTCCACATGAGAGAACATGCAGTGGCCTTGCTTTTTAAAAGAACCCAACACAACACAACGTCGACCCAAGCTCGACCCGGTTAGGGACAAATAGAGAGACGGACGAAAACCACACACACACAAACAAATACACATTCTCTGTCCCACAAGATGCCTGAACAAAAAGTGCAGTAATGTGACCACTACATCGTCTGCACTTCAGTTAGCCCATTATGCAAACTGCAATGGTTCAATGGACCGTTCAACATAGAATAAAATCATCAAATCAAACCTTGCTTTGTGTACTAGTTTGTCATGCTTGGACCGAAAATGCCCTAACTGCTCCCTGCTTTTAAAGCAATAGCTTTACTATAGATAACTGTCCAAAATCTTTGTCCTGGAATGCTCAAGAATATAATTCAGAGTGAACTAATGAGTTGAATACTATCCCTGATTGGAGTGTGTTCGCGTGTGCGTTCATGTGTTTGTGTGTGTGCATGTGCGAGAGAGTATTGGAAGTGCATTTTAATTGGAAAGTTCCTGTTGGATAATTAATACTTGAGCAAACTGCTCTTGATACAGCTGAAGAGAAAAAGTCACATAAAGCTACTTTTTAACCAAAACTTCATTAAATTTGGAAACACCCCAAAAACTGACTCAAAATTATTTTGCCGGGGATTTCCTTGTTTTTCCAGGGTTTAACTCGAATGTCATTCCAGCCTTATGGATTCAAGCAATTGCAACAGATCATAATGTCCCGGTTAAACAAAGTCAAGGCCTTTGAGGAAGATGCTTTGCAGCTGGTTTCCAGGAAGGTGATGACCAACACAGAACATCCCTCATCAACAGATTAGTTAATTCTCTGATATTTCAGTGGTACAATTCTCCTCAGGTGGCTGCTCTGTCAGGTGATGCTCGTCGGTGTTTGGATATATGTCGCAGAGCCACGGAGCTCTGCGAGCACTCTGCTGCCAACACTACAATCACAAGATTGGTGGGGATGAGTCATGTGATGGATGCACTGAATGAGATGTTTTCTTCCTCCTACGTCACTGCTGTCAAGTAAGATCCTCGCAGTAATAATTCACGACTTGGATGATGTAAAGATGACATTAAATGTGTGCTTTTCAGGTCTGCATCAGTGCAGGAACAGCTCTTCCTTCGCGCTGTCATTGCAGAGTTTCGGCGGTTGGGTTTAGAGGAAGCAACTTTCCAGCAGGTATAAAAAAAAGGATCTGAGGATACAAAACCAAAAAGCTTTGCACACAGTTAGCTTCTGAGAAAATGTATTCATTGATTTATTTAACCATTATTTATCCAGATAAGGCAGTTAAGAGCAGATTCTCGCTTGTGAATATTATCATTCATCATTATATATTGGTCTATACTATACTTATTATATTCTGAATAGCAAAACTGAGAATCAAACTCCGACCATCAAAAGTAGTGATGTGTATTGGCCCGCATATGATTGTCAGTTAGTAATTATACAATACAAGTTTATTTATATAGCGCATTTCATAACAGCTACAGCTGTAACAAAGTAATTTACATAAACAATGATACAACAAGAAGACAGTTAAAGCAATAAATTAAAACACAAATCATTATATACAGTAGACACCGGAAAACAGCAGAAGTGTCAGTCTCATGTCGGATCAAAAGCCAAAGAATGGAAATGTGTCTTTTTTTTTTTTTTTAAAACAAACGAGTTTTAAAAATGGACAGAGATGGGGCTTGCCTAACATTTAAAGGGAGGCCATTCCAGAGGAGAAAGACCGGCAACAGAAAAGGCTCGATCCCCTCTGAGGCTTTGCTTATTAGTCTTCAGCACCTCCAGTAGAGCCTGGTCCGCAGACCTGAGGCACCGGGAAGGTGCGTAGGGGTAGAGGAGTTTAGAGAGGTATGCCGGGGTGAGGCCATTTAAAGGTTTTGTAGATAAAGAGAAGCATCTTAAAATGAACCCTAAAATGCACTGGGAGCCAGTGAAGAGAGGCCAGAATTGGCGTTATGTGCACCCTATTCCGAGCTCTAGTTAGGAGGCAGGTAGCAGCATTTTGGACCAACTTGAGACACTTCAGGGAGCACTGTGGCCGACTCCAAAATAAAGTGCATGACAATAATCCAGCAGAGATGTAACAAAGGCATGGATGACTGTTTCTAAGTGCTGTTGAGAAAGGAGGGGCTTTACTTTAGCCAGCTGACAGCTGAAACATTAAAATATCTCCAAAATCCTCCAAAATATCGCCACTTGGAGTACTACACTGGCCTTGCCTACACTGAACAAAATTTATAAGCCGTATAATGTCATGATGTTTGTGGGTATATTTATATAAATATAGTTACTAGGGCTGCACGATATTGGAAAAATGTGATATGGGTGTTGACTATGGCGATATCGATATTGCGAACTAGTGCAATAACGCTAGTTATACAATTTGTCTCTTGACAAAGAGATTAAAAAAATTGAGGGATTATGAATTGTAATTACCGTATTGGCCCGAATATAAGACGGCCCTGATTATAAAACGACCCCCTCTTTTTCAAGACTCAAGTTTGAAAAAAGTTTTTTTGAACACCAAATTAATTTTGATACAGAAAATAATTACAATACATCTGAAACAAATGAAAACAATATATTTGAGAGAAAAGGCATGTTATTTTGCCTCATTAAAATCTTAATATCTCAACATTTAAATAAGTAAACTAAAGTGCAATCACATTCGTAAATGAATGGCTTCTGGTTTTTTAATTGTAAATAAACCAATCTATTGTGATCAAACAACAAAATTGCAAGAACTGCATTAACCATCAAAGTGAAGTCTAACTGTCTTAAAACAAATCTGAATAAGGAAAAACATTGCAATAAAATAATGCAAACTGGTTTAACTTGATAGTAGCTGAGCTCTATCATGACAGAACATTACTCCTCACAAACAATTATCTGCCTCGCTGTGCTCAGTGTCGCTGTCCTTAATCCCATCCTCTGGCTCCTCCCATAGCACGTCATCCTCACGTGACAGGGGATGCTTTGGCCTGCGGAGTCAAGTTCAGCATTTGCTTCAATGATATCTGGCGCCATCAAGCGTCGTGAATGGGTATAATGTCTAGACCCTGAATATAGACTGAATAAGATGACCCCCACTTTTTCAGTCTTATTTCAATGCAAAAAAACACCGTCTTATATTCGGGCCAATACGGTAATTGATGTAATTAATAAATTTTTAATCTCATTTAAAAAATGCTGAGCAAGTCACCCCCCCACCACATTGTCTGTATGTATGTATCTGAATACATAGATAAACCTTATAGAGAACATTCATCAGCCTGTCGGTTACAGACTTGCTCATATGCGGGCTGTTCTCGAGTTCAGTTTGGCGACGAGATTTGCATTGGTTTGTACATTAGCGCCTTCGTTGCTATCAATAGCTGTAGCTTTAGTTGCGGCTGGTTACCTTGCATTTATGTGGTAGGCTTGAACTGCTTCTTTGGTAAGCAAAGACCTTCGTACAAAGAAGCCATATCATTCTGCCTTTATCAATAGTGCCGTCAGGGCGATTTTTAAATTTGCCATTCATCGGACCAACAACTCTCACATGCTCCTCCATTTTCACGTCTTCTTTCTTCTCCTGAACTTGCCCTCCTACCTACAATAGGAGCCTCTCCAAAATAATTGTCTAAGCCCCTGTAGCAGATACATCATTCCAAAAGAATTTGAGAGCATGTGGCTTTCACACAGCCCTGAGTTGATATACTGTTTCAATCGAAAATGTAAAAAAAATAAGTGTCAGTAGAAGAGAAGCACTTTTTTTAATTTTAAAAAATTTGAGTGGTATTGACCATCATCTATTATGTTACAAAGCCGTCAATATGGTCATTGTCTACAAACATATCTTAACCATATATCACGTTAGACTGGTTCTACCGGTTCGAAGTCCACAAACGCGTTGTCTTTTCCGCTGCCGTTACTTATTTCAGAGCTCATGTGATCGTCTGTGTAGCAAACATGGGCGGTCACCCGTAAGAGTTTAGCGGCCGGGAGCAATTGCATTACTCCTGCCCGCCTCTAGGGGCACCATGTCAAAGTTTTAGGTTATTTAGAGGGGAATTTGACAAAAAAACTCATTAAATCAGTCATAAAATGTGAAGGCGCTACACTAAAATAAGTTGTGAGCTCTTGGAATAAAATAGAGGTTAATACCTGGACCCAAACACACACAATTCACGCTTGACTTCAATGTATGGACAATGTTTATTGACTACAACTAGTGGAACATACAAAAAAATACTACGATATGGCAAGACTAAAGAAATGAAGAAAAACAAAAAAACAAATATCAAAAATAATAGGGAGGGTAAGGGAAGAATGGGACGTCTGATAGATGAGCATAAGGATGACTACGGTCAAGTCAGCAGGCTTTATGAAATGCACAAAGTTTGCTCGCGTTCACTACCAATTTTGTATGCACCCACTGGAAAGCCCTGGCGAGCTACAAAGTGGCCACTAACATTTGCGGAGGCTCATGTGATGAGCGAAGGGGGGAAGTACCTTCACTCATTTGCAGGTGAAAAAGAAAAAAAAGGGAAAAATAGGAAAAAGGAGACTGCTATGTGCGGGACCAAAGCTTGGTTGGGTTCTCATGGAGTCTGGTCGTTGCACGGTGTCGGGCTTCAAAAGGGGGCAAAACTGGCCTGTTGCTTGAGCGTTTGCTGCCCAGCCGGAGTTCGGTGCGTCTACCACGTGTGTGGTGACGGAGAATTCTCAGCTTTGTGCAGATCGGGTGATTTTCGGGCGCGTGGGAGCGCAATCAAAAAATGCACCCAAAAGATCAAAACAATTGAGAGGTTAAAGAGAGCGTTTGCGAAGTTTCTTCTGAGAGGGGGATCTTGTGTTTTTGGAGAGATTTTTGGGGGGAGGGGGCGAGCTGTCCGCCCAGCCCCCCACTCAGGTTTCAGATGAGCCTCAATTCGTGCCAATAAAGTTAGATTTGAGGCTATTGAACTGTCATGTTAAAAACCTTTGTGCATTTCACAGTTCATAACCGGCATCAATTTTTATACTTAAGCTGGAAACATCTAAATGCGTCCAAAGTTTAGGAGTCAAAGATATGAGTTTAAACCTGTATCTTCACTGTTATCTCATAAACCTGACCAGGGAAATGATTATTTCCATAGAGAAGCAGATTCATCAATGCAATCTTAGCAGGATATACACAGTAAGCAATACACACACATACATTCAAATATGTTTCATTTTAAGGGGATTCTGATTGAACGTAGGAAGTTTAATGTTGCAGTTGCCATGTCGACCTCTTGGGGTCAGTCTTCATCCAGCATTGTTGATGTTCATTGGGGCTTGGTCCCCCGCTGATTGTGAGAGGAACCTTCTGGCTTCCCGCTGACGAGGCTCCAGAAAGTCTGTTTAAAGCCACATCCGTTGTCTGTAGAGGGGGTCCAGGTGACGAAGAGTGGCTCCTTATTAGGAGTTTGTGTCTTTCTGAGTCCCAGCATGTCTTTGTCAAATCCAATTGCCGGGGTCCACTGGTGATTAAATTGTTTTGAAGTGAGCTGGAGCAGACTTGGGGGCATCTCCTACTTGAATCTTGTCTCCATCCCTGGAGATGTGGTCTACATGAAGGCATATCCGCTGCATCTGCGTCCTCCATTACTGCCCGAAAAAATTCCGGACATCCTCCGAGGGCTCACGACACTGTTACGTTTATATTCTGATGCGTTTTATTGGCTCTGAGACCGAGAATTGGATTAAAAAATAAATAAAATGACAATTTCCCCACTGTGGGATCAATAAAGGCATTCTTATCTTATCTTATCTTATCTTATCTACGCTCTCCCAGCTTTGAAGGTAGAAAGATATAACAGCGCTCCCGGCTTTAGAGGTAGAAACGCGGGAACCATGAATGGACAGTTAGAATGGACACCTCACCGGGCACCTTTCTTGTGTGCCTTATCACGTGGGCATCATAAAATCAGCTGTCATGCACCTGCCAGTCAATCAATCATCCATTAACTGTATTTGAACATTAGCAGAACATGCTTGCTCTCTGACCATATACTGTAACAGAAAAGCCACTGTTGTTGACAAATAGTAGCTATGGCTCCATACTGGCCAGTTAGGTAAGCAATACAGTGCATCTTGTCTAGAAACGGTAATGTAGTGTAAAACATGTTTTGATATTAAACTATATGATAATTATGATGGTTATTGAAATTGTTTTGAAAAGTGTTGAATTGGCATTCATCATCTTTAGAGCTGTTATTATACATGTGCAAAGGTTAGATAAATTGACCACTAACATTATTTGACCCTTTTGATCTCTTCTTTATTAAAACAGATACTGTGGGTAAGACTGCATAAATCAGGTAAATTGACTTGAGGTAACCTGTGATTTGACTTGACTTGCCCACGATAAAATGAGTAGGAACGTTATACCAGTCAAGTTGTACACTTTTCGGCATAATTTGTTCAGTTTTCAAACGTGCACGCTGTACGTGACAGCATCCATTCGAAAATAATGTGTACGATTATATACATGTATAAGATAAGATAAGAATGCCTTTATTGATCCCACAGTGGGGAAATTTTCATTGTTACAGCAGCAAAGATATAGGTCACACAGGGGCGGCGACATAATGTGGCCATTAATGTATAACATTGACGGCAAACATTTAGGATCAAACCTATGTAAATATACGCAGTAACATGTGTCTATACACATGTATATACACACCAACCTACATCTACATAAAAAGTATGAGGAACACTCATTATTGCCTGTACATAGTACAGAGGAAAAATACTGTAAGTAAGTGACAGTGCTGCAGTGCTGTAGTGAAATGTAAGGGACAGCATTGGATAAAAATAAAACTAGACGAACAGTAGTGGGGAATGTTGAGTATTGCACGGTATTACAGTAGTGGGGAATATTGGGTATTGCACGATATGAGCTCAGGTGCAGGACTGCACAATTGCACTAATGTCCGCCAGTTTGTAGAGACTACACAATGTTCTTGTTAAAGAGTCTGAGAGCAGCAGGCAAGAAGGAACGGCGGAATCTCTCCTTTGCACAGCGAGGGTGTAACAGTCTGTCACTGAAGGTGCTGTGGAGTGCTGTTAGGGTCCCCTGGAGGGGGTGGTCAGGGTTGTCCAGCATTGATGACAGCTTGGCCAACATCCTCCTGTCCCCCACCGAGTCCACAGAGTCCAGGGAGCAGCCCAGGACAGAGCCGGCCCTCCTGACCAGTTTGTCCAGCCGCTTTTTGTCCCGGGCCGAGGCGCCGCCTGCCCAGGTGACCACTCCCTGGAAGATGACCGATGCAACCACCGAGTCATAAAAGTTCCTGAGGAGTGTCCCCTGAACACCAAAAGACCTCAGTCTCCTGAGTAGGAAGAGTCTGCTCTGATTCTTCCTGTAGAGGGCGTCTGTGTTGTCGCACCAGTCCAGTTTATTGTTCAGATGAACACCCAGGTACTTGTAAGTTGAGACTCTCTCAACATCTGTTCCCCGGATATTCACTGGTGCAGGTGAAGAGTGCTGGCGCCTACCGAAATCCACCACCATTTCTTTGGATTTCCCCGCATTGATCAGGAGGCGGTTCTGCTGGCACCAGTCCACAAAACCCTGAGTAAGTTCTCTGTACTCCCGATCATCTCCGCCTGTGATGAAGCCGACAATCGCAGAGTTGTCAGAGAACTTCTGCAGGTGACAGGTAGGGGTGTTGTAGTTGAAGTCCGAGGTGTAGAGGGTGAACAGGAAGGGAGCCAAGACAGTTCCCTGTGGGGCCCCCGTGCTACAGAGGAGCACGTCAGACACACAGTCCTGTGTCCTCACATACTGTGGCCGGTTTGTGAGGTAGTCCTGGATCCATGTGGTGAGGTGGTGGGCCACGCCCGCCCGCTCCAGCTTGTCTCCCAGTAGGGTGGGCTGGATGGTGTTGAAAGCACTGGAGAAATCAAAGAACATGATCCTCACAGTGCTCCCCACCTTCTCCAGGTGGGAGAGTGAAGTGTGGAGGAGGTAGATGATGGCATCATCCACACTGATGCCAGGCTGATATGCGAACTGGAGTGGGTCCATTGAGGAGCTCACCAGGGGGCGCAAGTGGACAAGGACCAGTCTCTCCAGGGTCTTCATCAGGTGAGACGTCAGCGCCACTGGTCTGAAGCAGTTGAGCTCCTTCGCGTGGGGGGTCTTTGGCACCGGGACCACGCAGGATGTTTTCCATAGCTGGGGGACCCTGCCCAGCTTCAGGCTCAGGTTGAACATGTGCTGGACAATTCCACACAGCTGGTCTGCGCAGGATTTGAGGAGCTCGGGGCTGATGCCATCTTGACCCGCTGCCTTCCTCGCCTTCATCTTCTTCAACTGGTTCCTCACCTGAGATGTTGTGAAGGCCAAGGCTGGGCAGGAGGGAGTGGTGGCTATCTGGTGTAGCTGGGAGCTGGAGACTGTGGAGAAAAGAGGGGAGGGGGTGACACACCCAGCAGGAGGAGTAGGTGGAGGCTGCAGCAGGCGAGACTGAGTGGGGGCAGGCATCTGATCGAAAAAGAGGTTCAGCTCATTTGCCCACTGCAGGTCCCCCCCAGTCCAGGTCTTGGGTTGTCCGTGGCCTGAGATGGTCTTCAGTCCCCTCCAGACTCCCCTGGTGTTATCCTGCAGCAGCTGCTCCTCCATCCTCTTCCTGTAGGACCTTTTCCCCTCTCTGATCCTCCGCCTCAGCTGGCGCTGCACAGTCTTCCGCTCCTCTATGTTGCCTGACGCAAAAGCCCTCCTCTTCTCCTTCAGGAGAGCTTTTATGTCTGGTGTGATCCAGGGTTTGTTGTTGGAGAAACACCTTACTGTCCTGGTGGGTATGGTGTTCTCCATGCAGAAATTTATATAGTCTGTAACAGTGTCCGTTAGACTACTAATGTCTTCCCCGTGAGCATCGCTGAATACTTCCCACACAGTTGTGCTGAAGCAGTCCTTTAAGGCCTCCTCGGCCTCTCCAGACCATCTCTGAACCGTGCGGGTCACAGCTGGCTGCCTGCGGACCAGAGGTTTGTACACAGACTGGAGAGCCACCAGGTTGTGATCAGCTTTGCCCAGCGGGGGGAGGGGCAGTAATGTGTATGCCTCCTTGGTGTTGGCATAGAAAAGGTCCAGCGTTTTATTGTCTCTGGTGTGGCAGGTGACATACTGTATGAATGAAGGCAGAGAGGAGGAAGGGGAGGCATAATTGAAGTCACCAGAGATGAGTATCAGGGCATTTGGGTGCTGTGTTTGTAGCCTGCTCACTGCTGCAGTCAAGACATCACAGGCTGTGTCGCTGCTGGCAGCTGGTGGGACGTAGACGGTCACCGCGATCACATGACTAAACTCTCGCGGGATGTAGAATGGCCTCATGCCTAGCAGCTCAATATCCCTGCTGCAAAGCTGCTCCTTAATCGTGATGTGCCCAGGATTACACCATCTATCGTTCACAAACACAGCCAGCCCTCCTCCTTTCCTCTTTCCACTCTCCAGCGTCCTGTCCGCGCGTATGATTTGGAAGCCGTCCAATTCTACGACCACGTTCGGCGTTAGCGCTGTTAGCCACGACTCCGTGAATAGCTAACATTCCCCATGATAACAGACGGGAGGACGGGATGGTATCGTCTCCTCCTTTCCCGGCGTTTAACCCCCGCACGAGATCCCCGTCTCTTCCTCCTCAGCTCACGGGGGATATTGGGTCTTGCCCCGGAAGCCGGCGAAGGGTTAGCACGGAGTGCTAGCAGCTGATTCCGGCTGTAAACAATGGGAGCTCGGTTCCGAGCCAAGTTGCCGGACACAATCGCGTAAAAAATAGCCATCAGCAGCAGCAAGAATACCGCAGTTTGGGTGTCCATTGCTACGCAAGTTACGACTATCAACTATATGAAAAAGGTATGAGGTAGAGTAATATTAAGGAACAAAAACACACGAAAAGGCTCACCGATGAGCCGGAGCTACTGTAGCGGGCTGCCACTCGCTCGGCGCAGGAAACGGAAATAAGGGCAAATTACAATTTACGTAAGATTCAGTCCAAGATTCAGTTGACAGGTATGGAACTTGGTTGAGAGTCTCATCCCCTCGGAGGATGTCCGGAATTTTTCCGGGCAGTAATGGCAGACACAGACGATCACGGGAGCTCTCAAATAAGTAACGGCAGTGAAAAAGATGACGCGCTTTTGGACTTTGAACTAGGGGAACCAGTCTAGACTTTAGACTTACTGTTTGTGTGACTTGATCTGATCACTGGCTAAAATTCTAGTTGAAGCTGTTGACTGTTTTCTCAATTGATCTGCCTTTATTGAGTAGTGGTACTACGGTAGGTATTGCCATTTGGAAGATCTGTCAACTCTTGCGGCATGTGTAACAACCCAGTTTAATGCAGCCAACAATTTGATCCAAGGAAAAAAAACTGATGCATATTAATACTTGCAATTGCAATTGTCTCCCCCAGGTGTTTATACAGCACCAGGCTCTGTGTCGGGTGGAGGGCCTGCAGTCAATTAGTGTATCAGAGGTTCTTGCAGTCTGTCAGCGCTTGGGAGCCTGCAGATTGTTACTGCTGGAGACAAGTCGCATGGGCATCCTGCAGCGTGTCCGCCTTAATGTTAGCCAAGATGACATTCTCTATGCCCTGAATTCTGATTGAAAAAGGGATCCTATTCATTTTCTATTTTGTCAAAATTTACATTTAGCTTGAGCTTTTAAATTATAAGTAACATCTTGCTTTTGCCCAAATTAAACTACGCTACATTCTTACACAGATAAAAATGTGCATTTTGTCCAAAGGTATGATTTTTACATGTAATTGCAAGGTTGTATTTTCCTCCTGATTGTCACAATGTGATGTATCCTTATTCATTTGTCTTTTTCAATGTTTATTTGCTTATGTCAATAAACTTTACACGTATGGTTACTTGCAGTAGAAATGCTTATTTGTTAATTTCACGAGGGGCTGAATCTCGGCCACTGGTTTTGCAGCGCTTCAGAATATGAATAGTAGTTGCACAATATGGTGACATTGCAAACTATAGCACATCAAATGCACAGAAGCTTTCACACAGATGTTGACCAACACTTAAAAATGCAGTAAATACAGTACACAATACAGTGGTACCTCTACTTACGAAATTTTCAAGTTAGGAAATGACTCAACAGGAAAATATTGCCTCTTGTTACGAAAGAAATTTCAGGAGACGAAAGGTAAAAATACAGTATGGGCTGCTACTCGCAGCTCCAGAGTTTCCTGAACGCAACATACTCTTAGCTGCTCTGCCACATTGACTAGCTTAGCATCTTTCTGGCATCCTATTGGCTAAGAGGGACCGCTACCGTATGTGTCCATGTGTGTAGAAAGACAGGTAGATAGATAGATATGTGATATATATGTCTATGCAGCGTCCTCATTCACCCCTCGGGCAATGAGGTGTTCCGATAGTTTTACGTGAATTAGAAACACGGAAACGAAAAAAAGAAGTAAATCGTTTTTTTGTGCATACAAACAAAGCAAGAGATAGTAGAAAAGTATGAAAAAGGGATGCGTTTGGTTGATCTTGCCAAAGACCGTAATAACCGTATGACCGTAATGTATCAACAGTTGCCACGTTATTAAATCAGTTCGTTACAAAATGCCAGGCAAAAACCACTTCTGAGAGAAAACATGAACCAAAGAGGGCAAAAAGCGTTGACAGCAATTAAAAGGTAAACAACCATTTTTATTCTTTATTCTTTGTTTTTTACATTATGCACAGCTCTCATTTATTGTGCAATAATCTAATTGTGTGAAGGCGAAGGCCTTCACACGTTATTCCTATTCTCTAGTTGTGTGAAGGCGAACACATGTTATTCCTACAGTTTATTATTATTATTCCACTTCACTTTTTTGGCGTGCGACTCCTTCCACATTTTTTACTCGATTCACTTCATTCAAGTTTAAAAACATTCAGAAAATTCATGCCTTCCGGGGTATTACTTTTTTACGTTCCAAAAATTTACTGTTTCGCCAATATTTCCCATTTTTCACCCATTCATTTCCAATGGCACTTTCAACATTTCCCCATTTCCACCATTCCTATTTCAAATTCACAAGATTCAACTCACATTGGAAAAGCTTTTCAACACACCCACAATTCCTACTTACCAAAAATTCAACTTCACCCGTAAAAACCCCACAAAATTCCACCATTCATTCCCATTGCCATCATTCCAATTTGAAATTCACAACATTCATCTCATTCGACTCATATTGGTCAAGCTTTTCAACACACCCCAAATTCCTATTTCCCTCACATTCAACTCATTCACCCTTTAAAAAAAAAACACAAAAATTCAACAATTCAATAAATGGCCCGGAAGTGACCCAAATGACCCGGAAATGAACCGGAAGTGGTCCAAATGACCAGGAAATAGACCGGAAGTGGTCCAAATGACCCGGAAATGGACCAGAAGTGGTCCAAATGACCCGGAAATGAACCGGAAGTGACCCAAATGACCCAGAAGTGACCTAAATGAACCAGAAATGAACCGGCAGTGACCCATATGACCCGAAAGTGCCCTGGAAGTGACCCAAGTGACCCAGAAGCAACCCACGTGACCCGGAACTTACCCCAAATGACCCTGAAGTGACTACGAAGTGACTCCCAAGTACCCGTCACATTCAGTAATGGCACATTCAACATTTACACCATTCCAATTTCAAATTGACAACATTCAGCTCTACGATCCCGGCCCCGGCCTCCCTGTGTGGGGTTTGCATGTTCTCCCCGCGCCAGCGTGAGTTTTCTCCAGGTACTCCGGTTTCCTCCCACATTCCAAAAACATGCATGGTAAGTTGATTGGACTCTCTAAATTGCCCCCAGGAGTGATTGTGAGTGTGGTTGTTTGTCTCTGTGTGCCCTGCGATTGGCTGGCAACCAATTCGGGGTGTCCCCCGCCTACTGCCCGAAGACAGCTGGGATAGGCTCCAGCACGCCCCGCGACCCTTGTGAGGAGAAGCGGTATAATGGATGGATGGATGGAACATTCAGCTCATTCAACTCACATTCTCACATGGGGGGTGACATGGCTTAGTGGCAGAGTGGTCGTTTCCCAACCAGAGGTTGTGGGTTCGATCCCCAGCCATTCCATCCTTGTTTGCCTTCTTTTTTTCCTGACTTTCTTCTTTTATTTTTTTCATATTTCCTCTTTTCTTTCTTCCCTTCTGATTTGTTTATGTCCTCCTCATTCCAGGCTATTCTATATCATTTGAGGTCATTCAACTTCATTCAATTACATTCAGTATCATTTCAACGCATTCTAAAGTTTTTCATAGAGGTCATTCAAATTCATTCTGGATCATTCAACTTCATTCCACTTAATTCTACTTCACTTCAATTCAATCCTTTTCATTCAATTTCATTCAACTTAATTCCACTTAATTCAGTATCATTCAACTTCATTCAGTATCATTCGACTTAATTCAGTATTACTCAACTTCATCATTCATCATTCAACTTCATTCCAACGCATTCCTTAGTTTTCATTCAGCTTCCTTCGCCTTCACACGCAATTTCTCCAGAAATTGCATTCTCTAATTATTATTATTATTCCTTGTTATTCCCCCCACTTTTTTGGCGTGCATCTCCATCCACATTTTTCACCCGATTCACTTCATTCAAGTTTTGAAAAACATTCAGAATATTCATGCCTTCTTGGGTAGTATTTTTTCTTGTTTCACAAATTTAAAAATTTTTCACAATTTCACGTTTTTCACCCCCCAAAAAGCCCTCATTAATTTCCAATGGCACATTCAACATTTCACATATACACGATTCAAACTTCAAATTCACAAGATTGAACTCATTCAACTCACATTTATAAAGCTTTTCAACACACCTACAATTCCTAATTCCCAAAAATTCTACTTATTCACCTTTAGAAAACCCACAAAAATTAAACTATTCAACTATTCACCATTCATTTCCATTGACACATTCAACTTTTAACATTTACACCAATCCAATTTCAAATTCACAACATTCAAGACATTTACTCACATTGGTAAACTTTTCAACACACCCAAAATTGCTACTTCCCACACATTCAACTTATTCACCCATAAAAAAACACAAAATTCCATCATTCATTCCCATTGCCATATTCAACAATTCACATTTACATCATTCCAATTTGAAATTCACAACATTCATCTCATTCAACTCATATTGGTCATGCTTTTCAACACACCCCAAATTCCTATTTCCCACACATTCAACTCATTCACCCTGAAAAAACCCCACAAAAATTCATTATTATTCATTATTCACCATTCATTTCCATTTAAACATTCAACTTTTCACATTTACGCCTTCCCAATTTCCACAAATTCAAGTCATTGAACTCATTCAACTCACATTCAGCTTTTCAACACCCAAAAATTCCTACTTCCAAAACATTCAACTCATTCACTCTTAAAAAAAAAAACACAAAAATGCAAATATTCACCATTAATTTCCATTGGCACATTCAACTTTTCACATTTACACCATTCCAATTTCCACAAATTCACGTCATTGAACTCATTCAACTTACATTCAGCTTTTCAACACCCCAAAAATTCCTACTTCCCACATATTCAACTGATTCACACTTAAAAAAAAACACAAAAATTCAACTATTCACCATTCATTTCCATTTGCACATTCAACTTTTCACATTTACACCTTCCCAATTTCCGCTAATTCAAGTCATTCAACTCATTCAACTCACATTCAGCTTTTCAACACCCCCAAAATTCCTACTTCCCACACTTTCAACTCATTCACACTTAAAAAAATCACAAAAAATTAACTATTCACCATTCATTTCCAGTGGACCAGGGTTATTGCCCGTTGAGCTCCCCAGTGCGGCGGCCATCTTGGACAGGGACATTAGCTAGACTGGGGATACTCACCCCGAGGTCTCCACAGTGCGGCGGCCATCTTGGCCAGGGACATTAGCTAGACTGGGGATACTCACCCTGAGGTCTCCACAGTGCGGCGGCCATCTTGGCCAGGGACATTAGCTCGACTGGGGATACTTGCCCCGAGGTCTCCCCAGTGCGGCGGCCATCTTGGTCAGGGACATTAGCTAGACTGGGGATACTCGCCCCGAGGTCTCCCCAGTGCGGCGGCCATCTTGGACAGGGCCATTAGCTAGACTGGGGATACTCGCCCCGCCCCGAGGTCTCCCAAGTGCGGCGGCCATCTTGGACAGAGATATTAGCTAGACTGGGGATACTCCTCCCGAGGTCTCCCAAGTGCGGCGGCCATCTTGGACAGAGACATTAGCTAGACTGGGGATACACGCCCCGAGGTCTCCCCAGTGCGGCGGCCATCTTGGTCAGGGACATTAGCTAGACTGGGGATACTCGCCCCGAGGTCTCCCCAGTGCGGCGGCCATCTTGGTCAGGGACATTAGCTAGACTGGGGATACTCGCCCCGAGGTCTCCCCGGTGCGGCGGCCACCTTAGTCATGGAGATTAGCTAGACTAGGGATACTCCTCCTGAGGTCTCCCAAGTGCGGCGGCCATCTTGGTCAGGGACATTAGCTAGACTGGGGATACTCGCCCGAGGTCTCCCCGGTGCGGCGGCCATCTTGGTCAGGGACATTAGCTAGACTGGGGATACTCGCCCCGAGGTCTCCCCGGTGCGGCGGCCACCTTGGTCAGGGGCATTCGCTAGACTGGGGATACTTACCCAGATGTCTCCCCAGTGCGACGGCCATCTCGGGCAGGCAGGGACATAAGGTAGACTGGGGATACTCACCCTGAGGTCTCTCCAATGCGGCGGCCATCTTGGGGGAGGACCCAAAATCAACACGAAGTGACCCTAAATGGCCCAGAAATGGACCGGAAGTGACCCAAATGACCCGGAAATGGATCAGAAGGGACCCAAATGACCCGGAAATTAATCAGGAGTGGCCCAAATGACCTAGAAATGGACTGGAAGTGACCCAAATGACTCAGAAATGGAACGGAAGTTACCCAAATGGACCGGAAGTGGTCTAAATGACCCGGAAATGAACCGTAAACTACCCAAGTGACCCGGAAATGGACTGGAAGTGACCCAAATGACAGGGAAATGGACCGGAAGTAACCCAAATGACCCGGAAATGAACCATAAGTGACCCAAATGACTCGGAAATGGACCGGAAGTGACCCTAAGGACCCACAAATTAATCGGAAGTGGTCCAAATGACTAGAGAATGGACCGGGAGTGGTCCAAATGACCCGGAAGTGACCCCAAATGACCCGGGAATGAACAGGAAGTGACCCAAATGACCTGGAAATGGACCGGAAGTGACCCAAATGACCCGGAAATGGACCGGAAGTCTTTTCTTCCCTTCTTATTTTGTATGTCCTCCTCATTCGAGGCTATTCTCTATAATTTGAGGTCATTCAACTTCATTCTGTATCATTTCAACGAATTCCACAGTTTTTCATAGAGGTCATTCAACTTCATTCAGTATGATTCAACTTCATTCAGTATGATTCAACTTGATTCAGTATCATTCCACTTTATTCAACTTCATTCCACTTAATTCAACTTCATTCAGTATCATTCAACTTCATTCAGTATCATTAACTTCATTCCACTTAATTTTACTTCAATTCAATTCACAACTTTTCATTCATTTTCATTCCACTTAATTCAGTATCATTCAACTTAATTCAGTATCATTCAACTACATTCAACTTCATTCAAATCAACTTCATCCCACTTATTTCCACTTCATTTCAATTATTTCCTTTTCATTCAATTTCATTCAACTCCATTCCATTTAATTCAGAATCATTCAACTTCATTCAACTTCATTCGGTATCATTAAACTTAATTCAGTATCAACAACTTCATTCAACTACATTCAACTTCATTCAACTTTATTCCAACGCATTCCGTAGTTTTCATTCAGCTTCCTTCGCCTTCACACGCAATTTCACCAGAAATTGCATTCTCTAGTGATGATATTGCTCCTTTTTTGCCACTCCAAAACTTCCACATCCTTCATCCGATTCACCCCGTTCAAACTTTAAACTATTCCAAAAATTCATGCCATGCCTCTTCCTATTTGTTTTCACCCCTAACATTTACGGTTCCCCCAAAATTAAACCTTTTTCACCCCCAAAAAACCCATTCATTTCCAATGGCACATTCAAACTGTAACTACTTCCACATACATCATCCGATTTAGCCCGTTCAAATTTCAAATTATTCCAAAAAGTCATGCCGTCACAACTTTTATTTTTTTTCACCCCTAACACTTGGTGGGGTAACCCCAATATTTCCCATTTTTCACCCCCAAAAATCCCATTCATCCTTCATGGCATATTCAACATTTCACATTTACACCATTCCGATCCATTCCGAGTCATTCAACTCATTCAGCTCACATTCAGCTTACTCACCCTGAGTTTTCCCCAGTGCAACGGCCATGTTGGGCAGAGACATTAGCTATACTGGGGCTACTCATACCGAGGTCTCCCCAGTGCGGCGGCCATCTTGGTCAGGGACATTAGCTAGATTGGGGATAATCACCCCAAGGTCTCCCCGGTGCGGCGGTCATCTTGGTCAGGGACATTAGCTCGACTGGGGATACTCACCCCGAGGTCTCCCCAGTGCGGCGGCCATCTTGGTCAGGGACATTAGCTAGACTGGGGATACTCACCCCGAGGTCTCCCCAATGCGGCGGCCATCTTGGTCAGGGACATTAGCTAGACTGGGGATACTCACCCCGAGGTCTCCCCAGTGCGGCGGCCATCTTGGTCAGGGACATTAGCTATGCATACTCACCCCAAGGTCTCCCCAGTGTGGCGGCCATCTTGGTCAGGGACATTAGCGAGACTGGGGATACTCACCCTCAGGTCTTCACAGCGCGGCGGCCATCTTGGTCAGGGACATTAGCTAGACTGGGGATACTCATCTCGAGGTCTCACTCGTGTTCCAGGGGAGGGAGGACCCAAAATCAACAGGTAGTGACCCATATTCAACAGGAAGTGACCCCAAATGACCCGGGAATGAACAGGAAGTGACCCAAATGACCTGGAAATGGACCGGAAGTTACCCAAATGACCCGGAAATGGACTGGAAGTGACTCATATGACCCCGGAAATGGACCGGCAGTGGCCCAAATGAGCCAGAAATGGACTGGAAGTGGCACGAATGACCAAGAAATGGACCAGAAATGGTCCAAATGACCAGGAAATGGACCGGATGTGGTCCAAATGACCAGGAAATGGACCGGAAGTGGTCCAAGTGATCCATACATTAACCGGAAGTGGTCCAAATGACCCAGAAATGGGCCGGAAGTGGTCTAAATGACCCGGAAGTGACCCAAATTACCCGGAAATGAACCGGAAGTGACCCAAACCACCCGGAAATGGACCGGAAGTGACTCAAATGACCCGGAAATGGACTGGAAGTGGCCCAAATGACCCGAAAATGGACCAGAAGTGGCACGAATGACCAAGAAATGGACCAGAAATGGTCCAAATGACCAGGAAATGGACCGGAAGTGGTCCAAGTGACCCATACATGAACCGGAAGTGGTCCAAATGACCCAGAAATGAGCCGGAAGTGGTCCAAATGATCCAGAAATGGACCAGAATTAGGAAAAATGACCCGGAAATGGACCGGAAGTGACCCAAATGACCCGGAAATGGACCGGAAGTGACCCAAATGACCCAGAAATTGACCGGAAGTGACATAAATGACCCAGAAATTGACCGGAAGTGACATAAATGACCCAGAAATAGACCGGAAGTGACAAAAATGACCCGGAAATTGACAGGAAGTGGTCAAAATGACCTGGAAATGCAACGCAAGTGACTCAAACAACCCAGAAATGGACTCGAAGCGACCCAAACGACCCGGAAATGCACCAGAAGTGACCCAAATGACCCGGAAATGGACCAGAAGTGATTCAAATGACCCGGGAATGGACCGGAAGTGACCGAAATTACCTGGAAATGATCCAGAAGTGATCCAAATGACCTGGAAGTGTCACGGAAGTTTCCCAAGTGACCCGGAAGTCACCCAGAAGTGACCCAAGTGACCCAGAAGTGAAGTGTTTCGTTCCTTCCTCTTTTCTTCCTCCCCTTCTGTTTATTATGTCCTCAGTCCAGGCCATTGTACATCTTCAAGATCATTCAATTTCATTACATTACACTTCACTCAGTATTATTAAACTTCATTCATGTTCATTCAACTTCATTCGACTTCATTCAAGTCACATTGGTTAAGCTTTTCAACACACCTGCAATTCATACTTCCTAAAAATTCAAATTATTCAACCTTAAAAAAAACATTAAATTCGCCATTCAGTCCTGCCGCCAAATTCAACATTTCAATTTTACAGCCTTCCAGTTAGGTCCTTGATGGTCTAGTGCTACACACGCTGAGTTGTGTGCAGGCAGCGTTGAATCGATTCCCCCTTTTTCCAAAATTTTCCACAATTTTTCAGAGTTCATTCAACTTCATCCCACTTTATTCAACTTTATTCAGTATTATTTAACTATATTCAGTATCATTCAACTTTATTCAGTATCATTCAACTTTATTCAATTACGTTCAACTTCATTCCACTGTATTCAACTTCATTCAGTGTCATTCAACTTATTCAGTATCATTCAACTTTATTCCACTTTATTCAACTTCATTCCAACGCATTCCGCAGTTTCTTTTCAGCTTCTTTCGCCTTCACACGCAATTTCTCCAGAAATTGCATTCTCTAGTATTACTATGATATTGCTTGTTTTTTGGAACTCCAAAACTTTGGCGTGCCGCAAATTCCACATACTTCATCCGATTCACCCCGTTCAAACTTTAAACTATTCCAAAAATTCATGCCATGGCTGCTCCTTTTTTCACCCCTTACATTTACGGTTCCCCCAAAATTCAACCTTTTTCACCCCCCAAAAAACCCATTCATTTCCAATGGCACATTCAAACTGTAACTACTTCTACATACTTTGACCGATTCAACCCGTTCAAATTTCAAATTATTCAAAAAATTCATGCCATCAAAACTTGCATTTTTTTGCCCCTAAGATTTACAAATTATACTTTTTTCACCCCCCAAAAACCCATTCATTTCCAATAAATGAATTCCCTGCTCATTCCAATATTTTTCTTAGAGTTCATTTAACTTCATTCCTCTTCATTCAACTTTATTCAGTGTCATTCAACTTTATTCAGTACCATTCAACTTTATTCAGCATCATTCAGTATCATTCAGCTTTTTTCAGTATCATTCAACTTTATTCAACTTCATTCAACTTCATTCCAATGCATTCCGCAGTTTCTTTTCAGCTTCCTTCGCCTTCACGCACAATTTCTCCAGAAATTGCATTCTCTAGCTACACATATGTTATTGTAGTACTTTATTAATATTATTAATATTATTATTGTTATTATTAATCTTATTCCTCCCACTTTTTTGTGTTCCGCTACTTCCATATAATTCATCTAATTCACCCCGTTCAAACTTTAAACCATTCCAAAAATTCATGCCATTGCTGCTCCTTTTTGTTTTCACCACTAACATTAGCGGTTCCCCCAAAATTCAAACTTTTGCACCCCAAAAAAAACCATTCATTTCTAATGGCACATTCAAATTGTAACTACTTCCACATACTTCATCTGATTCACCCCGTTCGAATTTGAAATTATTCCACAATTTCATGTCATCACACCTTGTATTTTTTTCACCCCTAATATTTACGGTTCCCCCAAAATTCAACCTTTTGCACCCCAAAAAATCGCATTTATTATTAATGGCACATTCAACATTTCACATTTACACCATTCCGGTTTCCAAAAAATCAAGTCATTCAACTCATTAAGCTTTTCAACTTTTTGTTTACACCTCTAACATTTACAGTT
This sequence comes from Filicampus tigris, assembly GCF_054856515.1. Lineage (NCBI taxonomy): Eukaryota > Metazoa > Chordata > Actinopteri > Syngnathiformes > Syngnathidae > Filicampus > Filicampus tigris. Next base: position 762,290 of record NC_141228.1, on the reverse strand, counting down.
ACCCCAAAATTCAACCTTTTGCACCCCCAAAAACCCCCATCCATTTCCAATGGCACATTCAAACTGTAACTCCTTCCACATATTTCATCCGATTCACCCGTTCAAATTTCAAATTATTGCCCAAAATGTAAATATACTTTGTATTTTTTTCGCCCCTAACATTTAGGGTTCCCCTAATATTTCCCGTCTTTCACCCCAAAAAATCCCATTCATTCTTAATGGCACATTCAACATTTCACATTTACACCATTCCAATTTCCAAAAATTGAAGTCATTCAACTCATTAAGCTTTTCATATTCGGATGAGGCTCAGCTCCAGAATGATGTTCCTCATGCACCGTCTCATTTTCACCCTGAAAGGAAGCCACAAGAAGCGGACTTTTTTTTTTACAGCCCGCTTTCTCACAGTCCTTCTATCCATGGTCAAAAGTCTGACACAAACTATTAAAGGAAGCTTTACCTCTCATATGATGTGGAAACATTTGTATGGGAAACATTTATGACATGCTATTGAAAAGCAATGTGCAAACGCATACCCATGAATAGAAAGTAGAAATTGACTTCATGTAATGCAGTCGATGAAATCTTCCATATGCCGCCATTGGATTTTCTTTTAAAAAGTGGCGCCTGCGCGCCAGCGTCTGTTCGTTGTTCAACTGTTCTGACCCGACAACGGCATCTTGTGTATTGCACACTCAGAAAACCCTGTGGGCCAAAAGTAACATTGCGGTAATGGGTCATGGACTGTATAAAAATCATTGGCCCAGTCCACCTTCACTAGAGGATTATTAGCATGAGGCATTCTCGTCTGGACCGGGTCTGGCGCATACACAATTCATCTGTCTGTCAGCCGACACTCGCGGAAGACAGCCGGAATTGGCCCATAACTGACTGCTATCTGGGAAGGTGCTCCATTATGTTGGAAAATATATTGCTCTTCACTAAACTGTTCTTGGATAGTTGTGAGAAGTTGCTGTCAGAGGATATTTTGGTACCATTCTTTATTCATGGCTGTGTTCTTAGGCAAAATTGTGAGTGAGCAACCTCTCTCCTTGAAGTTAAATAAAGTTTGTTTTCATGGAAGGACTTTAAAATTAATTGCAATTCATCTGATCACTCTTCAAAACATCCCAGAGTAGATGAAAATCACTATCATAAAAAATGAGGCAGTTGACCATAGGTGTCAAACTCAGGTCCTCAAGGACCACCTTCCTGCTTGTTTCCCATCTCTCCATGATGAAACATACCTGATTCAAATGATCAGCTCATCAGCAGGCTCTGAAGGAGCCTGATACCATCCTGTTTTTTGAAACAGTTGTGTTGCAGCATGGAGAATTGGAAAACATGCAGGAAAGTGGCCCTCCAGGACCGGAGCTTGACACCTGTGCAGTAGACTGTTGGAAATTTCAGCAGGTCACTCACTTGGGATGTAAGCTCAATTATTAGTTCGCAAAAAACAACTATTTGGCAATGCGTGTTCGTTTAATCTATCATGAAGGTGTTGGAAAATTTCATCTGGTCACTCACTTGGGATGTAAGCTCAATTGTTAGTTCACAAACCACAACCATTTTCCAATGAATGTTCGTTTAATCTTTCAAGAAAGCGTCCAATGTAAAACAAGACTCACACAAGTTGATTGAATTTGCTAGTACATTTCTTTTAATCTCTGAAATACAGGAATAAGTCAGATCTGGGCTTCCTTTCTTACCTCGCAAGTGAGAAAAGGGGGCTGTGTAAGACGCAACCCCCACATATATAGTGTTCGTGCTGTCAGATAAATCTAATCAAAAATGTTGGTTCTGATCTTCTCCATCTATGGTTAATCACTTCAAGGACCAGGTCATCTGGCCTGGAGACATCCTTGGTCACAAGGACTTGTAGCTCCGTCAGATATCTCTCAAAGCCACATTCCATTGCATTAGACAAAGTTGTATGCGTGCATTGATGTGAAGGCCTGTTGGTGTGTGTGTTATACAAGACACACATTGTTTTATTTCTTCTTTCTATTGATTTTTATAACTGCTTATGTGTAAAGATATTTAGCTAATTGTGTATTATGACCATAAATGTGTAATGCAATTACCGTATGATTAACATATGGTTAATATTCAGCCATCCATCTAGAGTCAGTAATTACCAGCCTGATGCTAATATTGGACAAATCCTTCAGCCCCCATCACGGCCTCATTTACTGAGGCCGACATAGTTTGTAATTTGTAATAGTCGCAAAAAAATTAAATGTAGAAAAATCCAACTCCCCTTCACGGCCCCACAAAAAGTGGGGTCGACCCAGACTTTGACTATTGTCTGATGCCTGTAAGATCAGGATGCATCTGTGGAGTATCCTCTGCAAGGTTGCAGGAGAAGGTCTAACCCCCTCCCCCAGGATCCCTACTCTTGGCCGTCCAACGTGGGGCGACTCTGCCTAGCAAATGAGACTATGTGGGACTCCATTGTCCTAATGAAATCATCTACTAAGTGTGGCAAGAGTGTCATAGAGAAGGGAAGGCAGTAAAAGCAAGCGAAAGGTCACAGCAAGATATCGGCCCGGCTCAAGTCACCTATCTAAACATATATGCCAAAGAGGCCTAGTCTAACAACCCCATCTAAGTTACCTTATGGATCACTCAGCTAAAACTTGAGCTTTTCTGAAAAATGTTCATCCCTGTTTTGAACTGGCCTGAAGGTCAGTTCGTCCCACCCCCTGTTGGTGTACCTTAACATATATGTGCGCGTGATCCCCTACAAGGCCATAATGTATCAGGGTCCGCCCCCCCTCGGACCTACCCCTTAATTGCCATTAACTTCAGGGATCACTTTGTGTGGTGCAGCATGTGGAAAATTTCTAAACTATATAACCAAAATATGTGACCTGTAATGGACTGGGTGCGTGTTATTTATTTGTGTACCCGATGCGAGCTTTGAAGGACATGAGCAAGCAAAATCAACCCATATGTTAAATCAGTTATCGTGGACCCTAACGATGTCGTTCTCCTCGTTGAAGTCCTCCGGCCTTGGAACTTCCGGGACAGGCATGACGATATGCCCCTCCCACAGGGCAGCCTGGTAGGGCAGGTGCCCTTCCCCACGACTGCCCACCGCACGATTGGTACTCCTGACGACCAAGGCCCTAATGCAAGGAACACACCAGCATCCACAAAAAATGCCTAGCACTACGCCTCTGGACATATTTAAGATAAGATGATTATTTATAGAAATAATGAATATTTAACAAGTAGTCCTTTCCTATTATCAAGCATCACCATTGTAATGCTCAGACTAATAAACTGAATTCAAAACTGTCCAAATGACCTACAAAGTTAAAGATACTTTACTACCGGAAAATATACAGGAAATGTTTACTGAAAGGGAGGGGAACTTTAAGCTAAAGGGACAACTTAAATTTCAAGGTTCACGATACACGCACAAAGAGCTTTTGTTCTAATATACAATGTCTCATAAAGATAGATTTTGTAAATTAGAATGTTATATATCCAAAAGCTGTTTTAGAATTACTGGTAATATTCATAACAGTTATAGCTTTTTAATTTATAACCACATCTTTAGAAGGTAATGTATAATTGTAGTAATCACAGTTTGCTTATTTTTATGTACTTATTTATTCTTTAATACTGTACTAAATATTACAGCAAAAGTTGAAGCTCACATAAGGGGTAGGACTAGATAAGTTTATACTGCTTTGCCTTGCCATATTTTTAACTCCTGTTTATTTTCTATTCACAAAAATTATTTTAGTTATCAGTATTTCCTTAATGTTTTCGTTCATCCATTGATGTCTGAAAAGTATCGTAACAGGTCATGAACTAATCAAATTTTATTGAATTGGACAGAGAATTATTTAATTACTAGAAAATTTATTTTAGGCGATTTCTATCTTTGACCGTGTCATATAAAACAGTCCACTTTCCCCCAAAAAATGTTCACAACAAAATGATAATTTTCTCAATATATCTGTATTATAATTCAAACTCCACCACTTTTGTTAAAATTGTCTTAGCAACTATGTCAACACCATTTCCTCAATTACGCTTTGATATTTTCAAAAATGTCGAACATTCATGTGACGTGAAATCAAGGTAAAACACTGCTCAGACTGTTATGGACAATGTCTAACCCTTAACGAGGACATTCTACATCCTCCAGCAACTATCATTTGGGATCTCAATCAAATTTTAAACGTTAATAATGACTCTCACCCACATACTCCACTCCAATTGGGAGGCAATAATTCAATAGTCAATTTTCTGGTTAATCAACACCTGTCTTGTCATTTGTCCATTTACAATCCATCCATCCATCCATTATCGATACCGCTTATCCTAACAAGGGTCACGGGGTGTGCTGGAGCTTATCCCAGCTGTCTTCGGGCAGTAGGCCGGGGACACCCTGAATTGGTTGCCAGCCAATCGCAGGGCACACAGAGACAAACATCCGCACTCACAATCACACCTAGGAGCAATTTAGAGAGTCCAATCAACTTACCATGCATGTTTTTGGAATGTGGGAGGAAACCGGAGTACCTGGAGAAAACCCATGCAGGCACGGGGAGAACATGCAAACTCCACACAGGGAGGCTGGAGCCGGGATCGAACCCACGACCTCTGAACTGTGAGGTGGAATTATTCATTTACTTGTTGGATGAATTTGGTGGGTCAAAGATGTTTTGTTTTTTTTATTTTCTCACAGCAATATTGAAAATCAGTACCTGGGGATGCAATGGGATCATGGGTTGATCAGTCCCACAAACCATTGCCTCCCCAGTGCTGAAGAGGGCTTGTCGGTCCCCAAATCAGGTTTTCTTTCCTGAGGGCCCGTCCCTTAAACATTCTCTCAAATCCCATACACATTCACACCTCTATTCACTTGGTTAGGACTTATAACCAACAAAGGACTAATTTGGTCGATCTGAGACCGTTTTGGTGAGTTTGGAGTTATCTTGCCGTAGCTCTCTTGTTATGCTCCATGTGTGGATGTTGGCCAAGTGTTAGCATTGTAGCTCGGTGGAGATGACGTGTGTTAAGCGCAATTTTATTCATTTGATTTATATGAATATATTTATTTATTTTACTTGTGAGCTGTTGTGCAGGTCAGTTTTTTTTGCCTTACTAAACTTCGCGTTGGAAGTTTGGATCGAGGAGGCCTTTGCATGTGCCTGAGGGAGCTGCGCACACACAGACTGCAAGGATTCCAGATGACGAGCCAGACCCACGGACTTCGATTCTAAAAGAGTTCTTCTTTATCGTGCTGGAGGACTCGCCGCACGAGGACGGACTCATTGGTGAACTTTCTGCCTGAGTGGTAGGAGTATCGGAACACATAAAACTCTTAATAGAAATATTGGAACACAGGGAACTCTGAATATAATTGTCATATTTTGTATTTTCACATCTGAATCGACATTGTTGTGGTTTGGATATATACATGTATGTTACACTGTATTTTTGGGTTTTCAATTGTATAATTAATCCTCTCACTTGAGAGAAGAGAAAAACAAAGAGTTAACTCAGGAAGATAATTGAACAAAAGCGAATTAACCTCAATTTAGATAGTTATATAGGAGATTTAGTGAGTTACATAAATTACCTCTAACTAAGAAAAGAGTTGAGGTGAAAGATAAATAATATTTTTTTGCCACCTGCAGGCTGTTTGTACAATTGTTATCTGTGTTTTTTGTGTTTACTTCAACTAAAATTGACATATTCTTAAAAACGATCTGGTCTCTGGCTCAACTTTATGTTACCCCACTCTATTAGAACCTAGTACTGACCCAGTAGCGTAGTATTGAATATGTGTTTGTAATAACTCTGCTACAAAAATTGGCGAGCCAGCCAGGAGTGGCCAACACACAGAAATTTGCAACCAGAGACCAAATAGCATTATTTTTGCCAAATCAGTGACGGAGGTAATTCAGTCAAAAAACGTTAAAATCCCAAACTCACTTCTAATTAGTATCTTAATGGGCACAGAGAAAGATGAAGAAGTTTATGACTTTCTTACACAATCTGGTTCAATTCAAAGAACAATATCAATTGACCTATCCCATTCTGAATCAGGCCTACTGACTATTGTAGAGTATACTTTTGACACAGCTGTACAGACACTTTCACCCTCACTGCCATATAAGCTTTCTAGCAAGACTCAGACAAATATTACCTACCATATCAAAGCATTAGCAAGCATCTATACTCCTGCCGTAAGCCAGTCAGCAATAGACATGTACCTTACGGAGCTGAAAGAAATTGCAAAGCAGAGTGGCAAAGATTTTACAGATGTGCTTAGAGTAGAGCTCTCCCGCATTAGTGAGACAGTTAGCCAAGATGATCCAGAGGAGCAAGAGGAAAGCACAAACACAGACCTTCCCGAAGATGTTCAGGAACATGCTTCTGAGATCGCGGCACAGGTGAGCCCTCAGCCCAGCGCTCTCTCCCCACATGGTCACATTCCAGAAGGTGACCCAGCATCATCTGAACAATTCCCTTCAAAAAAGGCACAACCTATTTTGACCCTCACTGATGTTTATCCGCCCAACATGCAGAAGGTTGTTATTGAACATATAGTTAAACATGAAGACTCTGCGACACAAGCTCATCTTTCATTGAGACTTAGACCCTTCTCTGGACGCAGTCCCCGTCCGAACAACGAAGTGGATTATGAAACATGGCGCTCTAATGCAGATCTCTTGCTTGGAGACACACAACAGCCCGATCTATACAAATCAAGAAAGATACTTGACAGCTTTTTGTCACCGGCTGTAGACATAGTGAAACATTTAGCCCCAAATTCATCACCATCAACGTATTTGGACATTCTAGATTCAGCATTTGGCACAGTTGAAGATGCGGATGATCTGTATGCCAAATGTCTGAACACGCTACAAAACCATGGTGAAAAATCCTCAGCCTGTCTTCAAAGACTGAAAGTGATGCACCACCCTCAGGAGAGGCGGTGTAAAAGCAACCGACATGGACAGCCAGCTCCTGAAACAATTTTCCAGAGGCTGTTGGAATAACACCCTGATATCTGAACTGAAGCTGGAACAAAAGAAACAAAGCCCACCTACCTTTGCTGAGCTGCTTTTGCTGCTTCGAACCGAAGAGGACAAACGTGACTCCAAAGCTTGTCGCATGAAACAGTATTTTGGTGCTTCAAAGCAGAAGGTGTCTTCACAGTTCCAGGGTGCTTGTGTCCAATGCGTTGAAGAATGCACAACATCAGATGAAAGACACAATGAACCTAATTATGAAATGTAAGACCTCAAAAAACAAATTGCTGATTTGCAATCCCAACTCCTACGAATTACACAAAAAGACAACAAAGTTCGCTCAAAGAAACGACATACCCGAAAAGCTGCTGTCAAGCCTTCAGATGAGAATGTGACATCACAACGAACGCCGCCTAACAGCCGCGATGCAAACATCCATCCATCCATTATCTGTACCGCTACTCCTCACAAGGGTCACGGGGCGTGCTGGAGCCTATCCCAGCTGTCTTTAGGCAGTAGGCAGGGGACACCCTGAACTGGTTGCCAGTCAATCGCAGGGCACACAGACACAAACATCCGCACTCACAATCACACCTAGGGGCAATTTAGAGTATCCAATCAACTTACCATGCATGTTTTTGGAATGTGGGAGGAAACCGGAGTGCCCGGAGAAAACCCACGCAGGCACGGGGAGAACATGCAAACTCCACACAGGGAGGCTGGAGCCGGGATCGAACCCACGACCTCTGAACTGTGAGGCGGACGTGCTAACCAGTCGACCACCGTGCCGCCCGCGATGCAAACAGTAATCCCAAAAACAAACCGAGACCTTGGTATTGTTTCAGATGTGGCGAAGATGGGCACATAAGAACACAATGTGAAGCTGACCCTTCTCTTGTTGCCTCAAAAAGGAAACTGCTCACTGACAAACAGTTGGAATGGGAAGCGGAAAATACCTGAACATTATCTGATCCTTTAAACTAATCTCAGTCACCAATGAGGGACAAATGGTGGCTGAGATGCAGACAAAACGTCCCGAAAATAAACTGCGAACCTCACCAGCATGCTCGCATCCAAAGAGACATGCTGTGGCCATTCCTAAAGGGCTCGTTGGTGCCAAAACTACAGCAGAAGTGGCTTTAGGAGGGAAAGACTGTAACAGCCTTTTAGACTCTGGTTCGCAGGTGACTACAATTCCGAAGTCATTCTACGACGAGAATCTGTCATTTGAATGATTTGCTTGAAGTTCAAGCTGCTAATGGCCAAGATGTCCTATATTTGGGGTATATTGAGGTAGACATCACATTTCCCAAGTGTGCCCTTGGTCTGGAAATTCAAGTGCCTACTTTAGCCCTGATTGTGCCTGACATGCATTCAACCTCATCGTCAGTCTTAATAGGCATCAACACTCTTGACATCCTCTATGAGTTGTATTCAAGTGGCACACCTCAGAACTTCCAGTCACTTCCCTATGGGTACAAAGTTGTCCTCAAAACCCTTGAAATGAGACATGGGCAGCAAGACTGCAGCCTTGCACTTGTTAATTGTCTAGCAAGTGTCCTGAGACCATCGGGCCTGGTCAGACCAAAGTAGTAGGCGGATCAGTCACTTGCAGAATACCAGATACTGGCAAGTGGGTGCTGGTGGAACCTCCAAGAACCTCCTCCTTACCAGGTGGCATCATAGTGACAAATGGGTTAGCTAGTCTCCCGCCTCAATTTCCTCGCTGCATACCAGTGATCCTTAAAAATGAATCAAATCATGACATCACAATCTTCCCAAAGAGTGTGATAGCTGAAGTGAATGCTATCCAAAGTGTTCAGCCTATGACTGCTAGCAACCCAGATGCCCCAACAAAATCTGACCAAAAACCAAAGACATTTTTCAATTTTGGTAAATCTCCAATTCCAAATGACTGGAAAGAATGTATAACTGAAAAACTAAATTCTATGCCAGATGTGTTCGCACAGCAGAATCTCGACTTTGGACGCACCGATAAAATAAAACATCACATACAACTGAGTGATGAGAGACCATTCAAGCACAAAGCAAGACCAATTCATCCGCAGGACATTCAAGCTATGCGTAAGCATCTCCAGGAACTCCTCGATGCCGAAATCATCAGAGAATCTGAGTCCCCTTTCTCCTCGCCGATCGTAGTTGTTAGGAAAAAGAATGGTGACGTCAGACTCTGTATCGACTATCGAAAGCTCAACCTCCAAACAGTAAAAGACTCATATGCCCCGCCAAACTTGGAGGAGTCTTTTTCACCATTACACGGGTCCAGATGGTTTTCTGTTCTAGAACTTCAAGTCTGGTTTTTACCAAATTGAGATGGAAGAATCCGACAAACACAAAACTGGTTTGTCTGCCCACTTGGGTTCCTCGAGTTTAACAAGATGCCACAAGGGGTAACCAATGCCCCTAGCACATTTCAAAGACTTATGAAACGTTGCATGGGAGAAATAAACCTTAAGCAAGCCCTTGTTTTCATTGATGACCTGATTGTTTTCTCCTCAACACTGGAGAAACATGAAGAATGACTGCTGAATGTGCTCAACAGACTATATGGCCTGAAATTGTCCCCAGAAAAGTGTAGGTTCTTTGACGTCTGTTAAGTACTTAGGTCATGTTGTATCTGAAAGAAGAATCCATACAGACCCTGACAAGATCGCCGCCCTAAAAACCTGGCCGAAACCAAACAACCTGAAAGAGCTGAGAACCTTCTTGGGGTTTTGCGGTTATTACCGCCGGTTCATAGAAGACAACTCAAAGATTGTGAGACCCCTGAATGCACTCACTGCTGGATACATGCCACTATGGAAGCACGCCAGATTTAAAATGAATAAAAGAAGTATCACAACCCCAATATGTCTTTGGAGACAGATGGACTATAGAATGTCAAGAAGCATTTGAAAGCATTGACAAGTTGACAACTACCCCTGTCTTGGGCTTTGCAGATCCCAAGTTGCCTTACATCCTCCATACAGATGCGAGCACTGTGGGCCTAGGCACTGCCTTATACCAGGAACAGCAAGGACAGAAACACGTCATCGCTTATGCAAGCCGTGGCTTATCGCAATGTGAGGCTAGATACCCGGGCCACAAATTGGAATTCCTTGCCCTTAAATGGGCAGGAACAGAGAAGTTTCAAGACTATTTGTATGGGAGCCCATTCCTCATTGTCACCGATAGTAACTCATTAACTTACATCCTCACCTCTGCTAAGCTCGACGCCACAAGCTAGCTGCTTTGTCAACATTTGACTTTCAATTACAATACAGAGCAGGGAAACAAAACCAAGATGCGGATGGACTTTCCAGGCGCCCACACAGTAGTCTGACTGACGACTTTGCATCACGTAAAGAGGGAGAAAGAATACGACAATTTGTGCAAGGACACCTGTCTGAGGATGACCAGTCAACCTTGATGGTTGAGAGTACAGTCAAAGCCGTCTGTGAAAAACACTTGGTTCATTACTTGGTTGGCGGTGAGCCATCAAAGACATTACCTGTTACCAGTTTAGTCATGTCACTTGCATACCATCCAGTGGCATTACCAACCTGCTTTCGAGAAGAAGACCACCTTGGCGATTCATCTGTCATTCCCCACCTCACAGCTGCAGAGCTGATGGAAAAGCAAAGAGCTGACACAGGTATCCGGGAAGTGATAAACCAGATGGAGACTGGAGAAAAACCTTTACCTTCTTTGAGGAAGGAACTCCCTGATCTCTGCCTAATGCTAAGGGAATGGAATCGGCTGGAGTTATTGGATGGCATACTGTACAGAAAAAGACAAGAATGTGCACAGTTGTCCTACCAACTTGTACTACCACAGGAGCTCAGACCCATGGTCTTACAGAGCCTACATGATGACATTGGTCATATGGGAGTGAGCGTACAATGAACCTAGTCAGAGCACGGTTCTATTGGCCCAAGATGTCAGTCGATGTGGAGAGCAAAATTAAAACCTGCAACCGCTGCATACGTCGAAAGTCCTTACCTGAGAAAGCTGCTCCTCTTGTTAATATCGCAGCCACAAGACCGCTTGAGCTTGTATGCATTGACTTTCTCACAGTGGAACCAGACTCAAGCAACAAAAAGAATATCTGGTAATCACTGACCATGTTACAAAGTATGCTTGGCCATCCCAACCCCGAACCAAAAAGCTCGGATTGTAGCTAAATCCTTGTGGGATCACTTCATTGTACATTACGGCATTCCCGAGTGGCTACAAGGTCTCGACTTTGAATCCCGAACAATAAAAGAGCTATGTGAACTGATTAATACTCAAAAAGTAAGGACCACTCCTTATCATCCAAGAGGGAACCCCGTTGAACGTTTCAACAGGACTCTACTTAACATGTTGGGGACCCTTGAGAATTACAAAAAGAGTCACTGGCGTGACTATGTCAAATTAGTCCACGCCTACAACTGTACTAAGAATGATGTGACTAGTTATGCCCCTTATGAGTTGATGTTTGGGCGACAGCCCAGGGTGCCAGTTGACTTAGCCTTTGGATTGCCAGTTCACCACCAACCAGGAACACATTCCCAGTATGTCCAGAACCTGAAATCTCATCTCGAAGCAAGTTACCAAGTTGCTGCAGAAAATGCAAAGAAAGTAACGGATCGCAAGCATGTGGTTGACTCAACCTTGAGAGAAGGTGACAGTCTTGATCAGGAGTCAGACATCTATGTCGTCCTGAAAAAATATGGGGACATTCCAGTGTACGTTGTGAAACCTGCAACTGGAGACGGTCCGCAAAGAACCCTTCATTGTGACCTTCTGCTGCCGTGTGGGTTTCTCCCCATAGTCCCAGCTGAACATGAGACCAAAACAACAGAACTGGCTAAGCGACCAAGAACTGTCAACATCCACAAGACAACAGCTCTGATGAAGCTGAGGAGAACGATCCCCAGTCAGACACTGAGGAATATGATAGCGGTGCCTACAGAAATGTAGGAGTAGAAATCTCAAGTTTCACCCACATTCCTGAACCTCTGAAACATATCCCGGAGAGAACTGAACCAGCACCGCTTGGGATGTTGCCTCCTGCTAAGCGAGATAATGCAGGATCCAATGAAACCAACCGTGAAGTTGCTTCAGTGGAGAGCTGTTACTCCAATTTATCTGCTGAATGTCCTGGAGAGGATAACTTACCTAGTAAGAGAATTTCACCTGATTCAGAGGATAGTAACTTACCTGGTCCAGAGGAGAACGGCTCATCCACCAGTCATACCTGAAAAACTACCTAAAGAAGACCTGAATCTTCCTCCAACTCAAACTACTCTAGGGAAGAGTGAGGATGCATCTGCTGTTGATCAAACTGAAACTGCAGTAGAGCGAGAATGTCTTAGAAGATCTAACAGAGAAAGACAGACTGCCAAACGATTGACCTACCCTAAGCTAGGAAACCCCTTAGTTACAGTAGTTCAGTCTTTATTTCAGACTTTGACTGAAGTAATCACAGACTCTCTTTTAGAATCTAGCACTCCAGAACAACATGAGATTCTGACTGTATAGGTTATGTAAACAATGCACAGGGACATGCATTGGGTAAAGTGGGGAGGGTGTAACCCACATAAAAAAAGATAAAGATGAATACTAAAAGCCATTAAAATGCTTGAATAAATTAAAACGGCTCAAATCTAATAATCTATTGAAAAAGTAATTAAAATAATATGGAAAAAAAAGACAATTTGACTGCATCAATGCATCTATGCAAAATGGTGTACTGTCCCTTTAACAAAACTTGCCGTGCCTGCCGGTGGTCTTGTATCAGCCACACGCACGGAGCGGAGAAGACGAAAAGCGAAATAAATACGAACAAATACATAAATACCTTTGGAGACTTGAAGGTATTTTACTTGGTCGGCGACTTATTTGGTCGATCTGAGACCGTTTTGGTGAGTTTGGAGTTATCTTGCCGTAGCTCTCTTGTTATGCTCCATGTGTGGATGTTGGCTAAGTGTTAGCATCGTAGCTCGGTATAAGCGCACAATTTTATTAATTTGATTTATATGAATATATTTATTTATTTTACTTGTGACCTGTTGTGCTGGTCAGTTTTTTTTTGCCTTACTAAACTTTGCGTTGGAAGTTTGGATCGAGGAGGCCTTTAAGTGTGCGTGAGGGAACTGCACACACACAGACTGCAAGGATTCCAGATGGCGAGCCAGACCCACGGACTTCGATTCTAAAAGAGTTCTTCTTTATCGTGCTGGAGGACCCGTCGCACGAGGACGGACTCATTGGTGAACTTTCTGCCTGAGTGGTAGGAGTATCGAAACACATAAAACTCTTAATAGAAATATTGGAACACAGGGAACTCTGAATATAATTGTCATATTTTGTATTTTCACATCTGAATTGACATTGTTGTGGTTTAGATATATACATGTATGTTACTCTGTATTTTTGGGTGGTTTTCAATTGTATAATTAATACTCTCACTTGAGAGAAGAGAAAAACAAAGAGTTAACGCAGGAAGATAATTGAACAAAAGTGAATTAACCTCAATTTAGATAGTTATAGACCGGTCTAACATAACTAAACTATCTAAACTAAATAAATCATCGAACTAGGAGATTTAGTCAGTTATATAAATTACCTCTAACTAAGAAAAGAGTTGAGGTGAAAGATAAATAATATTTTTTTGCTACCTGCAGGCTGTTTGTACAATTGTTATCTGTAGTTTTTGTGTTTACTTAAACTAAAATTGACATATTCTTAAAAAACTATCAGGATAATAGCTAGATGGTCAGAGATGGTGAGGTCGGAGCTGGAGAGGTGGTTGATGGTGATTCCAGTCGTGCAGACCAGGTCCAGGATGTGTCCATAATTGTGGGTGGGGAAGTTGATGTGTTGAGTGAAGTTGAAGCAGTTAAGTATGTCTAGGAATTCAGTGGTGAATTTGCAGTCAGAGTGTCAATGTGGATATTGACGTCCCCAAGAAGAATGATGGAAGGTTAAGTGGAACAAAGTTGGGTGAGAAATTTAGACAGGTCAGAGAGAAAAGATGGGTTCGGTTTGGGGGGCCAATAGATGATTGAGGTGATCAGGGGTTTAGGATCAGAGAGTCTGAAGGACAGGTGTTCAAAGGAAGAAGGGGCTTGGATGGTGATGAGGGTGGTTCTTATGTGTTGTCTGTGAATAACAGCAATTCCACCACCACGGGATTCAGTGCGTGGTTTATCCATGTCTGAGTATCCTGAGATTGAAGTATTCCAGAGGTTTTTGCAAGGTTTCAGTGAGACAGAGAAAATCCAGGTTGTTGTCCATGATGAATTCCTGGAGGATGAGACCTTTACTGTTTGGAGACCGGCTGTTGAACAGGGTGAGTTTCATGCTGGGAATTCTGGTGGGTTGGGAGGATTTGGGTAATATTCGGAGGTTGGCTGGGTTAACATGCTGTTTAGTGCGATGGGAAATTTCTTGGTACTGGGACTGATGAGATGGAGTTTACTGAGTGGCAGTGGTAAATGAACTTGCTGGAAGCCGGTGTGAGGATAACTGGGTGGGATGTAGATGGGTGGGTGGGCAATCACCTGATTGCCTTTGTTTTCAGATTTAAAACTATGTGTGGAACTGTCTGAGATAGACTGACTAGGGAAACTATTAACTGAGGGTTGTAGTGACATGTGGGCCAAGTTGGGGGGAGGGGGGGACTTCACAAGAAACAGGATATAGAGGTGTGTAAGAATAATAATGCATTTTATTATTCATGTGTTTGATTTTTATCATTAGGCCAACTTGCTTGGTGTGCTTTGCTTTCACATATGTATGTTAATGGCTCACGCGCACACACACACACATAGACAAATCAAGTTCATAGTGTTCCAGCTGCTTTCGCTCCCCTTTCCCTTAGAGCTGGAACACCTTTGTAATCTGGGACACCGAAGAACAATAAAAAGAGAGAAAATATTACTCTACCTCATACCTTTTTCATATAGTTGATAGTCGTAACTTGCGTAGCAATGGACACCCAAACTGCGGTATTCTTGCTGTTGCTGATGGCTATTTTTTCCGGCGACTTGGCTCGGAACCGAGCCCCCATTGTTTACAGCCGGAATCAGCTGTTAGCACTCCGTGCCACCAGGATAACAGCCACGGGCAGGACAGGCACCTGGCATCGCAGCAGTAGTGGTATGGTTTTGGAGGACAGGATTAAATGCAGGTAGAATGACATCGGCAGACAGTGAAACTTACAGACACGTGTCCAACAAGTGGACCCGCTGCAGAGATCAGACTTCTGCTTGCAGTGGAAAAAGGGGCTAGCACTAACTGCACTGCAATGTGCTAGCTACAGTAGGCTACTAGCTCTCATTCCAAGAAGTAGTCGGGGTCATGTCGGTGTCGTTAAATGCACGAATTAAACTCCTCAGTGGAGCGTCCCATTCAAATAAAAACAATTTTGACGCTCCGTGAGCGGTCAAGTTTCAGAAAAAGACTTGGTGAGATAGTCACGTCAAACAATGTGAGAGGTATAATTTTCCGCCTCGCCTACAATGAAGGATGCATTCTTTATTCGTTTCCCGAAGCCAAAAACTCAGAGGGATAAATGTGAATGATGGGTCAACTTGTGCGAACAACCAAGTTTAACAGCAACAAGGTGAATCCTTTTACCATCATATGTAGAAACATTTATTTGGGGGCCATATAGTGTTACAGATGGCAATCCGGCCGATCCCTTTTTTGTTTTTTTGGCATGTGCATGTGAAGCTTTGGACAGAATGATGTAGATAACACAAAGCAACTGCATAATAGTGCACTATCCTCTGGTTTGCCCGAAAAAGACTTGACAAGCGTTCCCTTTTGGACTCTTTGGAAACAAAGCCAGCAGTCTTTTGGGATTTGATCTCTTCCACTTGTGTTCAGCTTTGCAGCATTCTTGTTTAGCTGCATGAGTCCTCTCATTAAACCAGGGGTGTCAAACATACGGCCCGCAGGCCTGATCCGGCCCCCAAGGAGGTTTGATCAGGCCCGCAGGATCATTTAAATGTGAAAAAATGCATAAAACACACGTAATTAATTACTAATACTAATGATTCATTTTTTATGTTTTGATCAGAGTAGAAGACAACATTGTTTAAAAATTCCTTTCTTTATAAATCTCATTTAATAAAAATCTCATTTAAAGTGCATCACTATATTTTTCAATACTAATTACTTGTTAAAGTTTTGTGCCATTGTACAATCAGTAGGATCAGTTGCAATGCATATATGTGAATGATAAAAGTAAATTGCACAAAGGAAATCTAAGGTGTTTCATGAAATGTTTTTTAAAAGGAATGTTCATTAAATTTCAACATTTTCCAAATGTTCTTGTGCTTCTTTACACCAAAACAGAGGAAATACATGATATTTTGGTTATCTATAGCAGAGTATGGTATAATTTTAATGGTCCGGCCCACTTGACATCTGCCGAGGCTGTATGTGGCCCACAATGTGAAATGAGTTTGACACCCCTGCATTAAAGGGACGGTGGGGCCGGGATGGCCACGTTTTCACTAACAAGTTCATTTTATATATTTTTTGATCAGGAAAATGAAGAGTAGTCATTTTTTATTTTATCAATAAAGTTGGGATAAATTAGGAAATAAGTGACTCCATGAATAACGCCCCTTGTTAATGAGCAGAAGGGCCCCCTAGCGTGTTCGGTCGGAGTCACTGTAGGGACCGATTACAAACTCTCCGTTGGAAATCATCGTACTTTCATTGCTTATAACGTCCAAAAACGGTGATCAATTGGCACCAAAATTTATGTGGGCATCTCTACTAATGCCCACTTCAACATATCAAAAGGATTAAAAAGGAATGAGGAAATGTGGAAGTCAGCATAGGTACATAGGCTGGAACCAGCGCACACTGCTTCTTTGCTTAAAAAAAACCCAAAAAACACTGCTTCTTTGCTGATCACGGTTAGGACAGGTGAGACATTAAACAACAGTCAGGATATTTAGAGATACTTAAGTGGAATTGAGACGTGCACATTTATTTGGATGAGGAATGGCCCCAGATTTTCGACTTACAACGCGCCGTCCAATTTGGAAGTAACAGCCCGAAATGGCACGTTCCAATGCGGCCACACTCGGCTGTGCAGTCAGCCTCGCTAGAAATTTTTGTTCGCTGTTCGATGAGGGCTTTCGTCAGTCTCACGCCGCTTCACTCGGGCCAGAAGGTGGCGGCTGCAAGCAAGCAGGGACACCACACGCGACTGCGACGACATGAAGACACAGGCTCATCTTCACCTTCAAACGCTGGGCAGACAGTAAGGAGTAAACGTTGTTGTGCTAACGCCTTTTGTTTTCATGGCCTGAAGGTAGTTGTTGCTATTAGCCATCCCAAT
Organism: Filicampus tigris; assembly: GCF_054856515.1. Lineage (NCBI taxonomy): Eukaryota > Metazoa > Chordata > Actinopteri > Syngnathiformes > Syngnathidae > Filicampus > Filicampus tigris. Next base: position 744,935 of record NC_141228.1, on the reverse strand, counting down.
CCTACCTGTAGCCGGGGAGGGAAGCTGGCGTAAAGCTCCAATCTGCCTGCTGCTGCTGCTGCAAGCCGCCGTCTCTCTCCCTCCCGATACACGAGTTTAGCATCGCTAAATGTCCGAAATATAACCAGTCGGGGTTCGTGTGCGCATTCATGCTCTTGTCCGCTTCAGCTTGTAAAAGTGGAGGAGCAATCGCCATGGTATTTTTGATTTTGTGGAGGTGATCATGATGAGATCTCGTTTTATGTCAATAAATCCAAACTATTGTGCAGAACACTTATACTTTCACAGGTTGAAGTGGACAAGATGTAGTAATGTGCATCTGCATTTTGGTGGCGATCGGTCACCTTTTTAGACAACAGAACTTTTAGCCCCTCCCTGGCAGAGAGGGCGACGGGAGAGTGAGAGAGCAGCTGGAACCTAAAGCAATGGCATGCAAAAACCACCAGAGCGCAACAGGTTCACTGTAGTCACTTTAGTCTTTAAAAGTCCTCTGCTGGAGACCGCACGCATGGATGAATCCATCCATACATGCTTCTGGACCAGCTGCTGTTTGCAGAAGTCAGACCTGCTGAGGTAGGTGGTCCAGGGCGGTCATCTCGGTGTAAAGTGCGTATTGTGCAGGAGTTCAGGCCTAAGGTCTCATCCTCTTGAACATCTGGCATTGAGCGCTGCGTAAAAGTGCGCGCGTGTGCCGGGCCGTGTATTTGGTTATTACAGACTTCAATCAGAAATGGCTCGTGAAACAGATGTCACTGCTTCTTGTTGCGGTGCCCTAAAGCTTCCGACTATGCTTTTGTCTGTCAGTGTGTACGGTCCAGAAAGTGAAGGGACAGGAGGAGAAGATACAGCTGACGCACGCAGGGAACTGAGCAGGTGTTGTAGATGGATGTTTCTCAAAGCTGGAGAGTGACAGGCAAAGCCTGGTCGCTCATACCACGTATTTTACAAAGTATAAAATGTGCTAGCTAGATTCAGTTTGATAACCACTTCCTTTAATTGTTACTGAAGGTGGAAACACAGAATATGAGGCCAGAGAAAGAGAGCGAAAGAGAGACCTTGATGCACACTTGCCTAATCACGCGGAGAAATACCACATACCACATACACGATCCGGTGCTTTGACTTCCCTTGTCGACCCGGGGAAAGGGTGTTCTGGCACCGTAGCTCACTTAAATTTATTTTTAAAAATATTACATTTATAAATAAGTGTGGGCAACGGGAATCAAACCTACGCTCTCGGATCTCATAGTCGTACGTCCATACTGTTACGCCACAGTTCCTTATATAAATATCAGTGCTGTCAAATTTACGGGCGGGAATTATAGTTTTATAGATGATTGCATTATTTAACGCATGCTCAGAATGACCACCGATGCATAATCCCACTCAGAAGTTCATAGTGAGCAGCGGAGGGGACGTGTGTCGCCTCTGGGAGTATAAAGAAGCGGGCAGCTTTAAATCTCAAAAATGTGAATACATTGGTTTGCCTCAGCGATGGAGGATGAGTAGAGAGGAAGAGGCTGTCTTATTTTGTGTTAATAAAGTCAATTTAAAGGAGGAACACACGACGTCCTACAGCACAACATATGAGCCAATCACATTTGTGTGCATTTCAGGGACCACCCGGAAAACAAACTAAAAATATTACAAGGGCCGCATATAAATGTGCACATTACACCCACACACACACTTTGTTTGCACACATTTGAAATATTTGTCACTGTTCTGAGGCCCTTTTGCATTTTTGTAGTGAATAAAAATACTGTCTACTACAGAAAGAATGTTAATTTTAATTTAAAAATGTTAATTTTCATCTCGTGGGGATTTGTTGTTGTAATAAAAAAATACATTACATATGAATAGTATGTTGAATGTATATATCCGTCTTGTGTCTTATCTTTCCATTCCAACAATTTCTAGAAGAATATCACATATTTTGGAGATAGTTTGAATTGCAATGAATTACGATAAATTATTTTTTAAGCTGTGATTCCCTCAATTAAAATTTTTAATCGTTTGACAGCCCTAATAAATAGACACTCATTTTTTAAAAAAGTCAACGAGAGAGGAGCCCGGGCGCAACCAGAACGTAATAATTTTGGGCCCGACCGGGCTCAAGGTTTTACCTCTAAAGTAAAGCAGGCTCTGACTATGTTTGCCTTCAGCATCTAACTGACTAGAGATATTCTCACTCAAGCATTGGGGTTCTTTTTCCTGGTCGGCTATGAGAGGATTGGTGAGGTGTTGTGATTTCCAGGCACAGGGCACAGTTTGGTTGATACTGCTATTGACTTTGATTCCAAGAACGGTTCAGAATAAGACTACACAACCATTCTATAGATCTCATGTCAATTAAGAAAATGTTTCATGGTTTTTCACATAATACATACTGACTTTTTTTTTAACCTCTCAATTGTTAAAACAACTAAAACATAGTTAATAGTTTTAAGATGGTTACAGTTTGAACCTTGAATTTACTTTTTTTATTTTCTTTATTGTTTTCAAATCTGGGGTACACTGCCTCCTCCAAACAATGAAAACAAAAACAGTATTTGCACAAATCAAGTATGAACATTTAAATTTTGTTTCAGCAAAGAAATAAAGACATCAATCGGTGATGAAAAAAAAAAACTCATTCTACAGTGTGGAATTACAGAGCCCCTAAACTGGCATGGAGAAAGAAAAAAAAAGTTCCCTCGCAAAAAACTTTACAAGGGAAGGCAAATCTTTTCGAGGGAATGCAATCGTTGTGAGATAACACAATGTTGTTGTTTTTTTTGCAAGGGAAACAAAATTTTTAATGAGCGTTTATGTACTTCCGGGTCATCTTACGACCTATTTTATTTTATTTTAGAGTGAATTTAAAACCAGCCGTTCCATGTCCTTCATGATTCTATCCGTCTTCGGCATACTGCCATTTGTCAAACAGAGGCGAATTGGAGGTTACAGTCACCAAACTGACCAAGAAGTACATAAATGCTCATTCCAAAAAAAAATGTTTCCTCACAAAGATTGTGTTCTCGCAATCTTTGCGAGGGAACGCAAAGTTGAGTTTTTTTTCTTCCTGTCACCTAAGGGGCTCCGCAAGGAATTGAGTGCGGACAAACATTACTGTATCTGTGTAATTCATTCCAGCCACTCATCGACATAACTGAGTGGGATTCAGCACTGTATTGGTCTTGCTAGGTGAATGTTCAAAGATTCTGTTTGGTAGCGTTACACTAAGTTGATCTAGGGTGCGGCAGGATTGCTGAACATAGACTGAGCAGCTGCAGGTATTCATCAGCCCCATCAGACAGGCATTTGTCCACCACCTGAAATGGACCAAACACAATGATGGTTGATAAAGCAACCCAACTAAATAATTTTCTGTACCCTCTTATTCTGTGTTAGGGATATGAAAGACTTCTTTCAAAACAAATTGCTTTTGAGTAACAATATACTAGGATTGTAAATTTAAATATTAATTTTGCTTATTTTACTTTTCATCCATGCTGCGACACACATCCCCTCTTTGACATTAGTAAGAGAGGAAGAGTAGTAGTAATTATCTTAGGACAGTAGTATTAATCAGTCAATTGTTTTTTTTCCTTTCTTTGATTCCAACCTAAAAAATGTCCCTTGTTGGCTATGCGGTTCCCGATTGGTGGAAGTGTGATGACGCCCAAGTCACACACTCACTGAGCTACTAACCTGTGACCCTGGATATTGTATTTCGTACCATATCATGTGGCAATGCGTTGGCATGAAAATAAAATAAAAATTCCTTGAATCAGCACAAAAGCTAATCCTGACTGGTTGAGCAAGACCAATAACAATAAGGAATAAATCGCTTCACTTTTATCATGTCATAAAAGGGCATCAGGTATCCTACCGCCATTTTTTCAGTGATGACAGACTTGTGCTTGTCACTTAAGTCCTGCTCAATGATACAGTCATGAAGTTGACTCAGGATCTGTGTGGCTGCGTAGCCTTCATCCATCATGCCCTAACAAAGAAAATATTTGACATGAGAAGATGTGAAGTGAGTTCTTGTGTGACTTAACCCATTAAGGACAGGAGCGTATAACCGTGTTTGTACCACTCGAGCCGGGAGCGCTGTTGCGTTTTTCTACCCTTAAAGCCAGGAGAGCGTATACGTCATTTTCTATTTATTATTTAATTCTCGGTCTCCTAACCAATGAAATGCACCAGAATATACATGTGAGCCCGCAGAGGATGTTCCGTAATTCTTTTGAGTGATAATGGCGGACAACGCGGTCACGGGAGCTCTAGACGACGCGATTGTGGACTTTGAACCAGTAGAACCAGTCGAACGTGATATATAGTTAAGATACATGCTTGTCGACAATGACAATATCGATGTCGTTGTAACAGAAGAGAGGATGGTAATTACAACTCGATTTTTAAAAAATGAAAAGTAGTGCTTCGCTCTTGCACTTACGGTTTATTTTTACCTCTTCAATTGAAACAGTAAAGATGAATAAATTCGGGTCTGTGTGAAAGCCACCTGTCTCAGATCTGAAATTATTTGGGAATTATGCCTCTGTCTGCTACAGTGGCTGAGATGTTAATTATTTTGTCGGTGTTGAACTTCTGGGAAAACTTCAGGTTTTCAAGGGTAATTCCAAAGACGACCTTAGGTTTTGGGGAACTGTTGAGCCAGGCGCTTTAGGCCTTAATGGGTTAAGTCATATTAGACAACCTACCCTTACTGCAAACTCTAGTTTCTCAAAACTTCCTTTAAAGCAGACCTGAAGCAAATCATTGATCATCTTGGTAGGAACAACCTGCAACACAGTATAACAATTTTTGCTTGAAATTTCTGTTAGCACAGTTTTGGAATCTACAGTGCTTCATGAATTTAACAGACCACAAAATGTCAGATTTATGCAACAGATGCCTTAACTCATTCACTGCCATTGACTAATTTATTTGTCTTTTCACAGTCCAGTCATTTATTCCCAGGAATTTATTTATATATTTTTTCAAACATTAGGGTAAAAGAGGGTCTGAAAATGTTTGGCAGTGAATGAGGTAAATTAATAGATTGTTTTGTTTCTGGAATGGTTAATACTAGGGATGTCCCAATTTGATCATGTGGTCGGAAATCATGTGATATTCAGCTGATCCAATATTGGGTGCAAAAGATTGGTTTTATTCTTTTTTTTGAACATCTAAAAGGTCACAAAGCGACAAAATAATCCAAAGGTTTTTGCCAAATGGAACAGTAATAACTAAGTTATATATTACAGAATGTTCCCTTTTGCTATGTGTTACAACAGTACTGTCACTGTTATTTTACATTCCAAAAGAATCATACCATTCATGGTTGGGGCCGTGCCTCCAATATACTGTATAAAAGCCATTCTACCGAATTGATTGAAATTGCTGTCCCACAATGAAAATCAAATTTTAAAAAACAATGAGGTGTTCAGACCTTGCATATTTAGTAATATCTTATTATGATCTATTTTATCACAAGACGTTAGTTGAGATACTATTAAGTTGAATGTATAAAAAGTCATCTTTTATAGGTCACTTCCTATCGGGAGGTGGCTGTCCCAATCTCCTAACTTGTCATGAATTGAAATTTAGGAGTTTGGAAGACCAACTCGAGCAATGGATTCATGATCAAAGAACAGCCGGGAGAAGCGTCTCTATGAAACTGCGCCATCTATCCATCCGGGCAAGGACCACCGTGGCGCAGCAACTTCCGGCGGATTACAAGGAAAAGCTGGCCATCTTCCGCTCCTACTTTAGTAAAAAGATTGCAGACAAATGCATCCAGGCCAACCACATCACCAACATGGACGAGGTTGGTGATGTTTCCAGCCGGAGTCATCATCAATGCCAATCAAAACGGCTGGATGGAAGAGGAAAAAATGAGAGAGTGGCTGACGATGTTTTTTTCCACATGTCACCGTCGCTGTTAATCTGTGACTCCATGCGCGCCCATCTCACAGCCGCTGTGAAAAACCAAGTGAAGCAAATGAACTCCAAGTTTGCCATTATTCCCGGATGCTTAACAAAGGAACTCCAACCACTGGACATCGGTGTAAATAGGGCGTTCAAAGTTAAGTTGCAAGCGGCGTGGGAGCGATGCATGACGGATGGCGAACACAGCTTCACAAAGACTAGGAAGCAGCGCCGGTCAAGTTACGCCACAAATTGTGAATGGATTGTGGATGCTTGGGCTAAAGTGTCTGCTTGCATTGTTGTGCGAGCTTTTGCAAAGTTTCTGAGGAGCCACACGGCAGCGAGACTGACTCAGACAATGATGAAAGCGAACCTGACGTGTTTAATGGAGAGCTTGCCAGCAAAACTCAGTTTTGCTCCCGCTGCCTTTTTAAAAATATATGTTAGCATGCTACTGTGTGTATGTTTTACCATGCCTGCGCCCAATAATACGGTGCACCTTATGTGTGTGTTAAATACAGAAATATCACCCGTAACTGAGAATGCGCCTTTTAATACGCTGCGCCTTTTGGTCGCGAAAATACAGTACATATTTTTAATGTAGCGCCTTCATATATTAAGACTGAATTACGAGGACTTTTTCGTCTGTTTTGTCCAAAGAATCAACCCAAAACGGGCGTGGTGCCCCCTAGCTAGAGTTAGTGCAGGCATTAACCCCAATCGCTGTCCATTTATTAAATTAATATTTAATACTAAACAATCGCTACACTGAGTTACACAGTAATGTCAATCAGATGATGCATATTGCACTTGAAGTATTAAAATACAGGTTACGCTAAATCTGATTACGTTTAAATATGTTTTTATATTTTTTTGTTGTCGGAGAAGTTACAGACATTTGTTAAAACAAATGCTGCCTTGGCACTTTTTGAAATGTGTGTTGACACACGTAAAAGGTTGTCTTGCCACTTTAATAAAAGTAAAAGTGTGAAATATAAATCCTTGCTCTTCCTTGAGTATTGCAATTGTTTTAACAAAGGTACTAGTGTTTTAGATTAACTATAAAATGTAAGCCATTGTAGTGATGCATTGGAATCGAATCGAATTGTAGGCCTCTGAATCGGATCGAATCTTGAGGTACCCACAGATTCCCACCCCTACTACTAAGTAAATGATTCTGTGAGGGATTTATTCTTCGAAGCATTAATATTAAATATATAAACAGTAAAACACTACTACACGCAGTCCTGCCGTAATGTTCCTGACAGAAAAAAAAAAAAATGTTCAGGGAGGAAGGAGGAAAGGAAGGAAATAATACACTAATAACAATAAATACCGTATTTTCCGGACTATATACTGCACCTTTATATAAGACGCACACACTCTATTCTTAGAAATATAATGAAAAAACTATATATAAACCGCACCTTTATACAAGCCGCACCTATGTTGAAAAATTTTATATTCACTGCATTTACAGAACGATTTTGAACTGTAAATGTACATGTATGTACCTTTCTTTCCTAACAGTGCCTTTAAACACGGTAGTAACTTTGCTTAATAAAACAGAACTCGCTTCGCCTGTTGAACTCCTCCACCTGCAGTCACATCCTGTTAATGGCAATTGTATTGTATTGTATTGTAATACCAGTTAAAGTGCCCTTAGCGGTGGAATAAAAATCCACAGAATGGCTGCACCTTTATATAAGCCACATGGTTCATACCTAGGGGAAAAAAGTAGCGACTTATAGTCCGGAAAATACGGTCATTTCATGTGGTGTGGTAATATTTGAAAATATAAAAATGTGTTATCGTAACAGGCCTACCTGTAGACAATGTAAATACCAGGTGCAGCCATTTGATATTTTGATATTCGGATATCCTACTGAAAATTCTATCGAGCAATCGGGTGTTCGATTAAAAATAATATACATTTAGTTATTTGCAAGGTAAGAAATACAGGAGACAAAAAAATGTCCACTTATTAATGAATGACCAACTGTTTTTAATTTTTAGATAAACAACATCCTTGCATTCACTATCCAAGTCACTTATGCTCACAAAAGGTTGCGGCCATGCTGGAGCCTATCCCAACTGTCTACAGGCAGGGTACACCCTGAACTGGTTGTCAGCCATTCACACTCACGATCACACCGAGGGGCAATTTAGAATGTTCCATTAACCTACCACGCATGTTTTTGAAATGTGGGAAGAAACCAGAGTACCCACAGAAAACTCAAGCCGGCACAGGGCGACTCCACACAGGACCTTTGTACTGTGAGGCGAATGGCGGTGAGGTCGCCATAATCAAAATTTTATAACTTATCTAATCAACATTTTATACTCAAATTTAACTGTGCATAACAGCACACTATTTTCCTCTCTAGAAACAGTGAGATTTTATACAAATCTCTCCCCTTTTTAGTCTATGAGACGAAGTGGCCTCACAATTCCAGTAGCGATTTTACTGGTTAAAACAACACACTTGAGTAGGCCTGGTTTGTTAAAAAGTGATCAGCAGGAACTGCGACTGTGTCAGGATCCGCGACTGTGTCAGGATCCAGTCGCTTTTTTATTGCGACTATATCATCTATATCTATATTGGAAATGCGCGTTTCCGCCTCCGTCTGGCGAGCGACAAGTGCTGCTGTAGTGGCAACAGCATCATCAATGCGCTTCACCATGCTGTCCATCAGAGGTGGGCATTTTACAAAAAGTTCCCGGTCCATTCCTCAACTTCCGTCTGCGGCCTGGGTGCCCTTCCACCGTCCATCTATTTGCCTTTTTATCAAGCCGGCCCAAATATTAATCGCATATAGTTCGGTCTTGTCTATCATTTTAAACAGGCTTCCTTAAGCGTTTCCACCAACCAACATCCAGTTGTCACAACATGACAGATCTTGACCCAACGTGCTGGGTCGCACGTGGTAGTTTAACGGCAGTAATGGTGGTCGCTGTCAACCTGGGCCGTGACCTTTTACGATGAACGCTAATAATCATTGGGAAAGGTTTTAACACTGATGCTCTTCCTGACCCAACCCTCTGCATTTACCCGAGCTTGGGACCAGCCAACAGTTCTTTGCACTGGCATGTGCCCCCGATAAGGCTGCAATGGTAATACGGATGAAAACAAATACTGAATAAACTAGAGAATGCAATTTCTGGAGAAATTGCGTGTGAAGGCGAAGACGCTGAATAAAAACTGCAGAATGTGTTGGAATGACACTGAATAAAGTGGAATGAAGTTGAATGACCTTGAATGATATAAAAAATGCTGAAGGGAAGCAAGATAAGAGGAAGCCTGGAAACAATGAAAGAAGGAAGTCAGGAAAAAAAAGTGAAACAAGGAAGGGCCGGGGATTGAACCCACAACCTCCAGTTGAGAAACAGCTACTCTACCACTGAGCCATGCCACCTACAATATAGGAATGGCCTTCGCCTTCACACAATAAAGGCTGCTCTCTTGCTACAACTTGAATCCTCAAGGCCAAGGAGAATATATTTCCCTCTGTGCTTGACAGTAGTGGGCAACACACTAAGGCATTTGCTTAGCAGATCTGCCAAAAACGTAAAAGGTTATGAATCAGAATTTTATGTTTTAACCATGTGCTTGCAGTGGTTTTGGTTGGTTTCTTCTCATTCATCATTAGTATAAATGCATTATTTCAAAAGAGTGAAATGCATTATTTTAAAGAGAGAGTTTGAACTTTTTAATATTGTGGCTAACACTATATGTTACAGTTGAACCTACTGAAGGTTTTATAATGATAGTTTAACCATGAAAAAGGATTATTTCCTTGACTTCCGATGATAAATTGTGTTTTCTACATCCTGCAGCTGATAAATGTTGAGCTTTCTGTCTTACACTGAACCAACAAGAGCAAGAACAGCTCAAAATTACATCTCACCCCAGCTATTTCGATGACAGCAAATTCTGTAATCTCATTGTTGACATTGAGGCGTGCAACACTCTGAAGGAAGGTGATGGCTTTCCGCAGGTCTCCCTCTGACACCTTCACCAGTGCTGATATACTCTAGATGGACAACACGCATCAAATAAGAACAGAAAAGTTAAATCATAGCATGGCCGATACATGCATAATTTGACACACAATATAAATCAGGGAGCTCAAACTCAAATTATGTGGAGAAGTGGGGGCACAGGAAATAGAATCTGGGTGTGTCTGGGCTGCATTAAGGATTCCACAAAAATGGGTCAAGTAAGTGAAATGGAATTGAATGGATATGAATTGCAGATTAAATTACAAAAAATCAGGTGGTGTTGCTGTAGATAGAGGATTGGGATGTAGCCTGATTGAGTACGTCAAATAAACCATAGATAATGTAATGGAAATTTAACCTATTGAAATATATATCAAACATGCAACTAATGTGGGTGCTCGTGAGCAAGCCATGGAGTAGGAAGCATTTTTCAGAGCTTCTGCATATCAGAAATTATTTTTCATCAAAAATAGACAAATATACTGTACGTCAGTACTAACACGGGACATGACTAAGAGAACATAAAGAGATGAGTGACCTAGCGGCACGTATAATGATAAGCTGAATGTCTAAAAAACTTCAGAAGTTCCAATACTGTGGCCAAGCTAGCAGCTCGTGGCCTACAAGAACCAGGCAGCGTACGCCAGGTGCGATGGATCCATAATCAACCATTCGGATTGCTGGCAACTGCCAAATTCCAGCTCCCTATCTGCTGTGACTAAAGTTATCAGAGAAGTTCTACAATTGGAGCGGGATGTAAAGATAAATCGTGCACCCACACATTTGCCGCCAGGAATACAACGGGTGGGCAACAAATTTTAAAATGTGGCTTAACTAAGCATGGCCGGAGGTGTATTTTAGTCCGGCCCACTATCGGCCCTTGTGCGTGTAACGTGCTCACAAGGTGGCCAAAATTCATCTCAGCCTACTCGGTGAAAGCCTTATTTTCAGGCTTCTTTCTACTCCCGCGTCGGCGCGAGCGACAACTGCTATTATAGGGATTGTGGTATTGCCCCCCACCCCCCCCGGCCAGGACCCCCAACCCCTCTTGTAATGGTATGCCCCAGTTGCATGTAGGAGGCGCGGGTTACGTGACGTGACAATCGGGAAATACAAACACGCTTGAGCGCACGTTGCTGTCTCACATGTTGCGATGGGGGCGACAATGTTTATGAATATGGCTGGGGGGGGGGTCACGACTGGAAGGGTACCCAGGTCAAGGGTGGAGGGTCGCGGCCGGACGGGCAAAAAATGGTCAATTGCCGAAGAGCTTGAAGCCTGACGGTACCCATGGATGTAAGATCCCCGTCATTTCATACACTCAATGTATACTGGTTCACGCAGGAAATGTCATGGCTAAATCTTGGAGGTACATTTATGTTCCATGTAATAGGCAAAACCCCAAAATAACTCATTATTCTTCATACTTCACAGTTCACTGACACTTAATATAAAAACAGTGGTTATGACAATATAAAATTCAGAAAAACTTGATCCCACAACCGACCTAATGTATACAGTACATTGTTATCACAGGCTGTTAAATTTGTTACATCAAGACAATGCAGGAACCCAACTGAATGCTTGTTCTTCTATGTCTGAGTGCACCCACTGCAGTCAAACGTAATTAAGGCTGCGCACATTTGCTGCTCGGTTTGCAGCTAGGGAGAGGTGCCCAAGTGCAATCTATGTAATTTAATTATTGGCAAAAATGCTTTTGTGTTGTTTTGGTTTTTATGTTTGGTTACCCCTGTTCTTCAGGTGTTTTGTACAATACAATACAATTTTATTTATATGGCACATTTCATAACAGCTAGAGCTGTAACAAAGCACTTTACGAACAATACAATAATGTATTCATACAAGTATTAATAACTAAAGATATAAATAAAACCATAAATAAATAAAACCAATAAATTGACATAAAACACTATATACAATTGACACCGGAAAAGAGCCAAAAATTTCAGGTCTGTTCAAAAGCCAGCGAATAGAAGTGAGTCTTCAACTGGGTTTTAAAAGTGGACAGAGAGGGAGCTTGCCTAACATCCCATGGGAGGTCATTCCAAAGGGAAGGATCAGCAGTCAAAAAGGCTCGATCCCCTCTGAGGCTCCGCTTGGTCCTCGGCACCTCGAGCTGCGCCTGGTCCGCAGACCTGAGGCTGCGGGAAGGTGCGTAGGAGCTCAGAGAGGTACACCGGGGCCAGGCCATTTAATGATTTATAGACGAATAGGAGAATCTTAAATCGAACCCTGAAATGCACTGGGAGCCAGTGAAGGGAGGCCAGAATTGGTGTTATATGCTCCATCTCCTGAGCTCCAGTTAGTAGGCGGGCAGCAGCATTTTGGACCAACTGGAGACATTTGAGGGAGGAGCGCTGACTCCAAAATAAAGTGCATTACAGTAATCTAGCCGAGATGTAACAAAGGCATGGAAGACTGTTTCTAAGGAGGGGCTTTACCTTAGCCAGCTTTCTAAGGTGAAAGAAGCTCGACTTTACAACAGCGATGATTTGCTGGTCCAATTTAAGATCACCATTTGTCCATTTTAAAACCCAAGTTTGAGAAGAGATCTGGCTTTATATATGAAGCCAGGGGGTCCAGGTCAACAAGGTGGGATGTAGACGAGCCACTGGGACCGAACACCATAACTTCTGTTTTCTTTTCATTGAAATTTAGGAAATTCAGTGACATCCATTCTTTGATGTCCTCTAGGCAGGACAAAAGAGGTCTTAAGGAGAGTGCATCTTTTTTGTTCAGCGGGATATAGATTTGACAGTCGTCCGCATAGAAGTGGAAGGAAATACTGTGTTTTCTAAGGATGGAACCCAGGGGCAGCAAATAAAATGAGAACAGCAATGACCCCAAAATAGAACCCCGTGGAACACAAAACAATGGAGGGGCAGAGCGAGACTCAGGGGAACCTAGGCTAACAGAAAAAGTCCTGCCAGCTAAATAGGATTCAAACCACTCTAGAGTGCATCCACTAATGCCCACTTGGTGTTGCAAACGATTCAAAAGAATACTGTCTACTCTATCGAAAGCTGCAGTCAAATCTAACAAAACGAGACATGCGTGGTCTCCAGTGTCATTTGCCGGGAGAATGTCATTAAAAACGCGTAGCAAAAACACGTAGCAGGGCTGATTCTGTGCTATGCATCTTCTTGAAGCCTGACTGGAAAACTTCCATAACATTGTGTTCATCCAAGAAAGACCTTAACTGTGAGTGCACCACTTTTTCCAGAATTTTAGACATAAAAAGCAGCTTGGAAATGGGTCTAAAATTGGATGGCACAGCTTGATCAAGGTCATTTTTTTCAACAGGGGTTTCACTACAGCATGCTTAAAATGTTGGGGGACCACACCAGAATGCAGGCTGCTGTTTATAATGGCCAAAACAGATTCGCCAATTGTCGGGACAATCTCCTTAAAGAAATGTGGAGGAATGGAGTCATAAGGGAAGCCAGATGGTTTCATATGGCAAACCACATCCTCCAAAAATGACAAAAAGGAATCAAAGGAATCGAACACTGCAGAACAAGGAACTTGGCCAGAGGGGTCAAATGTGGCGTTTGAGACAAGAGCCCTAGCTGTAGCAACCTTGTCAATGAAAAACTGCAACAATCTATCGCACATTTCAGGGGATGAGTCCATGCACGTTGGTTGATGGGGCTTCAGTACAGAGGCAATTGTTGTAAATAGAGCACATGGATTTTGGCGATTTGCCTGAATCAGACATGACAAGTGGTCTCTTTTGGACTCCTTCACCTTTCTCTGGTAACTATGCCAGCAGTCCTTGAAGATTTGATAAGAGACCTGCAGCCAGTTTTTTCTCCACCTGCGTTCAGCTCTGCGGCATTCCTGTTTAGCTGTGCGAGTGCTCTCATTAAACCATGGCTCCGGTCTAATTTTTTGACGCATATTTATTAATGGAGCCACAGAGTCCAAAATATTAAGGCAAGAGGAATGGAACCAAGTGCTGAGTTCCTCTGTATTTGAAGAGGGAACATAAAGCTGATCAAAGGCATCAGAGAACTGACTAACAGTGAGGTGGTTAAAAACCCGGACCCTGCGCTCGCTAGCATTAGCTCTGACAGCACTGGAAAACATTACATCAAATCCTGGGCAGCTACCTGGACTCTGTGGACTCGGTGGGGGACAGGAGGATGTTGGCCAAGCTGTCATCACTGCTGGACAACCCGGACCACCCCCTCCAGGGCACCCTAACAGCACTCCACAGCACCTTCAGTGACAGACTTTTACACCCTCGCTGTGCAAAGGAGAGATTCCGCCGTTCCTTCTTGCCTGCTGCTGTCAGACTCTTTAACAAGAACATTGTGTAGTCTCTACAAACTGGCGGACATTAGTGCAATTGTGCAGTCCTGCACCTGAGCTCATATCGTGCAATACCCAATACTACCCACTACTGTAATACCGTGCAATACTCAACATTCCCCACTACTGTTAGTCTAGTTCTATTTTTATCCAAAGCTGTTCCTTACATTTCACTACAGCACTGCAGCACTGTCACTTAGAGTATTTTTCCTCTGTACTATGTACAGGCCAAAATGAGTGTTCCTCATACTTTTTATGTAGATGTATGTTGGTGTGTATAAAAATGTGTATATACACATGTTACTGCATATATTTACATAGGTTTGATCCTGAATGTTTGCCGTCAATGTTATACATTAATGGCTACATTATGCCGCCGTCCCTGTGTGACCTATATCTTTGCTGCTGTAACAATGAACATTTCCCCACTGAGGGATCAATAAAAGCATTCTTATCTTATCTTATCATGCAGTGTGTAAGACAAATTTGGAGACCAGTCCCGATCCTGTGCAAGATAATTTGCCCGCACAGCTGGCATACTGTTGCGGATGCGTGGCAGGCATGCGCTTGTGGCCATGTGACGAAGTTGCTAAACAGCAGGGAAACCGGGTCCCTATTCCAAACGATCCGAGCAGGTCTCGTACTGGCTGGAAAAATGTTAAAATTAATAACGTCTTACATTCACCATGCTGTAATTGAAATGAAAATACGCCCGCAGTACAACTTAATAGTTACGAACATGAGCAGGCCGTGCCGACGCAACAACCGGAGGTAGCCACGTATGAAGCCGAACAGCCGCTGCCATGACAAGTCACCACTATTCTCCATTGGAGGTTTCCGACGAGTCATCGCAGTGTGCTTTCAGCAAGGTTTTGACATCCTCCACATAGGTGAAGAACCTTTTGCTTCCCTCTTTGGTTGAGATTCGCAGCCTCGCTGGATACAGAAGCGTCGGTTTGTAGCCTTGTTGTTAAAGCCTCGACATCACGTCCCAGTAAGCCGCGCGCTGTTTGATGACCTCGGGGCCGTAGTCCTCGAACATGGCAATACAATGTTTCCCACACATGTTAATACTTGGGCGGGCCGCCCAAGTAAACAGGCGGCCGCCCAATACGTTTTCAAGAGAATTTAAAAATAAAAATAAAATAAAAACACCCCCCCTTCCAAAAACCAAAAACGGGTCGCGACCGTAGATAGCGCATGTAATGTTAATTCGCCGTCACTCAAGCCTGGTTTATACCTCTGCGGCACGTAGCAAAAATGTGACGAGGTGGCCAATTCATTGCTCTCGCGGAGCGCTCCACACCTATGCAGCCGCTTTGCCGCGCACCTCTCCAAAATCCAAAGCTGCTGCGTACGGTTTGTTGTCTTTGCAAGGAATCGACGGAATACCTTTATATGGGTATTAAAATACACCCCTGTTGTTAACAAGGTTCTGACTTTATGGTATACTTTTGAGTTGTGTGTTACGGCTCTTGGATTGTGCCCATGTACCGGCACCTTTACCCCCCCGTTTAGTGTCTAACTCGTGTGAGTGTGTGCGTGTGTGTGTGCATCGTTGGACTGGTCCCCTTGCTCGTTCCTCGTTGGACTGGTCCCCTTCCTCGTTGGACTGGTCCCTCTGTTCGTTCCTCGTTGGACTGGTCCCCTTGTTCGTTCCTCGTTGGACTGGTCCCCTTGTTCGTTCCTCGTTGGACTGGTCCCCTTGTTCGTTCCTCGTTGGGCTGGTCCCCTTGTTCGTTCCTCGTTGGGCTGGTCCCCTTGTTCGTTCCTCGTTGGACTGGTTCCCCTTGCTCGTTCCTCATTGGACTGGTCCCCTTGCTCGTTCCTCATTGGACTGGTCCCCTGCTGTTCCTCATTGGTGGACTGGTCCCCTGCTCGTTCCTCATTGGTGGACTGGTCCCCTGCTCGTTCCTCATTGGTGGACTGGTCCCCTGCTCGTTCCTCATTGGTGGACTGGTCCCCTGCTCGTTCCTCATTGGTGGACTGGTCCCCTGCTCGTTCCTCATTGGTGGACTGGTCCCCTGTTCGTTCCTCATTGGTGGACTGGTCCCCTGTTCGTTCCTCATTGGTGGACTGGTCCCCTGTTCGTTCCTCATTGGTGGACTGGTCCCCTGTTCGTTCCTCATTGGTGGACTGGTCCCCTGTTCGTTCCTCATTGGTGGACTGGTCCCCTGTTCGTTCCTCATTGGTGGACTGGTCCCCTGTTCGTTCCTCATTGGTGGACTGGTCTCATGCTCGTTCCTCATTGGTGGACTGGTCTCCTGCTCGTTCCTCATTGATGGACTGGTCTCCTGCTCATTCCTCATTGGTGGACTGGTTTCTTGCTCGTTCCTCATTGGTGGACTGGTTTCCTGCTCTTTCCTCATTGATGGACTGATTTCCTGCTCGTTCCTTATTGGTGGACTGATTTCTTGCTCATTCTGGATGGACTGCCTAATCAGCAATCAACCTTCACCTGTTGCAGCTGGGACCATAAAAGCGTCTCTGTTCGGTTGCTCAGGGCGGCTGGAACTTAGCAGTGCAGTTCGCCTCGCTTTTGACTAACTAGTGTCTCTCGTTTGTGTTTTGGGTAGTTTGTGATTTTGTATGAGACACTATTGATTTGTGAACTCTGTGTGAACTTTGTGACTACCTTTAGGTTTTATGCTAAAACCTACATCTACCTTAAAGAAATTAAATTAAATCTCCTTCAACCAAATAACATCTTGGTCTATGTTACTTCCCTCCTTCCCAAGCAGAGCAGGTCGTAACATTGTGTTTGAAAACTTGTTCTCTATTTCTGTTAGCTGTTTAACTTGAGGTGTTATTCCCATATAATCTTGTAAGTGGCCGTTAGCAACCAGCAACCAATCATAATTCGTATTACCGTCTCTCCACCAATCAGGGCACAGTATTCGGCAACACATCCATGTTGAGAATAAGTGTGCAGATATTTTGTCGGGACCACTCCGCTCTGTACTACTCATTGTAATTCTCCTTACAATTACAATTCTCTTCCTTAAACCGTTTGTGGGTCCATGATAATGTAAGTTTATGTTGAATATGTTGTTTATTTACTTCTTTATTAACTTTGTGCATGTATGTTACTTTAACTTCTGCCCCCCCTAATGTCTAGTGTTCAGAAGTTAGTGTAATTTAGGTTAAATTAATAATATACAGTACTGTTTCATACTTTGTAACTACCTACTGCTTTCCAAGTGAATAAGAAGTAGTTTTTTTCCCTATCATTTGCATTTGTGTGTAATCCTCACTCACGAATGCTTCTGAAAAATCTGCAATGCACTGACGGCGCGAAAGTTGAAGCTCGAGATAGCGAGGGATTACTGTACACAACATACATGAAGGGCATAATAGAGAGAGGTGATGTGGAGCAAGTAGAAGAGAATGGAGCTCCAGGGGAACAGTGGTATATATACACAACCATGGCGTATATCACACCAAAAAAACAGATAAACTGCGTATTGTGTTTGACTGCTCTGCGAAGTGTGGTGGCACAAGACTGAACTAACACCTCCTTCCAGGGCGGATATGATCAACAACCTCACGGGCATGCTCCTGCGATTTAGCATTCTATAGCACTCATGTGCGATATAGAGAAAATGTTTAATCAGTTCTACGTCCCAGAACAGGATCGGGACCACTTAAGATTCCTGTGGTGGAAAGATGGAGACATGAACAGGCAACCTCAAGCCTACCGAATGAAAGTACAGTAAGTACCCTCTAGTAATGTATGAAAAGTGCTATATAAATAAAATGTGATTGATTGATTGATTGATAAGGAATCATATTTGCATTGCCCAACCTTTCCTTGTAACGGAATTTCCTTATGTGGGAAACGACTACAGTACATGTCCTGTATAAACGTGCAAGTATGTTAACAAAATACATGTGTAACAAGTTAACAACACAATATAATAAAAATTTTATTAAGCAAAAAACGCTATTTCATGTTCAATTGAATGTCATTTCTGTTATGAAAATTATTCGTAATTTACAGAAAACTCTTAATTTGGTGGGAGTGTGAATGACCTAATTTCAAAATTATTTTTGCTGTTGGTATTTTGAATATATTATTATTTGTAGTAATGCTCTAAACTAAATTACTGCACTATTACTTTAATTCTCTATAATTCAATGTTTCAAATTCATTACGTGAAAAACAGTAATAGGAAGAAGACGCAAGAATCATGTGAAAACCACCGTCAGTCTGTTTTTTTTTTGTTTAGCACTCGCCGAAGCGGCAAAATCTTTAACGGTGGTTGGGAGCTACTGTGACGAAGGTTTTTTTTTAAATAAACAAGCAGAAAAAATATCAGTTGAAGACATGACCATCTATTGTTTGGGATCCTACACCCTGAGATGGCTTGATTTTGCTGCTTAACTCACAGAGCTGGGCAGCGACCCTCTGTTCCCGGTTTCTGTCCTGCATATTCAATCGGCCCACGTGGTCCCAGTCGGTCGGAGTCAGCCAACTTGCGTCGAGAACGGAATTTACCGATATCACGTCACATGCAGGTGCCGCATTCCTGACGCGGTCGAACAAGGAAACAATAAAAAATAAAAGGGTGTGGTGTACCTTGCGGTCCCACAGACAGAATGACACGTGTCTCATATTTTTATTTTAGCGATGACAACACTGTCCGTGTGTGTGTCAGTTGTTTTTGTTTGATATTTTTTCTTTGTTTGCATGTCTGCTCGTGCAACACCTGCGTGTGACGTAAAGATTATGTAATTGAGGCCGATTGGCTATCTCCGGCGAATGTCGGGCCGGGACCACGTGGGTCGATTGAATATGCAGGACGGAAACCGGGGACAGAGGGTTGCTGCACAGCTCTGTTAACTCATATTCCACAAACTCAGTATTAATCAGAATGCCTTGTTTCAAATAGTGGGCCTGCATAGAACATGTTATTGAAAAAAATATGTTTGGGTTGATTTCCTCTTTTAACTCATTCACTGCCAAGGACACATTTGTCCAGCCATTCAATCCCAGGAATTTATAAGTCATTAAATGGCCTGGCCCCGGCCTACCTCTCCAAGCTCCTCCATTTCTATGCACCTTTCTACAGCCTCAGGTCTGCGGACCAGGCGCTGCTCGAGGTGCCGAGGACTAAGCGGAGCCTCATGGGGGATCGCGCCTTTTTGGCTGTTGGTCCTTCCCTTTAGAATGACCTCCCATTGGATGTTAGGCAAGCTCCTTCTCTGTCCACTTTTAAAACCCAGTTGAAGACACACTTCTATTCGCTGGCTTTTGATCAGACCTGAAATTTGCTGCTCTTTTCGGTGTCAATTGTATATAGTTTTATGTTAATTTATTGATCAACACTTGTGTATTATGGCCTTATTATTATTATTATTATTATTATTATTCGGCAAGCACCCTCTCTGTCCACTTTTAAAACCCGGTTGAAGACACATTTCTATTCGGTGGCTTTTGATCCGACCTGAGATCTGAAATTTTCGTATCTTTTCCGGTGTCTATTGTATACAGTATTTTGTGTCAATTTATTGATTTCATTTGTTGTATTTTGGTTATTTTGTTGTTTGTATGTAAAGTGCTTTGTTCCAGCTCTAGCCGTTGTAATACATTGTTTTTATTGTATAGGCCTGGCCGATAATTCAATATAGATATGTATCGCGATTGACACGTGATCGCTACCAATAGAAAATGCCTTCGATAAAACGGTATGATAGAAAAAAAAGAAAAACAAACCCGATCGCAGCATGGTGCGTGATGTGATGTAGGCAGCGCGCTTGCGCCTCCAAACATGACAAAAAAGTGTTTAAACCAAAGAAGAAGCAGCTTTTAAACCAACGAGGAAGAAGCTTTTAAACCACTCAAGATAAAATCAAGCAAGTAAAATATGAATGGACTATGGCAATAATGAGTCTGCTAAAAAGATAAAGTAGTCCTAAGATGGTTGGTCAACGATGATGTATGCACTGCAAGAGAGTATTCGTTCACTTACATTGGATGAACATTGAATGAAGGCTAATATGTGTCAACAACTGCTTTGGGGTAGACATAATGCAAATAAGAATTTACAATGCACTGATAGAGGACAAACTGCACATTACACTACATAACGATGTACAAAAAACAGTTAACTAATATTTAAAGAAAAGGTTTAAAACAAAGCCAATAATTATCAATATTGACTGATAGGAAAAACTTAGATTGTGACAGTTTTTCAAACATTTCTCAGCCCTTCTAAGCACATTATTAGGGCCCGAGCAGCGAAAGCTGCAAGGACCCTATTGTTTTCGTAGAAATTCTTATTAGGGCCAGAGCAGCGAAAGCTGCAAGGACCCTATTGTTTTCGTAGAAATTCTTATTATTACAGCCCGAGCAGCGGAAGCTGCAAGGACCCTATTGTTTTCGTAGAATTTGTTATTCGGGCCCGAGCAGCGAAAGCTGCAAGGACCCTATTGTTTTCGTAGAAATTCTTATTAGGGCCCGAGCAGCGAAAGCTGCAAGGACCCTATTGTTTTCATATAAATTATTATTAGGGCCCAAGCAGCGAAAGCTGCAAGGACCCTATTGTTTTCGTAGAAATTTTAATTGTTAGGGCCCAAGCAGCAAAAGCTGCAAGGACCCTATTGTTTTCGTAGAAATTCTTATTTGGGCCCGAGCAGCGACAGCTGCAAGGACCCTATTGTTTTTGTAGAAATTATTATTATTATTATAATCAATTAAGATTCAAATTTTTGAGGGACTAAACCTGAACAAAAACCCACCAAACTTTGCACACACATTGGGCGTGGCGAAAAATTTGATATTTTGAAGTTGGCATACTCAAGTACTCAAAAACGGGGTCCCCAAGAACCCCTCGATGTTTTCATCAAAGGAAAGTCCCGGTAAGTTTGACCTACGGTCAACCTTGAAAACTCATGAAACTTTGCAAACACATCAGACCTTCCATGAAAATAAATAATTGAGAGATTTCTTGTGCTTTTTTTCCCTAAAAAGGCTTGACAGCGCCACCTAATTGTTTACCAAACATTCCCGGTTCCACGTACAGCTGTAAAAACTGGCAGGCATATGTTAAAGACCAAGATTTTAAACAATGTTTTTTAGAGTCATGTGCAAAATTAACAGGAAGTCCCCCATTTTGACTATTTGAAATTTTGCGCCAAGTTTTACCTTTTAAGAGGTCATATTTGAACTTACTCCTACTAGAGACATTATCTGATCGTTTCCAAACTTCCTGTGGTTCATCTAAATATGTTTATGATGACATTTTTTGGAAAACTTAATTTCATCGCACGCTGTTGCCACGGCGATGCAATGATTATGAAGAAAAATGATGCCGTTTTAGAGTGTCTAAACCCGTGCGAAAACTCGGGAAGATTTTGCACACACATCAGACATGGCATAAAAATAAAATCTGGAGAGATTTCATGTGCTTGTTTAAAAAAAAAAATGTCTATAGATCCCCCTACACATATTTAAGGAAGCATTCACGGTTCTACATTTTACCTAGGTCTGTGACAATTTGAAGACATCTGTAACAGTTTAAGACCTACAAAAAAGTATTGTAAAGCCATAGGCTAAATCTTACAGTAAGTCCGCCATTTTTACTTAATTTTGGAATAGGCCGACATTTTTGGCCTTTTTGTAGAGGTCATATTTCAACAAACTCCTAGAGATTTTATCCGATTGTCTACAAACTTTAGGTGTTTCGCCTAAACACTAAAGATGAAAGGTTATTGCAAGTTTTTTATTACGTTGCACGCTGTTGCCGTGGTGATGAGCCATTTGCAAAGACAAATTATGCTGTTTTTGACATCTAAACCTAGGCAAAAACTCATGCACCTTTGGACATACATCAGACTAGGCATAAACACAGACAATTTTTCTGCTTATTGTCCTATGTACAAGTACCCCGATTTGCAAGTACCCCGACTTGCAAGTACCCCAATTTGGCCAGGGTTCCTGTAAGCAGCCCGCTATAGCTGCTCACAGCTCTAGACTTTAAAGTGGACTTTACTTAATCTTCATATCGACCAGTTTATTTCTCTCTTTCATAGTTACATTGACCTCTTATTAAAGGTTAAGTATTATGTTAAAATAAAATAACTTAAATGTATTTTTCTTCAGGTCATTATTTTCAATAATTAAAAAAAAAGAAAAAAAAATCAATATACATCGCTATCGACCAATAGAAACACATATCCTGATATACTTTTCAGTCATATCCCCGAGCCCTAGTATTGTATAATGCAAGTGAGGGGCATGACTTGGGTCAGCGACTCGGGGGGCAGTCAGGTATGGTGAAGTGAAGCTACATTCAGATCTTCCTAGTAGTTTTAAAATAGCCAACTCCCTCTTTGAGTGCTGTATTTAATAACATCAAAGGTTGTGCTGAATTATGTAAGCAGGTTGTAATAGGCTTAAAAAGAAAAAAAGGTTCTCCCTGAGGAATAGTTTTTCAATTATTCGTAACAGGCAAAAGGTAGAACAAGCTCAAGTACAATTATTCATCTTTGTCTCATTTTTTTATTCGTGAAACTAGAGATGGTAATGGCTTTGTAGAGGTCTTATATTCATTACAGGTTGCTCAGTCTTGCGTTGCTACTATTACCTCAAGTGTGTATTTGAGTTTCTCCTTCTCGCAGATCTCTAGCAGACGCTTTTCTTGTACCTGGTCAGCAAGAGGGTTAAAACGAAACTTGGAACATCTGGAAGTTAAGGGCTCAATGATCCTACGGAATATACAGACATACACATAAAAATGGATGTTGTGTTTTTGTTTGGCTGTGATTAAGGTGTGCTCACCTGCTGATGTAGTTACAAATGAGACAGAAACGTGTGGTGCGGGACTCCTTTTCCATTGTCCTTCTGAGCGCAGCCTGAGCTGGTGCAGTCATCGAGTCAGCTTCATCCAGGATGATGATCTTAAAAGGAGGGCATGGCTTCCCACTACAAAGGCAGGACACATCAGGCTTGTTGAACTCCAAAGGGAAATTTAGGCTCAAAGACAGGTAGTTGTTGAGAGAAAGGGCAAAAATATGTTTTGCTTAGTTTGTTTCCATTTACATTCAATCTGTAAAAATTCATGAATTCATCCTTACTCTGGCCGAGTCCCTGCAACAGTGAGCTGAGCAAATTTTTTGACCTTCTCCCTAATGACCTGAATGCCCCTTTCATCTGAAGCATTGAGCTCTAGCACCCTCTGCTTGTATAGCTCTGGACTGGATAGAGGAGAGAGAAGACAGACCAGGATAAAAACAGCAGTCAACACAAAAGAGTTGTTTTTCAGATCCAACTAACTGCAATATCTGTTTACTCCTGCAAGCAACATTAAACATGCCACTTACCCATAAAGTTCTCTCGCAGCAGCTAATATGGTAGAGGTCTTTCCTGTTCCAGGTGGACCATAGAAGAGCAGGTTTGGAAGCTAAATTTGCAATCCAAGTATTAAAGGCATAATGGCATAAGTTTTTGAAGTGTACAACTCTTCAAAGCTACAGTACTGTATACATATACTGTATACAGTATTTTCCGGACTATAACCCGCTACTTTTTTCCTAGGTTTTGAACCATGCAGCTTATATAAAGGTGCGGCTATTCCGTGGATTTTTCTTCCATCGCTAGGGGCGGTCCAACCGGAATCACGATACAATACAATACAATAGCCATTAACAGGATGTGACTGCAGGTTGCGGAGAACAACAGGCGAGGGCGCTATGCACTAGGTTATGACTTAGGTGGTATGCGGAAGTTAACTGACAAACTGGAGTGGCAGCGGACAGTGAAATGAAGATAAGTACTGTTAATTTTCTCTTGGTTCTGTTCTGTTTTAATCAGCAAACTTGCTGTCGTGTTACTGTGTTGCACTGTTAGGAAATAATCTGTTCAGGTACATACATGTAAATTTACAGTTCAAAATCGTTCTGTAAATGCAGTAAATATATCAATTTTCAACATTGGTGCGGCTTATATACGTTGGGTTTTTTTTCATTGTTTTTTAAATAGGGTTTAAAGGTGCGGCTTATAGTCTGGAAAATACGATACATATACATAAAGGGTGGTCCAAAAAAAGCGTCCCATTTAGTTTTTTTTCCAGATACAAAATTATTTCACACAACTTCAAGTTGTTTTCTCTACAAATACACAAAAGTATTTCACACACGTCAAGTTGTTTTCTCTACAAATACAAATTTCTAACATTTCCCTATACAAGTGCAAAGTACAAGTTACTTTTGCACCAAATTTACCTCCATAGAGGTTAACCCAAACATTTTTTTTCAAGAATATTATCTATACAGGCCAAGTTGAAACAACATTCTGATTAATATTGCGTTTAAGGAATATAGCAAAATCCACCCGTTTTTAGCCATATCAGGGGGCGGCCATTTTGTCTATTCTGTCGACTGAAAATTACATCACAGTTGCTCAGGGCTCAGGTAACCAACGACCAATCACGGCTCACCTGTTTTCTGAAGCCATGATTGGTCTTATTCGAGCCCACAATTTAAATTTAAGTATACATGTTGATTATCGGGGCGACATGGTGGTCGAATGGTTAGCACGTCCGTCTCACAGCGCAGAGGCCGTGGGTTCGAATCTGGCCCTGGCCTGCCTGTGTGGAGTTTGCATGTTCTCGCCGTGCATGTGGTGTTTTCTCCGGGTACTCCGCCATTTTTACTTTATTTTGGAATTGCCCGACATTTTTGGCCTTTCGTAGAGGTCATATTAGAACAAACTCATCCTAGAGATTTTATCCGATCGTCTTCAAACTGAGTGTTTCATCTAAACATGCTTAAGATGAAAAGTTATTGAAAGTGTTTTTCATTTGTTGCATGCGGTGATTTGCAAAGAAAAATTGTGCTGTTTTTGACGGTCTAAACCTAGGCGAAAACTCATGCAACTTTGGACAAACATCAGGCCTTTTTTGTCATTTTTTATGCTTATTGTCCTTTGTGCAAGTAACCCAATATGGCCAGTGTTGCGAGGGCCCGTTATAGCTTGGACACGCAAGCGGACGATCAATCAAGTGAATACGCTTATCTACACTATGGGGGAGGAAGCGGAGGACATATTCGTTTCCCTCCACCTGAGCCCAGTGGAAGTGAGTGACTACGACACAGTCAAAGCAAAGTTGGATG
This sequence comes from Filicampus tigris, assembly GCF_054856515.1. NCBI lineage: Eukaryota > Metazoa > Chordata > Actinopteri > Syngnathiformes > Syngnathidae > Filicampus > Filicampus tigris. The sequence continues at coordinate 719,564 of NC_141228.1, read as the reverse complement.
CCCACTTCGTGGCGCGCAGAAATGTCATCTTCGAGAGGGCAAAGTTTAATATGTGGCAACAAGAAGAGGGTGAGTCTGCTGATGGCTTTCACACGGCGCTACATTGTCTCGCGGAGTATTGTGGATATGGAGCTCTTCATGACGAAATGGTGAGAGACAGATTTGTAGTTGGCTTGAGAGATAAACGTTTATCAGAACAGCTGCAGTTAGACCCAGAATTAACACTGGAGAAAGCCATTAACAGAGCTCGTCAAAGTGAGCTCGTTAAGAAGCAACAGGAAATGTTGAAGTCTTGAAGTCTAACTTTAAAGTTGACATCGCCAGCACACAACTTGACAGCGTGCAAGCGCGGCACCGTGGCGCGGCCTAAACAAAACGCAGCGGCAGTATGGAGGGACAGAAAAAATAAAGCACCAAAGGACAAACGGACACAATGCAAACGGTGCGGTGATGCGAGGGGACATCAGTCTACAACAATGCCCAGCAAGAGAAGCAACGTGTCATCACTGCAAGAAAAAGGGACATTATGCAAGAGTGTGCAGAACGAAAAAAAATTATGAAGGACGGACACCGGGCCTGCGACCGTGGCGCACGGACGACGGGCCCGCCAGCGTAGCGCACGGACGTCGGGCCCGTGAGCGTAGCGCACTGACACCGGGCCCGCAAGCGTAGCGCAGGGCCGCCGGGCCCGCGAGCGTAGCGCACGGACGCCGGTCACGCGAGCATGCCCCGTTGAGTTAACAGCTTCTCCTTGTTGGTTTAAATGCTTCTTCTTCATGTTTGGAGACGGAAGCGCGCTGCCTACGTCACGCACCATGCTGCAATCGGGTTTGTTTCCTTTTTTCTATTGAACGTTTTATCAAAAGGTATTTTCTATCAGTATCGATCACGTGTCAATCGCGATACATATCAATATCGAATTATCAGCCCAGCCCTAGGCTGAGCACACCACTGCTGGGTGGGATGGCTGCAATGAGACTGCAGATGGTCACTAGAGTGGAGAACATCAGCCTTGACTCCAAGGAGTCTGTAAAAAGGGAATTTCCAAAGCTTTTCAGTGGGTTAGGTAAAATGGAGAATGAGTACAAAATTGCACTGAAGCCTGGAGCACAGCCATTCTCTCTTTCGACGCCCAGACTTATCTCTCTCCCACCCCTGCCAAAAGTTAAAGAGGAGCTGAAGCGTATGGAGGCGCAAGGAGTCATCTCTAAAGTGGATGTGCCAACGGAATGGTGTGTGCCTATGGTGGTGGTGCCCAATTAAATAAATCTGTTTTGAGAGAAAAACACCCACTTCCTTCAGTCGAACACACTTTGGTTAGTTGACAGGCGCCAAGGTGTTTTCAAAGTTGGATGCCAACGCTGAATTTTGGCAGATTCCACTGTCCAAAGAATCTTCTTTGTTGACTACGTTCATCACTCCATTTGGGCGCTATTGCTACAACAGTCTGTGCTTTGGAATCTCATCTGCATCAGAACACTTCCGGAAGCGCATGTCACGCATTTTGGAGGGTCTGGATGGGGTTTTGTGTCAAATGGACGATGTGCTTATCTAGGGAGCCACCCAGAGTGAGCATGACGAGAGGCTGAGGAGGACTCTGTTACGTCTGCAGGAGGCGGGCGTTACAAAGAGCAGGATAAAGTTCTTGGGACAGATTATTGACTCATCAGGGGTCGGTGCAGACCCTGAAAATGAGTGCTGTAAAAGCTATGACGGAGATGAGCAACATCAGTGAGGTGAGACGTTTCCTGGGGATGACAAACCATCTTGGTAAATTTCTGCCTCACCTGGTGGAGAAGACACATCCTCTCAGAGACCTGCTTAGGAAGTCCAACATGTGGGTCTGGGGACCACAACAGCAGCAGGCATTTGATAGCATCAAAGCGGACTTGACGACGGCCCCAGGGATGGCATTATATGACCCAAATGCTGAAACACATTCGGGTTGGGCGGTGTACTACTCCAGAAGCAACATGACGCTAATTGGAAACCAGTGGCATATGCTTTGAGAGCCCTCAGCAGCACCGAACAGCGGTACGCCCAGATTGAGAAAAAGAGGTGCTTGCCTCAACATGGGCCTGTGAGAGGTTTGCAGAGTTCCTCATAGGAAAACAGTTCCATATTGAAACGGACCACAAGCCACTAGTTCCCCTGCTGGGAGCCAAGAGCCTTGATGTGCTCCCGCCACGCATTCAGCATCTTCGAATGAGACTAATGAGGTGTTCCTATGCTATCTCTCACGTGGCTGGCAAGAACATTGCAACCGCAGATGTGCTGTCCTGGACCCCTGTCAGCACCATGTCGGACAGGTTGCAAGAAGAGGAGGTCAACTTGTATGTTTCTTCTGTCATTGCGAGTCTTCCTGCTACAGAGACGAGGCTAATGGAGATACAAGACAGAGATGCCATTCTTCTACAGCTGAAGAGGTTCTGCCTGGCGGGATGGCCTGACAGATTTTCTATTGACAGAACATTCCAGCCCTATCTGCCGTTTTTCAGTGAGCTCACGGTCCAGAATGGACTGCTGCTGTGTGGTTGTGGGATTGTGATTCCAGCATGTGTTGCGAGGGCATGCTGTCCAAGCTTCACGAGGGCCATCTGGGAATTACTAAATGCAGGGAAAGGGCAAAACAGTCGGTGTAGTGGCCGGGTCTCAGCAAAGATCTGGCTAGGACAGTCGGGGACTGTGATGTGTGTGACAGGGAGAGGACGACTCTTAAGGAAACATTGATATCCACTGAGTTCCCATTGAGGCCCTGGGCTATGGTTGACGGAGGCAGAGCGTGCGGTGAGGACCATTAAGGGTCTTCTGAAAAAAATCTGACGACCCGTACCTTGCACCCATGGCCTACCGTGCTGCTCCCCTGGCGAATGGCTACAGTCCCGCAGAACTCCTCATGGGGAGGAGAATAACAACTGTTCCTGAGATTTCATCTCAACTCAGTCCCAGGTCTGCTGACATGGGCCGTTTGAAGACTATAGAACAGAGGTACAGACAGATGCAGCGTCAAAATTATGATCGCAGGCACCGAGCACATGACCTGCCGCATCTCCGACCGGGAGATCAGGTGTGGGTCACACGCAAGACACGCAAGAACGTGAAGCTGAGTGAGCATGGGGCAGAATAATCCTCAGACTGAGTTGGAGGGTTTGGCCAGTCTACCCCATCCCTCATAGAAGATATAGGAATGAGTAATTGACTCATTGGTTTTTTTATTAGGCTTATTTGTTGTGTTATTGTATACACGCTGAAAGGTGTTCCTTAGCTAATTGATAGAATACTGTTTTGAGTTTGGTTACTGGCACTGTATGATACCTATCCCTGTGCGTGTGCATGCATCTTCCCGAGAAAGATTCCTTCTTCAGAAAGGGGGATGTAGTATGAGGTCACATGTGTAGGTAGGAACCTTTAATAGGGACCTGTTGAACATGGGGCAAATAAACAGGTGCGCAATAATACTCCATGTGTGCGTCGTTCCTCCTGACGCCTCCTGCAAACATAGTTCGGCCCGATTCCTGAACTAACAAGACACAATCTTTAAAAGATGGCTTGCTAGCGCCCCCTAGACATTTTTAATGCAGAAAACTACAACAAAGCTTCTTTGTGTCATATGCTAAACCTAATAGGAAGTCCACCATATTTAATTTACTTTACAGTTTGGCGTTAGCTTGACTACAAAAGTTGCTGCAACTTGATCCACATGTTAATTTCTTCTAAAGATTTCTCACATTTGATGAGAATCTAGGCCTGAAGACATTTACGAACTTGCGTACTGGTACTGCCACCTATTGGCTAAAGGAAATGTATGTTTTATTTTTTTATGTTTTTCTGCCAATAATTAACCAGATAACCATCATATTTGCTCGGAAGAGTGTTTTAGCCTTCACGATGTGCAACGCGAAGTTTGTGAATTTTCACAAAAAATATTATCATGGCAACGCTCTATTCGCCAAGAAAACAACTAAATTTGCAGGAAAACTCATAAAACTTTGCAAAAATATCAGGCTAGGCAACAGCATCACTGTTTTATTTGGTTATTGTGCGATTGTTAGAAAATGAGTCAAGAACACCCCCCTAAAACATTTTAGCGAAGTAGCCCTTGTTATACGTGTCACCAAGATCTAGCAAAAGTTGGATGCACATGAAACAGCCCAAGACCAACAAAAACTCTCTGAAGCCTTACACCGAATTGAAGGAAGTAAGCCATTTTGAATTTTCTTTCACATTTTGCCTCATTTCCGGAGCTGTGAGGGCCCTTTATGCTTGCAGCTCAAGTTATTATTTTTTCTCCGCAAATGATCACATTTTTGCTACCCTAAACATGCATGAAAACTCACCAAACTTTGCAGTCTCATCGGGCCTAGTGACAAATTTGATATTTGAAGTTGTGATCAATGATGAAATCAAATTTGCTCTGATCTGCTTTGTTCTGCTTTTGATAACTAAATTAGATGATACAATTTATAGTCTTACATTATGTTACACTTGTTATTGATAGTAATCAAGCACAGCAATGCACCGAATCAAATTCTGCTTAGGTGCGAATGTACAGTGCTAACAACAGTGGATGTCATTTGTGTTTTCTGATCAGCACCGCATATCACTTTAACAAGTGGGCATGAGTAGTTACTTTGTTATGATGAAAGCAAAAAACTTACATCTGCTCCTTCCAGTGACTTCTTGAGTACCGCTATGGCTTCTTCCTGAAAGGCGACTTCGTCAACACACTTTGGCCGACTACAATAAAATGGAGAGCCAGAAAATATCCATTAAGCATTTTGTGTACTGCTGTTAAAATGTTCACAACACTGTTCCAAAAATCCTGAGATTTAGACATCAGTCTGCAAGGTACTAGATAGGAAGATACTGCACATTTGACAAATTTGATGATGTAGTTGATACATACTATTTTTCAACCCATGGTGTAAACTTGGCTTTCTTCTCAATGCTGGAACCTGAAGCATACTTGTCTTTCAGGGGTTTAGTTGTCTGAACAGTTGTTCCTTTTAAAAATGCTTGCATGATTCCTTGTTGCATATAAAAGGACGATCAAACTAGAAAAAGAAAAAGGTAGAGAACATAGAACATATCTGAGCAACAACAATCAATTTCATAGACAACAATTACTAAATGCAAACACTACACTATTTGTTCAAGCCATTTAAAAAAGAAAAATTGTGTGTCAAATTCAGAGACAGCCTGAGCCAATGTGGCGCTCTAGGCAAGATTTTTCAACGGCACCCCCCTCTGTCAATAACTATACATACTAGGGATAGACTGATTATCGGCTGCACCGTTAATCTGCGCCAAAATTTGGCGTTTTAACGAATATCGCCATTGGCCTTTCTTAAAAACCTGATGGCCGATAATGAATCAATTTAAAACTGTAATGAAATCAAAACAAACATATCTGATAGTTGAACATTTCTGACATTATGAAATTTTGCAGGACTTCATTTATTGTGGAAAACAATTTTTTGTTGTTTCAACAAAGTTAACAGTTTCAAATTTTTTTCATGTTTTTAAAGATTTTTGTTGCCTTTTTACTGAAAATTTATATCGGCTACAAATATCGGTCATCAGCCTCCTTGACTACTAATAGGTATTGTATCAGCTCTGAAAAACGCTTATCAGTCTCTCTCTCGTCCCTATGAAGAAAAACCCTCCGCTCTGTCTCAGACGGGCATGTGTCACACTAATTACATCGCTACAAAAAATAAATAAATAAATAACCGTGATATACTCTAAAGGCGGCACGGTGGTCGACTGGTTAGCACGTCCGCCTCACAATTCAGAGGTCGTGGGTTCGATCCCGGCTCCGGCCTCCCTGTGTGGAGTTTGCATGTTCTCCCCGTGCCTGCGTGGGTTTCCTCCGGGTACTCCGGTTTCCTCCCACATTCCAAAAACATGCATGGTAAGTTGATTGGACTGTCTAAATTGCCCCTAGGTGTGATTGTGAGTGCGGATGTTTGTCTCTGTGTGCCCTGCGATTGGCTGGCAACCAATTCAGGGTGTCCCCCGCCTACTGCCCAAAGACAGCTGGGATAGGCTCCAGCACGCCCGCGACCCTTGTGAGGATAAGCGGTGTGGATAATGAGTGAATGAATATACTGTAAAACCAACCTACTACTGCTCTATTTGGCAAGATATTTGCACATTTGGATTATTTTGTGGTTTTGTGACCTTTAAATGTTCAGAAATTAATAAAACCGATCTTTCTCACCCGATACCGTATCAGCTGAAAATCACGTGATCGGCCCCATCCCTAGTTCAAGTAAGACCTACTATACTGTACTACTTGCCACCAAGTATAAATATGCATTTGTGTTAAAAATACATGTTTTAAATCCCCAAAATGTTTTATATTTTGTATTAATGTACATGTTTCTTTGTGGATACAGTGCACGTAAGGTTATATGTCAATATTATTCCCAAGGTAAATGGTAGATGGGCTGTCACTTGTGCGCTTTTCTACCTTTGGAACTCAAAGCGCTTCAAACTGTACCTCATTTACTGACCGATGACGCAGCTTCAGAAGGGGTGGTGAAGACACCCATCTGAAGAGCGCAATTGACAATATTTAAAATCTGTTCCCCAAAAAATCCATGAAATGTCTTTAAAAGAGATGTGGGAATTGGATTTAGAAGGCAGATTGTTGGACTTACCTGGGAGAAAACTCGACCAAGTTTCCTTGCATCAACCAGGGCAAAACTTTCCAGTGTTTCTTCAGGACTGTCCAAGTTTATTAGAACTTACATTTTGACGGGCTAAAAGACTGGATCTTATGTCATCGATTTTACTTCTGAAGTGGTCTGCAAACTCCTCACAGTCTGTTGGTCTTCTTAAAATTGGAGCTGGTTAAGAGATCAAAGACGGGGAAGAGAAATCTGGGGTTGCTTTTATTAACTGTGATGAGGTTTGAGAAATAGGAAGTTCTTGCCTGTTTGAATATTTTATTGTACAATTTGAGTTGTTCACATAATATTTCATAGTGCACTGTAAGTTTACTTTTTCTCCACCTCCTCTCTGCACTCCTGCATTTTCTTTTTGATATCTCGACTTTTAGAAGAGCTGCTGAATCTAATGATGATTTTAGATTCCTGTTAAAATTATCAACAATAAAATTATGGTTGTCAATAGATTAAAAAAAATTGAGAGATTAATTAATTATGATCTGGAAATAATTGATCTAATTAATCTATTTTTTTTATATCACTAAAAAATTGCTGAGAAAAGCCCCAAAGCCCCTTCATTGTCTGTATGGATGTATCTGTATTTATGGTGTGCCGTATTTTCCGGACTATAACTTGCGTTTTTTTTTTCTTCATAGTTTGGCCGGTCTGGAGCGATTTATGTGTAATTTCCCCCAAATACTGTATTTAGCTGCTACCTAATCGCTTGACTGTATAAAAGCCCCGACACGCTGGACCACATTTACTTCCGCAAACACAACGTCAGGTGTGACGTCGTCTCTTCTGCGCATGCAGGCCACTTTGACGACGCATGTGTTCATACAGCAGACAAGACCGAGGTCGCATTTATAATGTAATATGAACGCTTACACCAAAAAAAAAAATATTTTTTTGAAAAAATCCGAATTGAGCATTAAGACCTGCGGTGTGAACCTAGCCTAAGAGATCCTGTTAAAAGGAAAGCTTTATTTCTATTTTGCAAAGGGCAGAAATCAAACTGTCTGTTATTACAAGAAACGCATTCTTCTGACACCGATGTGAACTTTTGGACTAATATGTGGGGGGACCGAATTTTGTTTAGCCATTGTATAGTAACAGGTCAGCTGGTGTTTTCCAGGGGTTATAACCACTCACAGAGCAGATTTAGAAGGTCACTGGCTAATTGCAGTTTTGGAAGTCGAAAGTCATTTTTTGATTCTGGCTAATATATATGGTTACAAATCTGTGGCCCAAAACAATTGTTAGACAGTGTTACTGTTGTGATTACAGAGCTTAAAACACATTTTCCAATGGACCTGAATTTAATAGGTGGTGAATGGAATATGGTTCCAGATGATAGTTGGGAAGATGGTTGGCCCTCCAAATTTGAAACACATCATTTTAATCCCCTCATGGAAATTTTTTTAAGCGATAACAGCTTGGTTGACATTTGGAGAAATCAAAACCATGGGAAGAAACACTACTCTTGGTTTAAACCTGATGGTACTGCTAGATCAAGAATTGATTACTGGCTTCTTTCAGGTAAGCTTGAAGAATTTATTTCGGAAACTTTGATTCCTAAGGCTCCTTTAACTGATCACTGTATAATTAAAATAACTGAGCTCAATTTACAAGGAAAACAAAAACAAAAGTTACTGGAAATTTAATTCTAACCTACTAAAAAATGAAGAATTTTGTTCCAAAATAAAAGAAATAACGGACATTGAAAATGAAAGCAGTATAGTTAGTTTTTGTAATAAGTGGGAATTTGTTAAATACAAAGTGAGAGAATTCTCTATACAACTAGCAAAAGATTAAATAGAGAAAAAAGAAAAGAAGAAAGCAATTTGTTTTGGGAGAGCAGTCAGTGCTGTAGCAAACCTGATCTGACAAATGAAGAAAAGGATACATTATTGCTGCTTCAATCCAAACTTGATAACATCTTTCTGAAGAAAGCCCAGGGTGCTTTTGTAAGATCAAGATCAAAATGGATGGAGGAGGGAGAAAATAATTCAAATTATTTTACCAGGTTGGAAAAAGAAGACAGGAATATAAGGCGAGAACAAGCTTATTAATAAATGGAAGAGAATACAAAGACAACAAAAGTATTGAGAAAGAAGTTTTTACATTTTATAGTAAGCTCTATTCATCTGCGTACTCTTCTGGTGATTCAACCAATTTCTTTGACCAAATCTCCAACCTATCATTGACGTTACAGTGAAAGAAATGTGTGATTCTAATTTGAAAATAGAGGAACTAGATGCAGTCAGTTTGAGATTGCCTCTAAGCAAATCCCCTGGCTCAGATGGGCTCACGGCCAACATTTACCATTTCTTCTGGAAAGATGTCAGATGTTTTCTGTTTAAGGCAATACTAGAATGCGTAGCGAAACAAGAACGGATGCCTAGTATGAAACAAGGTCTGATAACACTAATTCCCAAGCACAACAAAGATAAAAGATTATTAGATAAGTTAAGACCTATAACACTTCTTAACACCAATTATAAACTGCTTTCTGGATGTATAGCAGCGAGAATGAAGCAAGGCAGCTTTTTGAAGAAACACACGTTCAATTCACAACAACATACGACTGGTTTTAGATCTGGTGGGTTACAGTCATGTATTGTCACAGGAGGGGTTCATTCTCTTCCTTTTCCACATTCTCGACTTTTACAAGACTTTCGACTCAGTTGAGCACCCCTTCATTTTAAGTACCCTGAACTATTTTGGTTTTGGTCAGCAATGTACTAACCTGATTGGTATGTTATACAGGGACATTAACAGTTCTATGACTTTAGAACACAGTACCTGCCAAAGATTTCAAGTTTCTAGGGGTATTAGACAGGCTTGTAACAGCTTGCCCTTATTATTTATCCTAGTAGCAGAGATTCTGGCTTTTATGACAAAAAAATAATGGTACTGAAGGAATAAACATTTTGGAGAAAAATATCTTAGTCAATTTGCGGATAATACACCACTATTTAAAAAAAATGAATTGCAAATTGACAAAGAATTAGTTTCCATTAATCAATTTTCCAAAGCATCAGGCCTAAAACTAAATATTGATAAATGTGAATTGTTTTACCTTGATCAGCCGGCATCCGCCATATGTAATATTGCTGTTAAAACTCAAGTCAAATATTTGGGAATTGTTATTACCAAAGACCATGAATTCAGAGAAAAAGAAAATATTTGCAAAAATGTAGATAAATATATTATAGGATATTACTATATTTGGTAGGGTGCTGCTGTCTAAAATGGAAAGTCTCAAGAGCTATCTATCCTGCTTTTTCACTTGAAAGTTCAGCAAAATGACAAAATGCATAAATAGCATAAACTTCAAATTCATCTGGAAATACAAATGTGACTATATCAGAAGAGCTGATATGGTTAAGAGTGTTGAAGAGGGTGGTTTAAATGCTATAGATTTCTCAGTCATGAATGGTGTTCTAAAATTAAAATGGCTCAATGCATTGATTAGACACAAAGATTCCTTTTGGTTTACCATAGCAAACGCAATTTTTCAGAAAATGGGTGGAATTAACTTTCTTTTTCTGATTATGATGAATTGCCTGTACTGTCAGACTATCACCGGCAAGTTCTTCTTTTCTGGAACTTGTTATATAAAGGAACTTGTTATATAAACAGATTTTACTCCTCACAATTCACTTCTGCTTCTTTGCTTAAAAAAACAACCAAAAAAAAAAAAAAACAACCAAAAAAAAAAAAAAAAACACTGCTTCGTTGCTGATCACGGTTAGGACGGGCGAGGCATTAAACACCTGTCAGGATATTTACAGAGACTGAAGTGGAAATGAGACGTGAACATTTATTTGGATGAGGAATGGCCCCAGATTTTCGACTTACAACACGCCGTCCAATTTGGAAGGTAACAGCCGAAATGGCATGTTCCAATGCGGAGATCATGATGAGATCACGTTTTATGTCAATAAATCCAAACTTTGTGCAGAACACTTTTATACTTTCACAGGTTGAAGTGGACAAGAGTAGTAATGTGCATTTGCATTTTGGTGGCGATCGGTCGCCGTTTTAGACAACAGAACTGTCAAAGCGAGCAATATTACCACGCATGCCTTCCTCGCGTGACGTAGACCGCTGAGACCGAAAACATAACATAAGTCTTTTTTGGGCGGGGAAATTCGTCGAAAACCTAATCACAAAAAAAAAGCCTTTAAATCACTACAGAGTCTTTTGAGGTGGGCATTTTAGTACTAATGTCATTTTTACATGCAAACCTATTATATAAGTGCCAATGTTAAGATCACCCAAGTGTCCCTTTAAACTGGATGTCCATTAAATTGGGAGTTCAGTTAAAGAAGGACTTGGAATGTTTGGTGAACAATTTGTTTTCTCTTGCAAAACATTATATCCACAGGTGTAAATTCATCAAAGTGAAGCCTCACATCAACAGTTGGAGGAATGATCTGACTTCAAAAACAAAAATCCTTGTATTACATGTCAAACAAAAATGCCCAGACTATTTTCTTTGATGGACCTTTTTGCTCTTCTTGACTGAGACCCTCATTTTTATTTATCTTTTTATTTATCTTGCTTAATTTTATTTTGTATTTGTTTATATATTTTATGTTCTTATTTAACGTTTCAACTGTTCAAATTTCTAGATCATTATGTGCCTTATTCGTCTGTATGTGGATTTTCTGAAGAATTAAAAAAAAAAAAAACATGCCCAATGATTGTATTTTAAAAAATATATATTTTATGTTCTTATTTGCCGTTTCAACTGTTCAAATTTCTAGATCATTATGTGCCTTTTTGGTTTGTATGTGGATTTTCTGAAGAATTAAAAAAATAAAATAAAACGTGCCCACTGAGGACGTCACGTCAATTTGTGGCTTTGGGAATCGGGTTTTATTAAGAAATACTTCACATTATATACATAGAATCTTGCAGCCTGAGTCAACCACGAAATCGTTGCCAGTTCGGCAGGAGAAACGCAAACGTTTCATTAAACAGGTAGCGGCTTCTTCTCGGGGCATAAGCTTTAGTGACGTAGGAGCTGTTTCCCCAATGTGGCACGAAGCAATTTTGTATATATTTTTTGGGAATTATTAACACAGAATATACAAATACAACAGCTATGAGTAACAAACATTGTGGCAAAGAATTATATACTGTAGAAATACGTTATAGAGCGTGACGCCATCAGCACGCGCGGAGGCCACCGATACAATCATGCACCCGATCATATCTGGCCCCCACACCGGCAGCATACACACCACGCTAAAATAACCTATTCACGGCCGACCTACTGGAATCACGGGAAAATAGCAGATTCGTGACAGGCCGAGTAGTCCTCCCTCCGGCGATTGGCCAATCACAGCCGTTCACGGCAAAATAGAGCTCGAGGAGTTAAATCGGTCACGGCAAAATAACCATTGCAATTAACCATTTACCTTTTAGTTTTTAGAATTACACTCTGCTGCCCTTCACGCAATTAATAACATATTATGCTCAAGAACAGTTGTAAAATGACCCCCCAAAAATACAACTTTAAGTGGAACGATCACAAAACATACTTGCCTGTTGCTTACCATATCAGCATTATCCTCATGTTAACATTTCATACGCACACAATTTCGCTTACCTGTAAACGACGCTGTTCAAATCCCGTTTTCGGATTGAATTAGTCAAACGTCTTATTTTTATCTAAAGTATGTATTGGTTTAAATACGCCACAAAGCTTTAGACTGGATGCTGATGTTTTACATGCGGAAGACGAGGATATTTTCCCGCCCTGGATGACAAACTTCCGCTCACGAATTTAATACAGCCAATCAAATGATGATGATGTCAAAGTGGTCATCACTGCAGCCACAATTGGGCGTTCCCGTGTTTGACGGAAATACCCCGTTCTGAGAACGGGAACACCCCCTCACCTCAAGGGCGACGTCACTCCAGCAGGAAGACGCCTGTTCTCCAGTATTAAGTTTCCAAAACGCCTAGGTTTTTTAGATACAGTTCACGTATTGAGAGTTAGTAATAGAGTGAAGTTATACTGTATAACGTTTTAGCTTCACCATATGATGGCCAAAGCTCTTCAGAAAAGCAACTTTAAAAAACGTTTAATGTGCATGTACAGGATCGGCATATGTAGTCATTTGGACCCAGGCTTAAAAATGCACACCATGTCCTCCAAACATATAATTTGGAATGTGATTTTCAGTCAACTAAGTGTGAATTGGATAACATTGCATTCCTGAGTAAGAGAATGTCTTTTTTTTAAATGTCTGATTTAAATAATTAATATCTAGGACATTGTGCCGTTACCCACTTACTGAACACTTTATGGCAGCTCTATACACAAGGCTATTTGACACCAAGGTTTCACATTCTTGTTTTCAATGAAGACATACAGTCATACAGTAGGCTACTCTCAAATGATTTACTTTTGAACATTGTGGGAACATTACAAAAACACACACTATAGTGACACTATGTGAATAAGGCAATACGACTAGCCATTTAACATGAAAAGGGAATTACAAAGTAAAAACAAACAGAATATTTTACCATTTCAGGCAGACATCTTCAATCACATAGGTGACGTTCAGCTGTAATGTCGATGGACATTACAGATAGATGTCGAATAGACGATTACATAAATGGGGGGAAAATGGGCTTCAGTCTATGCTTAGTCCGACTATTTTTTAAGTTTCCCGTCTATCATTTATCACCTGCAAAACAGGTGTCCAACATGGGCAGATAGGTGGACCGGTCCGTCACATGGTTTCTAGTGTGGCCTCGATAGGGGTCAGGTAATCCATTATGGCTTGCGGTGTAAAAGGGTGCGCTGGGCTTTCTGTTGGGTGAGAGTGGATTGGGCCTCACTGCAAAAATCAGCTACCTAACCTAGACTTAGAATCTAATATCAAGCCGTAAAGATTTTTTGATCTTGTTTTGAGAATAATATGCTATGCAAGAGCAGAATTTGTAAGATTATAAATATTGTTTTAAGATTGTCTTTTATTTCTTACTTGTTTTGTAGATCTTAAAATTCTTTCATTTACATGCAAAATAAGCTAAATTACTGTCAAAGTCTCAGTTTGATGCTATAGTTTATGTTTTCAAAGAACATTTAGCTGTAAAAACTTGTTTCAAGAACCTCCTAGTAATTGGTTGTACAAACATCAACACAATTCATTGACACTTTTTGTTGTGATGTGCTCCAGGGTGGCATGCTAAGTGGTAAGCACGTCTGCCTCACAGTTAAAAAGTTGTGGGTTTGAATCCAGCCCTGGCCCTCCTGCGTGGAATTTGCATGTTCTCCCTGTGCCTGCGTTGAGTTTTCTCTGGGTACTCTGCTACCCCCATTCCAAAAACATACATGATACATTAGTTTCAACTTTATTTTACCTAATATACTGCTTGAAATGAGTGTTTCGCCACTTATTTTAAGGCATTTCACTGTTTTCAAAAGCCAAGATACTTTTTTTTATTTCAAGAAATCTTACTAAGTGTAATTATCTTACTGTACTGGCAGATAATTTCACTTGTTTTTAATCTGAATGCTGTCAAAACAAGGTCATGGTGAACTTTATTATCCCCAAGGGGCAAAAAAGTGCTACAATGCTCAAGTAGGTCGAAATCCAGCGTAGGTCTACTGCACCTTAAAACGTGTTTTGTTTTCTCCTTAATTGAGATAACTGATGTTGTGATTAGGGCTAAACAAATAAAAGTTGATTTGATTTTGATTTTTTACATCCCATTCATCAGAACTACATCCAGTTTTCTTTGGTGGGCAGAGCGTGTCTGTGGGTGGTCACATATTATGTGAATATAATGCTTATAATACAGTCAGTGTTGTTGAAATAATTATTTACGTACTGACAAGATGCTTTGTCGATTCACCACATTTTTTTTACTGGGTTTTTATGGTATATTTTTATTTTTATTATTATCATGTTTCAACAAATCTCAAATACAAACAAATAAAGCACCGCAGTGTTACAATCAATTGACAGGTACAAATACAAAAAACAAACCAAAAAAATAAAATCAAATATAAAACCACACAGAACAAGGGGCATTGTCAGTCATTTTTGACTAACTGTTGATATAGCAGTTTGATTGAAGTCACCAATATGGATCACGAAGACCCACTGCGCGTCCCTCACCCCGTGTGGTGTTGGATCCTTCTCATTGGTCGACAAGACGCTGACAGGATATGGAGTAAGATAGCTGTCAAAAAGGCATAACCGTGATTAACATTTGTATCACAATATAGTAATAATTTGTGAGTCCAAATCAAAATTGTGAGAGTTTGACTTCTTTTCTTGAGAGTACGAATCACAATTGTGAGGGTTTTAATTTTTTTCTTGTGAGTATGAATCAAATTTGTGAGGGTTTAACTTCTTTTCTTGTGAGTACGAATAAAAACTGTGAGTGTATTGTTTTGTGAATACAACTCTCATTTCTACGACTACGAATCTTAACTTTTTTTTTCACAGTTAAATATCATTTTATTGTTTTACAAATTTTTTATTTTACAATGAAATTCCAGATACACACAAATAAAAATGAAACTTTAAAACATGGGCAGAACCAGCCCGTTTTTGGGGGTGCTACCCCCAAATTCAACCCAAGCACCCCAAAAAATTATAGCATTTTTAAAACTCTCTTTCTCCTAATAAATGACAGGATATGCTTAAATATGATGAAAAACGCTAGATAAAAAATAAAACAAAACAAAAATGTGAACAACGCAACGTTCAGTCAATTTGATTCCCAGCACTGCATTCGCCCCCCCCCCCCCCCCCAACCCCCACCCCACCTCCTCCTTCACTTGGCAATTGATGCGGCACAGCCGTGGAGTCTGTGGAGGCTCCGGTGTATTACAGTGAGAGTATGTTATACAGTGGTTATGTTGAACAACTATTTAACCACCCAATACCATGACTTTGTTATCATCAACAGATATTACTCCTCATTTTAGCTGCATTGGATCGAATGCAACAATGATCAGCCTAGCTTAATTGTTGCGTGTGTGTGGTCATCCTCCCAGCACCAGCATGGACATTCACATTTTTTTCTGTAAAAAAGCACCATGTTCAGGTGAGAGTCTATTACCCACAGTAACTATAAAGAAATGCGCAAAACCTCTTCCGAATTTATTTGCATATGGTTGTCAACACTAGGAGAGAGAGGAGTGGAAAGGGAGGGAGAGGGAACCTGGAGCCCCAGAGAACACAGGTAACACACTCACGGAGAAGCAAAATATGAACAGTGGCTGGAGTTAAAAACATCCCATCCAGAATAAAATTTAAGGTGTATGCTGATAATTATTATTTTCTTCTCATCAATTGACCACATTATCATCACATTTTGATGGATTATCTATAAACCATTTACTATCAAAAAAGTTATGAATTTATACTGATTTTTATGATACTGAATTTGTATCTTCTTGGTAATAAAACAGCTTGTGTTTGATAACACAGAGGTAGATTATTTATTTATTATTTTATTACTTATTGAAACGACTGAATGAATATTTTAATGACTGAAAGATGTAATGCAACACACACAGACAACCAACATAAAAAAATAAAATAAAAAATAAAATAAAAATAACAATTATAGGGAAGGCACAATAAACATTCATTCGAGATCCATTAGATAATTCACGAAGGAACTCTAATGTACAAACACTTTTCTTATTTTTCGTTCATTTTAAGGTATCTACATATCGTCGAAACTGAGTTAGGAATACTTGATAATTTGGATGGGATTTGGATATCCTCCTCTTGTGTAAATAAAACTTGCCAAGTAGCAAGATAGGATTGATTACAAAGGACAAAGATCTGTCATTATTTATAAAACTTGTAACAATATCTTTTACAGCAATTGCAATAGTATGACCATTTTTTTCACATATATATCTTTCAAAATCTCTCCAATTAAAATTTTGACGACACATGGCAATTACCAAATTAATGCAGAATTGTCTCTGACTCACTTCCACAGAAGTTACATTTATCATCTACATTTGTGAATTTGGAAAGAGAATTATTGCAAGTATAAATATTGTGCAGTCCTCAGTCGGAAAAGGGTGGCGTGCCCTCTCCAGGCCGGATGGGATTCTGCCCCAAATGGAGGAGTTCAAGTATCTTGGGGTCTTGTTCACGAGTGAGGGTAAGATGGAACGACCCAGAAGAGACTATGCCTGCCGGCTTGCCTGAAACGCCTTGGGATCCCTCCGGAAGAGCTGGAAGATGTTGCTGGGGAGAGGGAAGTCTGGGCTTCCCTGCTGAAGCTGCTGACTCTGTGACCCGACTTCGGATAAGCGGGAGATAATGGATGGATGGATGAATAAATGTTGTGCAGTATTTTAAACTGAAGTTTGAGATGCAAAATTGAAGAGGACATAACCATGTTCTACGCCATTTTATGTTATTTAATTCTGTATTCCAGTAGAATTTACCTTGTGGAGATATTTTATTATAGCTACAAAGCGTATTTCTAATATGTTTATTTGTGCAATTTTTACTAAATATAAGAGTTTGAGTCTTTATACGTTGATATGACAGATGACATTTCATCATTTGAAGAATACTCTGAGAAAGAGCATTTCCAATCGACTTAAACTCTTTGTACTTAACTGGGAAGGATTTTGTTTTCCAAAAAATTTCATAAGTGTAAATATTGCTATTACTTTCAAACAGATCTGAAACATGAATTATACCCTTTTCAATCCAGGCTTTATTATATAAAGTTTTAAAATTTATGGTAATGTTACAATTGTTCCAAATTATTTCTTTATGAGGAGAAAGATTATGCACATGGCATAATTTCCATGCTAGTAAAGCCTGTTGATGAAATTTTGAAAGTTTAAGTGGTAATTTTATAATAGAAAAAATGCAACTTAATAAGAATTTTAAACCACCAACTGCTTTAAATATGTTATGAGGAATAAAGTTCCAGAGTGACGTTGGTTGTTCCATGGATTTTTTAAGCCATTTGATTTTGAAGGTAGAGTTCGAATGAAAAAAATCTAGGACTTCTAACCCTCCTTCTGCTCTCTGTAGTTTAAGAATTTCTTTTTTGAGATGGTGATGTCTGTTTTTCCAAACAAACTGTACAAACAAGTTGTTCATGACTTTACAAAGTGAATCATTGATAAAAAGCGAAAGAGCAGGATAAATGAATCTCGACACGCCTTCAGCTTTTGAGAGTAACACTCTCCCAAATATTGAAAGGTCTCTCTGTAACCACATATTAAAAATTCATTTTGCTTTTTGCATTTTAGAAGAAAAATTTAGATGCTGTCTCTTTGAAGTTTTTTTTGAAATATGAATTCCAAAATATTTAACAGTTTGCTTGACTGGAATATCAAACATATTGCTCATCAGTGTTATAAAGACATAATATCGCACATTTGTTGATATTAAGTTTGTGACCAGAAGCATCAGAAAATTCTTGAGGAGTTTGGAGCGCAGATTTAATTTGAGATTTATCCCTGAGAAATAAAACTGTATCATCTGCTAGTTGAGAATTTTTTAATTCTTGTCAAAGATAGTTAAACCATGAATATTGGAATTTTGTCAAATGTTTAAGGATAACAGTTCAGCAACAATAATGAATAGAAAACATGAAATAGGACAGCCTTGGCGTACATCTCTTGATACAGAAAATCTTTTAGACACTGTAGGGTATAAAATTACGGAACTAGTTATGTCTTGATAGAACATGGCAATAACGTTGATGAAACTATTTCCAAAACCTAAAACTTGCATGGTTTTTATGACAAAGGGATGTTCTATTGATTCAAACACATTGTAAAAATCGAGAAAAAGCAATAATGCATTTGTGTTTATAAAATCTGAATAATCAATTAGATCCAACACTAATCTAATATTAGAACTAATATGACGCTAAACCATGAAGCCATTGTGACATTCACTTAATTGTTCTTCCAGATTATTTTTCAGACGTTTATCATAAACCTGTGCAATAATCTTATAATCTACATTTAAAAGAGAAATGGGTCTCCAATTTTCAATGAATAAATGGTCTTTACCAGGCTTGGGGATCAAGGTTAATAAACCTTGTTTCATTGTTGCCGTCATCTCTTGTCTTGTAATACAATATTTAAACATAAATAAGAGATGACCCTTAATCAGGTCCCAGTAGCAGAGATAAAACTCCACTGTCAAACCATAATTTCCAGGGGATTTCTTCAAGGCCATGAATGTACAGCTTCAGATAATTCTAGATATGAGAGCTCAGCATCACAAGCATCCTTAAAACTTTGAGTAATTTTAGGTGTGAACTCTTTAATGTGGTTTATAAACGATTCACTCTTAGCCTGATTAAATTTAGATGAATATAGATTGCTATGAAATTAGGTAATATAATCTGAAATAATGTTAGAATATGATTTTACGTCACCATTGATATTAATAGAGGTAATATTATTACGCTTTCTATTTCTTTTCTCTAAGACAAAAAAAGTAACTGGAATTTTTTTTCTCAATTTTCCAACCATTTCACCCTTGACCTGATGAATGCTCCTTTTGCTAAATTTACATAAAATTTATCAAAGTCATCTTTGAGATTGTTAAATGTTTTTAATTCCTCTTCTGATAAATCACACTTCAAAATCAATGGCTGTGATGCATTCATTACAAGATAAGAGTTCAAGTTCTTGGAATTTTGTTTTTTTATTTATTTACTTTATTTATTGCTACTTGTCTCACTTTAAATTGAAAGAATTTCCATTTTTGGATTGAATCCATCTCGTTATCGTCAAATAATACTTTCGCAAGTAGAGCTATATTTTCCTTACATTTTTTATCTTCTAACAAATTGTGATTTAATTTCCAATAACCTCTCAAGCTTGATTTACTCCTTTGTCCATTCAATTTTAGGGTTATTAATTTATGGTCAGACAATGGGGCATGAGAATGCTCTCCTCTTTCTCCTCCGCTATTGTCACTCGCATACCCTCCCATCAAGCGAGCCGCAAGATGCATTCATTAACCTCGGAAACAACACAACTTGGACACAAAGACACAAATTCGACCACAACACAGATAACCCAATATGCTACACTATTTCCCTAATATATTTCTTTGCATCTATGTTTACCACCTCCTGGCTGTTGTTATACTACTACGCTACTTTTACGAGGATCGTCCATCGGTCGTCTACATGCCGACTCAAGACTTCACGTCACTTTTCGTGGCTTTCAGAATCGGATTGTGGTGGAACGTTATTCGGAGTAAAACACGCTTTATTAAGAAATACTTCATGTTAGAAATCTCACGTTTTATTATTAGTAATTGTTGACATTTGATATTTTCATTGAGTTTCGAAGTAGTGCTGAGATGTCCCATACTGTGAGCAGGCATTGAACGCTCCTCGAGCGCTAAGTGTCGATAGCGAGAGACGTGGTTTCTTTTCTTTCTCCTCCTTCGACACAGCTAGCTAGTAGTTTGTTCGTGCCAGCAAACTCAGTAGTTGCAGATTTCCTGTGTTTCACCACGTTTGTTATTGTGTGTAAATGTTAAAAGGTGAGTTTAATCATTTAGGGTCGTGTCAGGTAACTGCTGTACATAATAGATAGATATGTTCTTGTGAGTGATGTCACGTTGATGAACACTAGTGAGTTATTTCGGCTAGTATGCTTACTATTCTAGTGATGAAACGTGTGAATGTGTATTGTATGTATTGTTTGGCTGTTTAATTGCTTAATACAGTGAATTGTAATGTTTAGGCATATTGTTAACTAACGGATATGCATTGGATGATGTTCCTAGGTTATTCTTTGTCTGTGTTGTTGCACACCACAATAATTAGACGTGTCCAGTGGAATATGGGCCTGTGTTTTCTGACAAGATCACCCACATTCATACCTTGCCTCTCTAAAATAGAGTCAGCTGGAGACATCATACCAATCATATGATCCTCTCCGTTTTACTTCAAATTATGTACAGTTCATACAATCTTGCAGCCCGAGTCAACTATAAAATTGTTTCCAGTTTGGCAGGACAAACGCAAACGTTCCACTGATCTTGTTTCACAAGAAGGGCAGCGGCTTCTTTTCGGGTCATAAGCGGAAGTAACGTACAGGCTGCCTCGCAAAAGTAGCAGTAATGTATTTTATTTTATTTTTTATTTAGTAACTCCGAACATAAAAACACAACAGCCAGGGGGGTGACAAACATAAAGGTAAATAAATATATTACAGAAATATAAAGCGTGACATCATCAGCAGGCGCGAAGGACCCGATCCAATCAGTCCGGCCCTCGGCTTGTCGTAAAATTTTTTATCTGGCCCTCCATCCATTTGGCTTTGACACCCCTGCTCTATACCGTCTGGGTTCATAAATCACCATACACCATTCAGATGAAAATTATTACTGATAAACATTGCGGTTTTGAAACCTGATAGCGATGAGAATCGTGGAGGGTGTCTGTCCTTTTCATCATCAGAAGCATCACCTCCTATAACGATGAGAGAGACATTATATTTAGACCTTAAAGAGTCCAGGGTTACAGAGAGCTTGGAGAAATGATTTTGGAGAATATTATTTGGACCATAAACATTACCAATTATAAAGATCGAATTGTCCACTTTTAAAACAAAAAGAATAAAACGTACGTCCTCTGAGATTATAGATTCCAAAATATCCCATTCAAATCTGTTAAACAATATTGCAACACCACCAGAATGATTTTAGCCATGAGAAAAGAAAAATTATCACGCCATTGTGATTTCCAAAACCGTTCATCTTCCTTACTTGAGTGAGCTTCTTGTAGGAGTATTATGTCCGTGTTGCAGTTCCTAACAACTAAAAATATTGTATTAGTAATATCACATAGACCTCTTATATTCATTCCTTCTGGCCTCGACCCCCCGCCCTTAATCATAAAAATTATCACCCCCCCCGCCCCGGTCCGCTTCCCCCCCCAAAAAAGCGTGCGTGATGCCACCGCAGTAGGGGTGGGTGATACTGGGAATTTTGGTATCGAGCCGATACCAAGTAAATACAGGGTAGCATCAGCCCGCTACAGTAGCTACGGCTCATCGGTGAGCCTTTTCGTGTGTTTTTGTTCTTTAATATTACTCTACCTCATATATTTTTCATATAGTTGATAGTCGTAACTTGCGTAGCACTGGACACCCAAACTGCGGTATTCTTGCTGCTGCTGATGGCTATTTTTTGCGCGATCGTGTCCGGTGACTTGGCTCGGAGCCGAGCCCCCATTGTTTACAGCCGGAATCAGCTGTTGGCACTCCGTGCTAATCATGCGCTGGCTCCCGGAGCGAGACCCGATATCCCCCGTGAGCTGAGGAGGAAGAGACGGGGATCTCGTGCGGGGGTTAAACACCGGGAAAGGAGGAGACGATACCATCCCGTCCTCCCGTCTGTTATCATGGGGAATGTTAGATCGCTCCCCAACAAGATGGACGAGCTAGCGGCGCTTACCCGGCACGAGAGGGACTTCCGGGAGGCTAGCCTGATGCTATTCACGGAGTCGTGGCTAACAGCGCTAACGCCGAACACGGTCATAGAATTGGACGGCTTCCAAATCATACGCGCGGACAGGACGCTGCAGAGTGGAAAGAGGAAAGGAGGAGGGCTGGCTGTGTTTGTGAACGATAGATGGTGTAATCCTGGGCACATCACGATTAAGGAGCAGCTTTGCAGCAGGGATATTGAGCTGCTAGCTGTTGGCATGAGGCCATTCTACATCCCGCGAGAGTTTAGTCATGTGATCGCGGTGACCGTCTACGTCCCACCAGCTGCCAGCGGCGACACAGCCTGTGATGTCTTGACTGCAGCAGTGAGCAGGCTACAAACACAGCACCCAAATGCCCTGGTACTCATCTCTGGTGACTTCAATCATGCCTCCCCTTCCTCCTCTCAGCCTTCATTCACACAGTATGTCACCTGCCACACCAGAGACAATAAAACACTGGACCTTTTCTATGCCAACACCAAGGAGGCATACACATCACTGCCCCTGCCCCCGCTGGGCAAAGCTGATCACAACCTGGTGGCTCTCCAGTCGGTGTACAAACCTCTGGTCTGGCAGGCAGCCAGCTGTGACCCGCACGGTTCAGAGATGGTCTGGAGAGGCCGAGGAGGCCTTAAAGGACTGCTTCAGCACAACTGTGTGGGAAGTATTCAGCGAGGCTCACGGGGAAGACATTAGTAGTCTAACGGACACTGTTACAGACTATATAAATTTCTGCATGGAGAACACCATACCCACCAGGACAGTAAGGTGTTTCTCCAACAACAAACCCTGGATCACACCAGACATAAAAGCTCTCCTGAAGGAGAAGAGGAGGGCTTTTGCATCAGGCAACATAGAGGAGCGGAAGACTGTGCAGCGCCAGCTGAGTAGGAGGATCAGAGAGGGGAAAAGGTCAGACAGGAAGAGGATGGAGGAGCAGCTGCTGCAGAATAACGCCAGGGGAATCTGGAGGGGCCTGAAGACCATCTCAGGCCACGGACAACCCAAGACCCGGATTGGGGGGGACCTGCAGTGGGCAAATGAGCTGAATCTCTTTTTCAATAGGTTCGATCAGATGCCTGCCTCCACTCAGTCTTTCCTGCTGCAGCCTCCACCTACTCCTCCTGCTGGGCGTGTCACCCCCTCCCCCCTTTTCTCCACAGTCTCCAGCTCCCAGCTACACCAGATAGCCACCACTCCCTCCTGCCCAGCCTTGGCCTTCACAACATCTCAGGTGAGGAACCAGCTGAAGAAGATGAAGGCGAGGAAGGCAGCGGGTCCAGATGGCATCAGCCCCCAGCTCCTCAAATCCTGCGCAGACCAGCTGTGTGGAATTGTCCAGCACATGTTCAACCTGAGCCTGAAGCTGGGCAGGGTCCCCCAGCTATGGAAAACAGCCTGCCTGGTCCCGGTGCCAAAGACCCCGCACCCGAAGGAGCTCAACAGCTTCAGACCAGTGGCGCTGACGTCTCACCTGATGAAGACCCTGGAGAGACTGGTCTTTGTCCACCTGCGCCCCCTGGTGAGCTCCTCAATGGACCCACTCCAGTTCGCATATCAGCCTGGCATCAGTGTGGATGATGCCATCATCTACCTCCTCCACACTTCACTCTCCCACCTGGAGAAGGTGGGGAGCACTGTGAGGATCATGTTCTTTGATTTCTCCAGTGCTTTCAACACCATCCAGCCCACCCTACTGGGAGACAAGCTGGAGCGGGCGGGGGTGGCCCCCCACCTCACCACATGGATCCAGGACTACCTCACAAACCGGCCACAGTATGTGAGGACACAGGACTGTGTGTCTGACGTGCTCCTCTGTAGCACGGGGGCCCCACAGGGAACTGTCTTGGCTCCCTTCCTGTTCACCCTCTACACCTCGGACTTCAACTACAACACCCCTACCTGTCACCTGCAGAAGTTCTCTGACAACTCTGCGATTGTCGGCCTCATCACAGGCGGAGATGATCGGGAGTACAGAGAACTTACTCAGGGTTTTGTGGACTGGTGCCAGCAGAACCGCCTCCTGATCAATGCGGGGAAATCCAAAGAAATGGTGGTGGATGGATTTCGGTAGGCGCCAGCACTCTTCACCTGCACCAGTGAATATCCGGGGAACAGATGTTGAGAGAGTCTCAACTTACTAAGGTTGGAGGGACATGTAACAGCCCAAGACCTACAAAAAGTCGCTGAATCCCTACTCTAAAATCAAAAGGAAGTTGGCCATTTTTAATTTTCTTTAAAATTGTACCTTATTTTCTGTCTTTTACAGAGGTCATATTTTATCAAATAGCTTCTAATCTAATATACTTCATAAAAAAATTTTTTTTTTCAAATCCAATGTGTGAGTATCCCAACGTGCCAGTACCTCAAAACCTTTTTTTTCTCACGAATATGATCACAGCAGGCCTGCTAGTTGAAACACAGAATTCTGATTAATATTGCATTTACGGTATATTAGTTAAAGCGGAAGTCAACCCGTGATTGGTCGTTACCTGAGCCCTGAGCAGTTGTGATGTCATTTTCAGTTGACAGAAGTGACAAAATGGACGCCCCCGGAAATGGCTAAAAACTGGTGGATTAACTCTTATTCCACAAACGCAATATTTATCAGAGAACCTTGTTTCAACTAGTGGGCTTGCGTAGAACATTCATCCATCCATGCATTATCTTCACCACTTTTCCTCGAAAGGGTCACGGGGAGTGCTGGAGCCTATCCCAGCTGTCTTCGGGCAGTAGGCAGAGGACACCCTGAATTGGTTACCATCCAATTGCAGGGCACACAGATGAAACATCCACACTCACAATCACACCTAGGAGCAATTTAGAGTGTCCAATCATCTTACCATGCATGTTTTTGGAATGTGGGAGGAAACATGTTTTCGATTTTCGATGCAACCTGTTTTCTAACTGTAGCCATGTGCAAAATACATCACCTCTGCTGTATTATGACAAATACTTTTCCAGTGTGTATTCGTAGTTGCTGTAAATGTTTTAAACAGCTTCATTAGAAAGCCAAAATATAAAATGTAAATTTGATACACCACAGATAAGAGTACATGGCCAAATGTGAATCATTAAAAAATAAAGGCTTGATCACATTCTATATATATACTGTATATATATATATATATATATATATATATATATATATATACTATATTCATTCATTCATTATCCATACCGCTTATCCTCACAAGGGTCGCGGGCGTGCTGGAGCCTGTCCCAGCTGTCTTTGGGCAGTAAGCGGGGGACACCCTGAATTGGTTGCCAGCCAATCGCAGGGCACACAGAGACAAACATCCGCACTCACAATCACACCTAGGGGCAATTTAGACAGTCCAATCAACTTCCCATGCATGTTTTTGGAATGTGGGAGGAAACCGGAGTACCTGGAGGAAACCCACGCAGGCACGGGGAGAACATGCAAACTCCACACAGGCAGGCCGGAGCCGGGATCGAACCCACGACCTCTGAACTGTGAGGCGGACGTGCTAACCAGTCGACCACCATGCCGCCCTATGTAGTATATATTTCCAAAGAAATGGTGGTGGATTTCGGTAGGCGCCAGCACTCTTTACCTGCACCAGTGAATATCCGGGGAACAGATGTTGAGAGAGTCTCAACTTACAAGTACCTGGGTGTTCATCTGAACAATAAACTGGACTGGTGCGACAACACAGATGCCCTCTATAGGAAGAGTCAGAGCAGACTCTTCCTACTCAGGAGACTGAGGTCTTTTGGGGTTCAGGGGACACTCCTCAGGAACTTTTATGACTCGGTGGTTGCATCGGTCATCTTCCAGGGAGTGGTCACCTGGGCAGGCGGCGTTGGTGTGTATATACATGTGTATATACACATGTTACTGCGTATATTTACATAGGTTTGATCCTAAATGTTTGCCGTCAATGTTATACATTAATGGCCACATTATGCCGCCGTCCCTGTGTGACCTATATCTTTGCTGCTGTAACAATGAAAATTTCCCCACTGTGGGATCAATAAAGGCATTCTTATCTTATCTTATCTTATATATATATACATGTTTCTTCATACTTTATATGTAGATGTATATTGGTGTGTATATACATGCGTATATACACATAGTTACAGCGTATATTTACATAGGTTTGATTCAGAATGTTTTCCGTTATATATACAGATATCTATACGTACATATGTATATATATATATATATATATATATATACTTTATATGTAGATGTATATTGGTGTGTATATACATGCGTATATACACATAGTTACAGCGTATATTTACATAGGTTTGATTCAGAATGTTTGCCGTTATATATACAGATATCTATACGTACATATGTATATATATATATATATATATATATATGTGGTGAGGTGGTATATATATATATATATATACATATGTACGTATAGATATCTGTATATATAACGGCAAACATTCTGAATCAAACCTATGTAAATATACGCTGTAACTATGTGTATATACGCATGTATATACACACCAATATACATCTACATATAAAGTATGAAGAAACACTCATTTTAGCCTGTGCATAGTACAGAGGAGAAATGTCACTTACTCTAAGTAAGTGACAGTGCTGCAGTGAAATATAAGGAACAGCAATGGATAAAAATAAAACTAGAATAACAGTAGTGGGGAATGTTGAGTATTGCACGATATAAGCTCAGGTGCAGGCCTGCACAATTGCACAAATGTCCGCCAGTTTGTAGAGACTACACAATGTTCTTGTTAAAGAGTCTGACAACAGCAGGCAAGAAGGAGCGGCAGAATCTCTCCTTTTCACAGTGAGGGTGTAACAGTCTGTCGCTGAAGGAGCTGTGGAGTGCTGTTAGGGTGCCCTGGAGGGGTTGGGCCGGGTTGCCCAGCATTGATGACAGCTTGGCCAACATCCTCCTGTCCCCCACCAAGTCCACAGAGTCCAGGGAGCAGCCCAGGACAGAGCTGGCCCTCCTGACCAGTTTGTCCAGCCGCTTCTTGTCCCGGGCCGAGACGCCGCCTGCCCAGATGACCACACAATGGAAAATAACGACGCAACCACCGAGTCATAAAAGTTCCTGAGGAGTGTCCCCTGAACCCCAAAAGACCTCAGTCTCCTGAGTAGGAAGTGTCTGCTCTGACTCTTCCTATAAAGAGCATCTGTGTTGTCGCTCCAGTCCAGTTTATTGTTCAGATAAACAACCAGGTACTTGTAAGTTGAGACTTTCTCAACATCTGTTCCCTGGATATTCACTGGTGCAGGTGCAGAGTGATGGCGCCTACAGAAATCTACCACCATTTCTTTGGATTTCCCCGCATTGATCAGAAGGCGGTTCTGCTGGCACCAGTCCACAAAATCCTGAGTAAGTTCTCTGTACTCCCGATCATCTCCGCCTGTGATGAGGCCGACAATCGCAGAGTCGTCAGAGAAGTTCTGCAAGTTACAGGTAGGGGTGCTGTAATTGAAGTCCGAGGTGCAGAGGGTGAACAGGAAGGGAGCCAAGACAGTTCCCTGCGGGGTCCCCGTGCTGCAGAGAAGCACGTCAGACACACAGTCCTGTGTCCTCACATACTGTGGCCGGTTTGTGAGGTAGTCCTAGATCCATGTGGTGAGGTGGTGGGTCACTCCCGCCCCCTCCAGCTTGTCTCCCAATAGTGTGGGCTGGATGGTGTTGAAAGCACTTAAGAAATCAAAGAACATGATCCTCACAGTGCTCCCCGCCTTCTCCAGGTGGGAGAGTGAAGTGTGGAGGAGGTAGATGATGGCATTATCCACACTGATGCCAGGCTGGTATGCGAACTGGAGTGGGTCAATTGAGGAGCTGACCAGGGGGCGCAGGTGAACGAGGACCAGTTCCTCCAGGGTCTTCATCAGGTGAGACGTCAGTGCCACTGGTCTGAAGCTGTTGAGCTCCTTCGGGTGGGGGTCTTTGGCACCAGGACCAGGCAGAATGTTTTCCACAGCTGGAGAACTCATCCCAGCTTCAGGCTCAGGTTGAACATGTGCTGGATAATGCCACACAGCTGGTTTGCGCAAGATTTGAGGAGATGGGGGCTGATGCCATCTGGACCCGCTGCCTTCCTCGCCTTCATCTTCTTCAGCTGGTTCTTCACCTGAGATGTGAAGGCCAAGGCTGGGCAGGAGAGAGTGGTGGCTGTCTGGTGTAGCTGGGAGCTGGAGACTGTGGAGAAAAGAGAGGAGGGGGTGACACACCCAGCAGGAGGAGTAGGTGGAGGCTGCAGCAGGAGAGACTGAGTGGGGGCAGGCATCTGATTGAAACTATTGAAAAAGAGGTTCAGCTCATTTGCCTACTGCAGGTCCCCCCCAGATGGTCTACAGGCCCCTCCAGACTCCCCTGGCATTATTCTGCAGCAGCTGCTCCTCCACCCTCTTCCTGTAGGACCTTTTCCCCTCTCTGATCCTCCTCCTCAGCTGGCGCTGCACAATCTTCCGCTCCTCTTTGTTGCCTGATGCAAAAGCCCTCTTCTTTTATGTCTGGTGTGATCCAGGGTTTGTTGTTGGAGAAACACTTTACTGTCCTAGTGGGTATGGTGTTCTCCATGCAGAAATGTATTTAGTCTGGAACAGTGTCCGTTTCTTTGCTACTTTGAGTTTTGGACTTTTCAAGATTTGTTTGTGCTGGTTTTTGTTAAATATTTTCTTCGGTACCCCCTGCTTCTCCTACCCCTCTGCATTTGGGTCCTCCTTCTCGAAATCATGACACGTAAAATGCTGTTAATCCCAAGGGATTGTTCTGTGTGTATTAAGTTAAATTGACTGCCATTTTGAGTTAAAACAAAAAATAAGTTTAAATAAAAGACATCAAAAATAGAAATCAAAGAAATCGTAATCGTTATCGGAAAATCGGGTTTGAGAGAAAATAAGCGGGTTTTTCTTGTTAGGCAAAATCAAACAGCCCTAATAGAGTCTTTAAATAGAGTCCATGCAGAGTACTTTTCTGGTCGTGAGCGTATCTGCCATATTTGATGTGCCAGGGCCACTCTAAACTAATGCACATCAACCTCACTCAACTTGGAAAGTTCAGTTCGGTATATTTTCGGTACAAAAAAACAGATTTTTTTTTTTTAAATATGTTTATTTTGAAAAGATGACAAGTAAATGGTACCTTTTTTAGAAAAAATAAATAAAAGCGAACCATTCGGGTGATTTTCTAAGAAATTACACCAGAATAAAAAATACACTAACAATAAAGATCTCTTAATTTAGTAAATTATTAAGACACTGAAATCTTTAAACACTCAGCAGCAAAAGCCTATGACACACCTAAGTATTCGAGTTAAAGACAAGTTGTTATTAAAGTACATGTATACATTTTTTGTGATAAAAAAAAAAAATCCATACAATAACAGTTACAATTATTGCTAACTATATTAAAACTCTTTTTATAATGAAAAAAATTAAAAAGTCTTCATGAAATTGTACACACTTTTTAGGCATTGAAATCTTTGAATGTTCAACAGCATATAGTAACGAATTGGGTTATCTGTGTTGTGGTAGGATTTGTGTGTTGCTGAGTTGTGATGTTTCCGAGGTTCATGAATGCATCGTATGGCAAGCGAGTGGAGCAGCAGAGAAAGAAGAGCGCGAGCAGGTGTACTTGGATTAATAAAAACGTGATAATTAAACTACATCTGACAGCGTGTTCCTGGAAGACAATATGATAAATCTCGCTATTTAAATTTGGCGTTTTGGGCTAAAAAGACTGCTTGCTTCCTTGTCGAAGAAACATTCACAGTCGGATCATGCCGTGCATGTTAGACGTGCTAGCCGCAACATAGCCGCCGATTTCATGGAGCAATGTCGGCACACAACTTTCAGACTTTCACGCACCTTTCCCAATCGGCGATGGGGAACAGGAAAGCCAGAATGTTCCCAAACAGGAGACCGCAGTGTACGCGGGGACCTTCGAGCTCTGGCTCTTTACTGGCTCTCACTGTTGTGCCACCACTCTCGTCTCCCGCACGCAACAGTCAGCGTCTGTGCATAAGCTCGCGCTAATAAGTGGACCGAACCGAACGCAAGTGGACTGAACCGAACATGCCACACCGAAACGTATTAATACACCTGAGTGTACCGTTCCACCCCTAATACCTATGGGTGTACTTTACATTTTCATCAGAGGCCGGACCGACTTTGCACGGATATCAGTGGTCCAATGATGCCACCTCGGACCAGTTTCAGCGACCAGATGTGACCACAAACCTTTGTTTACAGTAAGATACCATACATACTTCTGACCATAGGATTCAGCAAATGCCTGTCTGGCCTCACTATCATAACCAGTAATGGTTGATCCAAGGGCAGCTGATGAGAGGAAAATCTTGTTCCACGGGATCGTCACCACTGTGGTGGTGTTTTCTGGAAGACACAGCATCAATTTCTTATAATATGGGTCGTCTTGTGTACATGTTTTGAAGTTATTTTCAGTGGGCAACGTGAGTCCCCAAGTAGCAGATCTCTTATGTCTTGTAGAATGTTGGCTGTCATTTGGAAGGCTATCATTTAGCCCTAGAGTAAAAGGAGACCAAAAATACCTGAGCAGATAAATGTTCAGAAAGATCAAGATTACTATCAGGGCAATTATACAACAGGAATTTAATGGCCTCATGTCGGATAGAGACCCACTAAGTCGGAAAGATGTCTTATAATTTCTTCACTGACTGTCAGGTATTTTCAGACACCAGAAGTCTGCACCCACCTTGTTGCCAGACTTTTGCTCACCTTTCCTGTCCAGGGTCTCAACCGAGATGACCTTCTTACAATGTGACAGATGAATCCACGTCTTCCTCTCTGCAATTTTCACAGCAGTTTCATATTTATTTGAAACTGATGTCCTATTTTTTAGATTAAATTGTTTACAAAGTGTGTTCCGTTATCACTATATATGGTTTCTGGAATGCCATATCTTGGAATAATATCGTTACATAGAGCTTTCGCTAGAGTCATTGCATCTGGTTTCTTGGTTGCAAATATTTCGACCCATTTTGAAAAACCATCTATTATAAACAAACAATATTGTTTCCCCTCACTTTTGCTTAACTCGATATAGTCCATATGTATATTTGGAATGGATATGTTGGTTTTAGAAACTGGCCTCTCTTTGGTCGCATATTACCTTGAGGATTATGCCGAGCACAAATCAAACAAGCTCTGCAAAAGTTCTTTGAAAACAGATTCAATCCATTAGTGGTAAAATGCCGCTGTAGTAGCTTCACCATCCCACTGGATGAAACGTGTGACTTTCCGTGACTCAAATCAGCCGCCCACCGATTTCTTGGCAACACTGGCTTGCCATCGGTGCTAATATAAACATCCCCTTGCAGTGTAGCCCCCTTGATGTGTTGCCTTCTATGGCTTTTTTCACATCATCTTGGGTCCATGTTCTATGCACCAAAATAGTAGACGACTTTTCAGCAATATTAAGATTTGCAACTTCAATCATGGGAAATGTGTTAGCACAGTTTTCCCCCAGAGCCTGAAATGTAGTATTGGGAGGTGAGAACACATTCCCCAATGTTTTCGACCAATTTATGTCCTCTCCCCTTGATCTAGTCACTCTCCCCTCTAGCTGCCCATGTGGTGAGGGTGGTGTTGGCGGAAGGGGCGAGTTGGGCAGAGGTGGATAAGCGCGAAAAGTTGGAGCTGCAGAAGCCTTATCAGGCGTAACGTCTGCTCTCACCACTCTACCACCCTCTTCCTCCTTCACTCCCACCCCCACCGGACCCGTCTCATTGTCTTCTTTTCTATGAAAAAAAACAGTGTCCTCCATCTTAACAGTAGCGTTTGATTTCTGTCTTCTTATTGCCGTTATCATCCAGAACTCAGTATCACCAAAACCATCTTTATCCATTTTCTTTTTACTATTTTTCCACACGCTCCTTATTCTATCCTGCAAGTGTACTACTTTTTGTGTATTAAGCTGGCCAGCGAAATGATATTTTGTTATCCACAAATTCAAATATTCTATTTTAGAAGGACATTGGTTTTCTACAAACTTCCAGTCCTTACAAGTTAACCCCTGTTTTGGATCCTTTTTATCTGTCATTTTACTGTTTGATTTCTCAATTTTTACAGGAGTCAGCGATTCACCTAGGGTGACTCTGCTGGCTTTCACCTGAACAGGGTCACAATTAATTTCTATCTGGGGTAATTCTCAAGCTTCTACCACAAAGTGGCGGAGAATTCTTGCCTCTGCTTCCCCAAAACAGTTGTCACTCAAAGTCCTGTTCAATGAGGTCGCGAACCTCCACCCACACTTTTCACATGCACTCTTTATTCCAACAGTTTTTAAACGGAATTCAAACACTAGTGTAGGACTCCGGCATCCTTATTCAGTTTTATAGACTGTACTCTGTCTCTTTGTACGTGATAGGGACTAGTATTGTCACAGTTTATTTCTGGCAGTTCACTCACTGTCACCTGTCCGACAGTTTACTTATTCTGCCACAACCAGTTTTTAAGACTTCCTCTGTCTGTACAACGGCCGCAAACCAGTCATACACACAACCTGTGATTTGACCTACTCACCAGAGCTGTCTTCCCCCTCGGCTTCCCGTCAACCCTTAGCTCCCAGAAGCAGAACTGATGTCCAGTCCTGGAAAAGGTCTTTGTGCCGTGGCCACGGACTCCGCCTGGAGGTCAACTCGACTTCTGGGACCCTCGGATATCTTGGGATCCGGCTCGAAGGACCAAAAAAATGTCAGGTTCAATTTCAAAATAAGACACCAAAAGAGGGAAGACGCTCAATTTCTTTGTTACCATCTTACAAGGAGAAGCGAAGAGAAAACACACTATATTGCTGCGCAAAAGTCCACGAAACAATTCTTTTCTCTAAGTTCTAAAAAAAGGCTTCGCTCCCCTTTCTTTTTATTGAGTTTCGGAGTCCCTGATAACATGGGTGTTTCCAACCTAAGGGTGGGGTTGATACAAGCTGTTGGAAACACATGAACTTGTACTTCTATGTGTGTGTTTATTACCGTGTACGTGTGTACAAACATCATATCAGCATTTCGTTATTTCAGTTTATATCAGGAATGATATGAAAACGGGCAACGCCCTCGTGGCACTCCCCTGCTTCTCCATCTTCACTTTGCGACAGAAGCACACTTCTTCACACAAATATATTCTGCAACCCATTAATAGCATTGCTCTAATCTAAAACTACTAAACCACACAACACTATATGAATATAACATTATCAAATCACCCAGGATTATATGTTGATTCAACCTCAGCATGAGAGGTAAACATGTGGCAGCTATTTGATGATTAATAACAAGCAAATGTGGAATAACTATCCATCCATTATCTATACCGCTTATCCTCACAAGGGCGTGCCGGAGCCTATCCCAGCAGTCTTCGGGCAGTAGGCGGGGGACACCCTAAATTGGTTGCCAGCCAATCACAGGGCACACAGAGACAAACATCCGCACTCACAATCACACCTAGGGGCAATTTAGAATGTCCAATCAACTTACCATGCATGTTTTTGGAATGTGGGAGGAAACCGGAGTACCTGGAGAAAACCCACGCAGGCATGGGGAGCACATGCAAATTCCACACAGGGAGGCCGGAGCCGGGATCGAACCCTCAATCTCAGAACTGTGAGGTGGACGTGCTAACCAGTCGACCACCGTGCCGCTTTCATTAAAACATGATTTTTAAATATGTCATGTCATGTCATGTCATCTTCTAAACCGCTTATCCTTTATAGGGTCGCGGGGAGTTGCTGGAGCCTATCCCAGCCGTCAATGGGCGAAGGCAGATTACACCCCGAACTGGTCGCCAGCCAGTCGCAGGGCACACATAGACACTGTCACTGAGCGGGAATCGATCCCACGCTGCCCGCACACAACTCAGGCGTGTGTACCACTACACTATCAGCGGACTGATTTTTAAATATTAAATAATTATTCCTTCAACATGTAAAAAAAATCAGCTGCAAAAAAATTCACCTTAACTCAACTGCAAAAAATTCAGCTGCAAAAAAAAATCACCTTAAAAAAAAAATTCAACTGCAAAAAATTCAGCGGCATAAATTCAGATTCAAAAACTATGTACGGGTATTTAAGGAGGAGCAATCGATCCCCGCGTCAAGTCATCCAACTTCCAACCAATCAGGTATAGCTCCGCTGGTCATGTGACTCAGACACGAAAGAAGAGGTCGTATCATGTCTCCCAACGCAACTGATGGTGCTGCAGTCAGTTTGTTTACTCTATTTGCCCTTTGTAAAATTGAGTAATAGTTTGACACGTTGCACATTAAGATGACTTAGTGAACAATAGCTGTATTGTAACTTTATCGAGGTGGCATTTGTGAAAACTGTGTAACTTAGCACACAGGGGGTGGAACAAGCTCGCTCCATGAATAACTATGCTGTTACTGTGGGATGCGGTCAAGCTATCACACTTTGGTTTTTCCGTAGTCAAGCTATCCACTCCTAAATTTTAGAGTGTGCCCGTATTCTAAACCTTACGGTAAATGTTTTCCTGCATGTCACAACTGTCTGCACAAAATTCAAGTCAAGTCAAATTTATTTATATAGCCCTTAATCACAAGAAAGTCTCAAAGGGCTTCACATATGCACCGGATCATATACATGACATCCCCTGATCTTAACCCTCAGGAGGGCAAGGAAAAACTCAAAAAAAAAACATTAGGGGAAAAGTGAGAAACCTTGAGAAGGGTCCGCAGATGGGGGGATCCCCCTTCCAGGATGATCATGCTGAAATGGATGCCGAGTGGGCAACATTGAACACACATTATAGTACTATACAGTGTTTGTTAAAGTGATGTGATAGTTAATCAAATAAAAAATACAGTACATTATTCATCACTTCCCACATGTTCGAACTGCCATAAAAAACATTCCCTCAATAAGTAGAAAATCATTCCAGTGGATTCTTGTTACTGGAGAGGAATATTATCATCATGTGAAGTTTGGACTGATTTTACTGAACTGTTTTTTCAAAAATTAGAGGCAAAGTCTGCATGAAATACAGTACATGAATCATCACTTCCCTCACCTTTGAACTGCCATAAATTCCATTCCCTCAATCAGGAGAATATCCGTTACGTGCTTTGAGGCAATTAAAAAGGCCAGGACCCAGGAGGCAGAGATCAAGAATGCAGAAGGCAAAAATTTATTTGGGCACAAAAAAAGAACACAAAAATCACTGGGCTCAAAAATAGAGAAAACTAATGTATGCTCAGGAACACAAAATAGCATCTAAAAATCACCTTGCTCGGGGAAATACAGTACATGTAACAAGAAAAGGAATAACTAGATTACCCGGTGTTGTCCACTCTAGGCACTGGAACGCGTGGCAGGAGGGACTTGATAGCAAGTAGCGAGACACAGCATGGAGGTCAAGATATCATCTGGGACCGGAGCAAGGAAGAAGCTGCTTAAATAGTCCGGCATCTAGCCCGACAGAAGGCCTTCCAGACATGGGAGGTGAACTGCGGGCCTCTGTCCAACACAATGTCGACGGGTATTCCATTGAGCCTGAACACGTGCTGGACCAAGAGGTTGGCGGTCTCCAAAGTGGTGGGAAGTTTGGGGAGTGGAACAAAATGAACTGCCTACGAGAACCTGTCAACGATGGTGAGAATGGTGTCATTCCCCTCTGATGGGGGGAGACCGGTGACATTCCACTGCGATGTGGGACCAGGGCCAAGAGGGAATGGGTAAGGGGCATAGGAGACCCGCTGGGGCTTGATGAGAGGCTTGGTTGCGAGCGCAAACTGAGCAGGAGGCGTTGAAGGCACAAATATCTGCAGCCATGGACGGCCAGCAGATGCGCTGCTGGATAAGACAGAGTATTTTATGAACCCCAGGGTGACATGCGATTCGAGACGTGTGCCCCCAGAGGAGCACAGGCGTCCTGGCGCTAGGTGGAACAAACAATCTTCCTTGCGGACATCCTTCTGGAGCCGGGTGACTCTTAAAGCGACACTTGGATGAGATTAACATTGGCACTTATATAAAAGGTTTGCATGTAAAAATGACATCAGTACTAAAATGCTGTGCTCAAAAGACTCTGTAGTGATTTAAGGTCTTTTTTGTGATTAGATTTACGACAAATTGCCCCGCCCCCTTTTGGGGCTTGGCTTGTTATTTTTTCGGTATCAGCAGTCTACGTCACGGGAGGGAGGCAAGCGTGGTAATATTGCGTGCTTTGTCAGTTCTGTTGTCTAAAACGGCGACCGATTGCCACCAAAATGCAAATGCACATTACTACTCTTGTCCACTTCAATCTGTGAAAGTATAAAAGTGTTCTGCACAATAGTTTGGATTTATTGACATAAAACGTGATGTCATCATCATCACCTCCACACATTCCAAAATACCTTGGTTATCACTTCTCCACTTACACAGGCTGAAGCGGACAAGAGCATGAATGCGCACATGAACCCCGACTGCTTATATTTCGGACATTTAGTGATGCTAAATTTGTGTCAATTCTCAGGAGGCAGACGGCGACTGGCAGCGGGCAATCAATCATGAAAGCATGGATCTTTATTCCCTCCCCCTTCCCTTCCCGGCTAATAGTAGGATAACGGTACAGCTAATAGCAACAAAAAGCTTCCGGCCGTTAAAAAAAAAAAAGGCGTTAGCACAGCAACATTAGCTCCTTACTGTCCGCGCAACGTGTGGAGGTGATCATGAGCCTGCATCTTCATGACGCGGGGTTGCCTAAGACCACATCGAACACCGGGGATGTGTTCAAGACGTGCGCACCCGACTCCACAGCCGAGTGTGGCCGCATTGGAACGCACCATTTTGGCAGTTACATTCCAAACTGGACGGCGTGTTGTTGGTCGAAAAACTGGGGCCATTCCTCATCCAAATAAATGTGCACATCTCATCATTCCCCATTTCAGTCTGTGTAAATATCCTGACTGGTGTTAAATGCTGTGCTTGTCCTAACTGGGATCAGTAAAGAAGCAGTGTTATTTTTTATTTCTTTTTTTTAAGCAAAGAACCAGTGTGCGCTCGTCCCAGCATAAATCTATGTAGCTCTGCTCACTTTCACATTTCCTCCTTCTAATATAAATCAACCACGGAGAGGTTATTCTTTTTGATATGTTGAAGTGGTCATTAGTAGGGATGTCCACATCAATTGTGGTGCCAATTGATCACCGTTTTTGGATGTTATACGCAATGAAAATACAATAATTTCCAATGGAGTGTTTGTAATTGGTAACTCCTGTGACTCTGACTGAACAAGGATAGAAAGGTAGGGGGCGCGGCCATTCTCCTCGTTAACAAGAGGCGTTATTCATGGAGTCACTTATTTCCTAATTTCTCCCAAATTTATTGCTAAAATAGAAAATGACAACTCTTTTCAAAAAATATATAAAATGAACTTGTTAGTGAAAACATGGCCATTCCGGCCCAACCAGCACTTCCTGCTCCTTTGACCAGCGGGCCACCCCTACCACACATTCAGGGGAGAGGATTGTCCCAGTGTTGTCCTCCCCCTCCCCAGAGGCAAACTGCCGGGAGAGAGCATCAGGCTTCACGTTCCGGGACCCAGTGCAGTAGGTGAGGCTGAAGTCAAAGAGCCCAAGGAAGAGGGCCCAATGAGCCTGGCGGGAGTTCAGCCTTTTGACAGAGCGGAGGTAGGACAGGTTTTTATGGTCTGTCCAAACAATAAAGGGCTGGGCTGCTCCCTCCAGCCAATGCCGCCACTCCTGAAGAGCCAGAACCACCGCCAGCAGTTCACGGTTTCCCACATCATAATTATGCTCGGCTGGGGAGAGGCATCGGGAGAAGTAGGCACATGGATGCAGTTTCTGATCCGCAGGCAGGCGCTGAGAGAGCACGGCCCCACTCCTGAATCGACGCGTCTACCTCTACCACAAACTGCTGCTCGGGATCTGGGTAAATGAGAACAGGGGTGTTTGCAAAAAAAATCTCTTAGTCGGTCAAAAGCAAACGCGTCAATGGACCACATGAAGCGAAGGTTGCTGGAGGTCAACTGTGTAAGAGGTGCTGCGATGCTGCTGTAGTTGCAAATGAATCACCGGTAGAAATTGGTGAACCCAAGAAATTGCTTTCGCTGCTTCCAACTGGTGGGAACTGGCCATCCTCTGACTGCTTCGATTTTAGTGGGATCGGCCCTGAAGTGCCCTTTTTTCATTATGTAGCCCAATAATTTAACTTTGGACACGTAAAACTCACATTTCTTGGCCTTGACAAACAACTTATTTTCCAGCAGCTTCCTGAGAACATCCCTCACGTGGTCCACATGCTCCTTCTGTGAGCACGAACACACAAGGATGTCATCTAGGTATACAAATACCATCTTGTTTAGCAAGTCTCTCAGTACATCATTCACCATAGATTGGAAGACTGCCGGAACGTTTGTGAGCCCAAAGGGCATGACCAGGTATTCGAATTGGCTTAAATGGGTATTGAATGCAGTTTTCCATTCATCACCCTCACGGCTTTTCACCAGGTGATAGGCATTACGCAAGCCCAATTTGAATAATACAGTTGCGTCATGAAGAGGGCTGAGTGCTGAGTCAAGAAGTGGCAGAGGGTACTTGTTCCTTACTGTGATAGAATTTAGGCCTGTGTAGTCAATGCAGGGGCGCAGGGTTCCGTCACAAAGAAAAACCCCGCGCCCACTGGAGACAAGGAAGGTCTTATGAGCCCTGCAGCTAGCGATTCATTAATGCATTTCTCCATTGCTTCCCGTTCTGGTTTGGTCAGGTTGTACAGTCTGTGGTTTGGGAGTGGAGCCCCTGGAAGCAAGTCTATACCGCAGTCACAGGGCCGGGGCGGTGGGAGGGAACGCGCTGAGTCCTTACTAAAAAACGTTTTTTAGGTCATGGTAGTCACTGGGGACGTTGCTCAAATCAACGACATCTGAGGCGCAGGTGGGACCGGGGACTCTGATGGGTACTGCCGACTTTAGACAGTGGGTGTGGCAATGGTTGCTCCAGTCCCGAACAGTACCAGGGGACCAGTCTATGTGAGGATTGTTCAACTTTAACCAGGGTATCCCTAAAATCAGAGGCTTGAGTGGGGAAGCCTTTACATAAAACTCAACTATTTCTTGGTGGTTACTGGAGAGGACCAGGTTTAGGGGCGTGGTACGGTGTGTTACCTCTTTTAGGAGGCTTCCATCTACTGGTACTACCCTCTTGGGGGAAGATAGCGGGGTCAGTGAGAGGTTGTTATTCAAAACATAGGGCGTCTATGAAATTGTCATCGGGCCCCTGAGTCAATCAGCACCTGTACCGGCAATGAACATTGTGATTTGTGAATCATACCTGGTACGCGTGTTTGAGAGGAGGGAAGGGAAGGTATTCAGCTCACCAATGCCTCCCAATCTACTGGTGAGCCCTGTCTTTTGGCAGTTCGTAACAGCTCGCGACAAAGTGGCTTCCCTGGCCACAGTAGAGACATAATTGATTCTTCATACACCATTATCGCTCAGCGGGGGTGAGTCGGGCCCTCCACATCTGCATGGTTTCCACAGGGGTGGTTGCGCTGGTTTGAGGCTTGGGAGCGTTGTTAGCCGAAGAGAAGGTGAAGTTGCTCACGTTAGCCGTGCTGAGCGATGAGGAGGCTGGGGAGTTGCGAGCTTGGTATGTCTTCTCCCTCCGTCTCTCCCTAAGCCTAAGCCTGTTGTCTATGCGTGTGGCTAATTTTATCAGCTCATTGAGTGAGCCACACTCTTCCCTCACTGCTATCTCGTCTTTAACCTCCCCAGCCAACCCCTTTTGAAAAACTGCCTACAGCGCAGAGTCCCCCCACCCACTTTTGGCTGCTAAAATATGGAAATTAACAGCGTACTGTGAAACTGTCTGACTGCCCTGATGTAGGTCCAACAATTGTCCAACTGCTTCCTTACCCTGCACTGGGTGGATAAAAATATGCTTCATTTCTTCAGTGAACTCCTTGTAGTCCGTCAACAACTCGGATTCTTGCTCTGTAATGGCTCAGGCCCAAGCAGCTGCCTGTCCTGATAATAAACTCATGATGAAGGCTATTTTAGACTGGGTGGTAGCATAAGTGCTAGGCTGCTGGTTAAACCCTAGCGTATTGCAGAATTGTGCGCATGTACCCAAGTCCCCCGAATACCTAGCCGGGATTGGAATAAATGGCTCTCGGTTAGATGTTGGGGAGGCGAGAGGAACGGCAGCCTGCTGGGAGGATGCAGGACCCGAGGAGCCAGATGGAGGCAGCTGATTGTTAAAGGCTACCAGCTGTTCACTCATCCGGGCCACGTTGATGAAAAGTTGCCGCAGGTGGTCCAAAACTGATCGCGATGTGGTCTCATGTTGGCCAACCAGTGTTCCTTGTGCTGAGAGATAAGAGCGCAAGCTTGAGACAGCTGGGTCCATTTTGTCTTTTGGCCAGATGATTCTGTTACATGCCGTTGGGCAATTAAAAAGTCCAGGACCCAGGAGGCGGAGATCAAGAATCCAAAAGGCAAATATTTATTTGGGCACAAAGTAACAACACAAAATCACTGGGCTCAAAAATAGAGAAAATTAATGTATGCTCAGGAAGACAAAGTAGCAACTAAAAATCACCTTGCTCAGGGAAATACATGTAACAACAAAAGGAATAACTAGATCACCCGAAGTTGTCCACCCTCTGCGCTGGAACACGTGGCAGGGACTTGACAGCAAGTGGCGAGACACCGCACGGAGGTCAAGTAATCATCTGGCACAGGAGCAAGGGGAGAAAGTGGTTAAATAGTCCGGCATCTAATCAGCCTGAGTGGTTCAGGTGAGTGGGTGAGTCTCCGCTCCAGAGTGCAGCCCCACCTCCTGCCACACTCCAGAGGTGCAGAGAGGGAGAAGCGCAGAGAAGGAAGGGCAGAAGCAGGAACTGCAATGCAACATAGTAAGGTTGAAAACGGACCATGACAAAAAACATTCCAATGGATTCTTCTTCCTCAAGAGGAATACTATCATCAAGTTTGGACTGATTTTACTTTACAGATTTTTCAAAAATTAGAGGCAAAGTCTGCACAAAATACAGTACATAACTCATCACTTCCCTCACGTTTGAACTGCCATAAATAAAACATTCCTACAATAAGTAGAAAATCATTCCAGTGGATTCTTCTTCCCACTGCAAAAATTCCACTGGAAATTTTAAGAAAAAATATATTAAACTAAGAAAAATTATACTTAAAATAAGCAATATTATCTGCCTACAGAACAATTAAATTTTACTTGACAAGATTTTGAAAAATAAGAAAATAATACTAGGCCCATATCAAACACAGTGGTCTTGAAATTAGTATTGTTAAAGTAAAAACAAGTGATATTGTCATATTTCAAGCTGTAATATTTAGAACTATTTTCTTAAAAGAAGGAAGCAGTCACTTAAATTTCATTATATTGGCTTTTGAAAAGAGAGAAATATCTAATTTCAAATCACTAATTTCAAGCACTATATTAGGTAAAATAAAGTTGAAACTAACCTATCATGCATGCTTTTAGAAAGGGAGGGTGGAACAGAGTATGCAGAGAAAACCTACACAGGTACAAGGAGAACATGCAAAATCCACACAGGAAGGCCAGGGCAAGATTCAACCCCACAACCTCCGCGTTGTGACGCAGATGTGCTAACCAGTCAACTACCGGGATGTGGATAAGTGCTTTCTTTGGCAAGCGGGGCATTAGCCTTGTCGTGAAGCCTCCGGATGCATGAAAGAATGTCCGTTGCACTGTACACTAACTTTCTGGCCTGTTCCGAGAAGTATAAAATTATCATGTCTTTTTAAATGCTTATGGTTGCCATAAAAAGGCAAAACTTCTTATCTTGCACAATTATTGTTCAGCAAAATGAATGTACACTTACCCTCCCAAATGTTAATAAATTGAATTATCTGTAAAGAAAGTAATACGGTGAATATGTTTTAAGAAGCCTCTACAAGTATACAACACAAGGACTTTCAGAGAACCCCCTGAGTCCCCTTAATTTTAATAGCGCGAATCACTGTCGGCCTACAGTGATGTTTCTTTTTGTTAACCAGTCTTGTGTAGGTGTGATGATGTCGCGAGGTGATTCTAACAAATGTATATAGCCAACATGAGAAAAGTAGGCCTCACTGTATTTTCGAAAGGAGGAATCATAACCACTGTTTTGTTTTAAAGCCCACGGGTATCCATCTTGAAAAGTAGGCCAGTTGGCCTACAACTGTGAAATTCATAGCTAATATCTAACCAAAACAGAAAATGCCAAACTGCCCAAATAAATAAGATATGTACACTGAAATACACACAACATTAAAACATCTACTCTTTTTCACAGTTTTGTTTGTTTCAGATCTGACCACTAAAGGTAATGACGCACGACAAAATTCAGTTCTGAATACGATCGAAAAAACATGAAAAGCTAAAAGCTCGACCCTGACTGTTGGCTGAAAGCAACTTCGTTACTTTAAAATAAAAGCAATAAATATACCGTACCCATGACGACTGGTCATCGTGAACTCAAATTTGCACGATAAAAAGGGGAACTTCTATACAGCCAAGTAACACGAGTAGGAGCCGTCCGTCTCAGCTATCATGCGCTCATTAAGTGTTGCTGGGCTTATTGGTTATTGCATTGTTTGCTATTAGTGATTTAACCCTCCTGTTCTTCATTTGTTAGGAACATGACATGTTCCTGGGTGAATTTCACCCGATGCCTGTTTTATCATACGCGTCAGAAACCAAACCAAAAACATTAAAACATCCACCCATCCATCCATTATCTATACCGCTTATCCTCACAAGGGTCACAGGGCGTGCTGGAGCCTATCCCAGCTGTCTTTGGGCAGTAGGCGGGGGACACCCTGAATTGGTTGCCAGCCAATCGCAGGACACACAGAGGCAAACATCTGCACTCACAATCACACCTAGGGGCAATTTAGAGTATCCAATCAACTTACCATGCATGTTTTTGGAATGTGGGAGGAAAACGGAGTACCCGGAGAAAACCCACGCAGGCACGGGGAGAACATGCAAACTCCACACAGGGAGGCCGGAGTCGGGATCGAACCCACGACCTCTGAACGGTGAGGCGGACGTGCTAACCAGTCGACCACCTTTCATTAAAACATGATTTTAAAATATTTTTTCATTGTTAACTATTCTATGAATACTTGTCAAGTGCAATACTGTTCCTTACAGGTAATGATTCAATGAGGATAATTCACACGTTTTTCATGAAAAAATAAATACTGTACATGGTCAAGTTTTTTTTAACGTTTCATCACTTTATTACTTTTGAGAGATAAACATATAAAACGTAACAGTAAAACATGACATTTACATTTTATTTTCAGAGCTGGGCACTTGACCCTTATTTGCTTGTCTGTCCTCCGTCCTCGACATGGGTACCCTTCCGGCCTCGTCCCTCCATCCTTATTCATAAAAGTTATTCCCCTCCCAACACTGCCCTTTTAAAGCGGTTCTGTCCTTACGTCCGCCCCCACCCACCAAATACAAGAACATAACGTACAGATCACGAGAGAGAATGCGCGCGGAGTATATACACAGCAACAATTTCTGACGTGTGTGCAAGGCATTTGTTGCAGACCTGTCACCAACATATCTCATAGCATAATGCATCAGTCACGTGATGCAATGCGGCAGTTGTCGCCCGCGCCGATGCGGGAGTCTAAAGAAGACTAGAGAAGCTTTTCACAGAGGAGGTTGAGATGAACTTTGGCTGCCTCGCAACCATGTCGCACGCATGAGGACCAGACTAAAATCCACTTCCGCCCTTGCTTAGTCCGCCCCTTTCTTTCAAACGTGCGTGTCACCCCCTCCGTCATCAGCCCCAAAAATGGGCGTCCGTTCCACCCCTGGGAAGGACTGCCCAGCTCTGTTTATTTTTTAAAAATGCACTGTTTTTAAACCAAAAATGAACAAAAAACAAGCTATTGCAATATAAACATGTTCGTGCGTGCGTGTGTGCTTGTGCGTGTGCTTGTGTGTGTGCGTGTGTTTTTGTGTGTAGGTGTGTGCAGTGTGTGTGTGCGTGCGTGTGTCTGTCTTTCTGGACACAGTAAATTTCGTAGAGTACATTTTACTCAAAAAAGACTATATTTGGTCCCAGTCTAAACAGACTTGGAAGAGAGTAATACTCAGAATAAATTTTGGCGAGTTACTTTCTCGAAAAAACGGTTCACGTTTTTTCACTCAGAAATTCGAAGTAAATTTTACAAAGAGAGTTTTTGAGTCCATTTTAGTTGCATTGTATTCGTTTATTTTCATTTTTTTAAAGTCACACATGGTTGAGGAACATACCAACAACCTTCACGTTAG
This sequence comes from Filicampus tigris, assembly GCF_054856515.1. Taxonomy (NCBI): domain Eukaryota; kingdom Metazoa; phylum Chordata; class Actinopteri; order Syngnathiformes; family Syngnathidae; genus Filicampus; species Filicampus tigris. The sequence goes on along the minus strand of NC_141228.1, from coordinate 675,079 downwards.
GAAATGGTCACATGAGCCATGTCACACCTACTGAGAGCTAGTAAATTATTGTTGTCTCCTTAAGGAGACTCCCGAATCCTGTCTCCTTTTGGAGGTACAAGTATTCCTCCTGACATCCTTGATTTACAAAAGTCACATTAGGAGTGCAATGTCTTAGGTGGTAGGTTGACCGTCTCCCAACCTGAAATTTGTGGGTTGTTCCTCAATCCTTGAAAGACTTGTTTACAATTGTAAAAGTAAAATTGACTCCAAAACTCTCCTTGTAAATTTTGTTTTAAATTTCTGAGTGAAAAAAACTTTAATCGTTTTTTTTTCCAAGTAAATAACTCTCTAAATGTTTTTCTGTGTAAAAATGACTCAAAGTATTATTCTCTTCCAAGTGTAAATTTTACTCTGTTTAGATTGGGACCAAATATAGTCTTTTTAGAGTAATACATACTCTAAGAAATGTACTTTGTACAAACACACAGCACGTGAATGTTGTAATCACACCGTGCTTTATCAGAGGTGGGTAGAGTAGCCAAAAATTCTACTTAAGTAAAAGTACTATTACTTCAGAATAATATGACTCAAGTAGAAGTAAAAAGTAGTCATCCAAATAACTACTTGAGTAAAAGTAAAAAAAGTACTTGGTGAAAAAACTACTCAAGTTCTGAGTAACTGTAGCAACGTCTCATTTATTATTATTTTTTAAACAACCATTCAATCGAACGAAAATACAAAATTATCAACTTCAGTCAAATTAAAGTCCATCCAATCAATAAAATGAATTGCATTTAATTAAATAACACCTTAATATAATCTCATTAATAAACTCAATAAACAATCAAATAATAATAGTATAAATTAAGCACAAGTAGCATAAAATTTCAGGCCCCGTACTTTTTTAACAGGCTCCGCAGGCAGAACAACAAACTAGCCCATGAACTCGTATGAACTGTGTGTGTGTTGCAGTCCGCGTGTATGTGACAAAACATGCAAAAACAAATATTTTTCCCAAAGAACGTCCTCTTCTGTGCCTACATAGTCGGCATTGCTGCGTGTCATTTTCGATCCGTTTCATCCGAAAACAACTTTCCCGCAGCCGAAGTTGAATATGACGAGACTGCAGGGCCATACGGCCATACAGCTACATTTGATTGGTGAAACACAGTCACATGGTATAGCCTGGCGCAGGTCTTTTACAAAATAAATGCGACTTTCTCAGAGGGAGAGAGGGAGAGAGAGGGAGAGGGAGAGGGAGAGAGGGAGAGAGGGAGAGAGAGAGAGAGAGAGAGAGAGAGAGAGAGAGATAGACATGTACGTACGCGGAGGGGATTTAAGTAATGGGTTCAATGTAGCCTAGTGTAGTCAAGTCAAGTCAAATTTATTTATTTAGCCCTTAATCACAGGAAAGTCTCAAAGGGCTTCACATATGCACCAGATCATATACACGACATCCCCTGATCTTAACACCCAGGAGGGCAAGGAAAAACTCAAAAAAACCCATCTGGGAAAAAGTGAGAAACCTTGAGAAGGGACCACAGATGGGGGAATCCCCCTTCCAGGATGATCAGGCTGCAATGGATGCCGAGTGGGCAACACTGAACACACATTATAGTACTATACAGTGTTTGTTAAAGTGATGTGAAAGTTCATCAGATGAAGTGCTGCAGGAAGATGACATCGGTGAGGTGAGCAGGGGCCCAATGATCAATGTAGAAATCTCCATAGCAGCGCCTCTGAGGATGTGGTCAGCCTCCAATCTTGTAGCAGTCAGTTGCTGTTGGATGGAAACAGCAGCCTCTAATTCGGTTGTCATCACCTAATTCCCAAGCCTGGGGAAAGGGGGCAGAAAAAGAATAGAAGCGACAGTAAAGAGGCTAAAACAAACAATTCAACTCAATGCAGAATTGTACAAATAAGTCTTAACTCGTGTTTTAAACATTTCTACTGAGGTACTGCCTCTATAATCCACGGGTAGGGCATTCCAAAGCATTGGTGCCCGGTGAGAAAACACTCTAGATCTTGTGAACTTCTTCTTGGCTCTCAGGATCACTAAAAGGCCGGCATTTTGTGACAGAAGGTTTCAGATCGGAACATATGGTATCACGAACGAGAACTCACTCAACGAGATAGGAAGGTGCTAAGCCGTGCAGTATTTGGTAGGTAAGTAGCAAAACCTTGAAATCGTATCTCAAGCGGACTGGGAACCAATGCAAATTGGCTAATATCGGAGTAATATTACCGAACTTTCTCGTCCTTGTCAAGAGTCTTGTTGCGGCATTTTGGACTAACTGCAGACTTTTAATACTTTGACATGGGAAGACCAGAGAGCAAAATGTTACAATTTCCGGTTCCGGCGCCGCGCGAGTGGCAGCCCGCTACAGCTGCTCTGGCTCACCGGTGAGCCTTTTCGTGTGTTTTTGTTCCTTACTATTACTCTACCTCATACCTTTTTCATATAGTTGATAGTCGTAAACTTGCGTAGCAATGGACACCCAAACTGCGGCATTCTCGCTGCTGCTGGTGGCTATTTTTTACGCGATCGTGTCCGGCGACTTGGCTCAGAGCCGCGCCCGCATTGTTTACAGCCGGAATCAGCTGTTAGCACTCCGTGCTAACCCTGCGCCGGCTCCCGGGGAGAGACCGGATATCCCCCGTGAGCTGAGGAGGAAGAGACGGGGATCTTGTGCGGGGGTTAAACGCCGGGAAAGGAGGAGACGATACCATCCCGTCCTCCCGTCTGTTATCATGGGGAATGTTAGATCTCTCCCCAACAAGATGGACGAGCTAGCGGCGCTTACCCGGCATGAGAGGGACTTCCGGGAGGCTCGCCTGATGCTATTCACGGAGTCGTGGCTAACAGCGCTAACGCCGAACGCGGTTGTAGAATTGGACGGCTTCCAAATCATACGCGCGGACAGGACGCTGCAGAGTGGAAAGAGGAAAGGAGGAGGGCTGGCTGTGTTTGTGAACGATAGATGGTTTAATCCTGGGCACATCACGTTTAAGAAGCAGCTTTGCAGCAGGGATATGGAGCTGCTAGCTGTTGGCATGAGGCCATTCCACATCCCGCGAGAGTTTAGTCAAGTGATCGCGGTGACCGCCTCCGTCCCCCCCGCTGCCAGCGGCGACACAGCCTGTGATGTCTTGACTGCAGCAGTGAGCAGGCTACAAACACAGCACCCAAATGCCCTGATACTCATCTTTGGTGACTTCAATCATGCCTCCCCTTCCTCCTCTCTGCCTTCATTCACACAGTATGTCACCTGCCACACCAGAGACAATAAAACACTGGACCTTTTCCACGCCAACACCAAGGAGGCATACACACTGCCACTCCCACCTCTGGGCAAAGCTGATCACAACCTGGTGGCTCTCCAGTCTGTGTACAAACCTCTGGTCTGCAGGCAGCCAGCTGTGACCCGCACGGTTCAGAGATAGTCTGGAGAGGCCGAGGAGGCCTTAAAGGACTGCTTCAGCAGAACTGTGTGGGAAGTATTCAGCGATGCTCACGGGGAAGACAATAGTAGTCTAACGGACACTGTTACAGACTATATATATTTCTGCATGGAGAACACCATACCCACCAGGACAGTAAGGTGTTTCTCCAACAACAAACCCTGGATCACACCAGACATAAAAGCTCTGCTGAAGGAGAAGAGGAGGGCTTTTGCGTCAGGCAACATAGAGGAGCGGAAGACTGCAGCGCCAGCTGAGGAGGAGGATCAGAGAGGGGAAAAGGTCCTACAGGAAGAGGATGGAGGAGCAGCTGCTGCAGAATAATGCCAGGGGAGTCTGGAGGGACCTGAAGACCATCTCAGGCCACGGACAACCCAAGACCCGGACTGCAGTGGGCAAATGAGCTGAACCTCTTTTTCAATAGGTTAGATCAGATGCCTGCCCCCACTCAGTCTCTATTGCTGCAGCCTCCACCTACTCCTCCTGCTGGGTGTGTCACCCCCTCCCCCCTTTTCCCCACAGTCTCCAGCTCCCAGCTACACCAGACAGCCACCACTCCCTCCTGCCCAGCCTTGGCCTTCACAACATCTCAGGTGAAGAACCAGCTGAAGAAGATGAAGGCGAGGAAGGCAGCGGGTCCAGATGGCATCAGCCCCCAGCTCCTCAAAACCTGTGCAGACCAGCTGTGTGGAATTGTCCAGCACATGTTCAACCTGAGCCTGAAGCTAGGCAGAGTCCCCCAGCTATGAAAAACATCCTGCCTGGTCCCGGTGCCAAAGACCCCCCATCCGAAGGAGCTCAACAGCTTCAGACCAGTGGCGCTGACGTCTCGCCTGATGAAGACCCTGGAGAGCTCCTCAATGGACCCACTCCAGTTCGCATACCAGCCTGGCATCAGTGTGGATGATGCCATCATCTACCTCCTCCACACTTCACTCTCCCACCTGGAGAAGGCGGGGAACACTGTGAGAATCATGTTCTTTGATTTCTCCAGTGCTTTCAACACCATCCAGCCCATCCTATTGGGGGACACGCTGGAGCGGGCGGGGGTGGCCCACCACCTCACCACATGGAGCCAGGACTACCTCACAAACCGGCCACAGTATGTGAGGACACAGGACTGTGTGTCTGACGTGCTCCTCTGCAGCACGGGGGGCCCACAGGGAACAGTCTTGGCTCCCTTCCTGTTCACCCTTTACACCTCGGACTTCAACGACAGCACCCCTACCTGTCACCTGCAGAAGTTCTCTGACGACTCTGCGATTGTCGGCCTCATCACTGGCGGAGATGATCGGGAGTACAGAGAACTTACTCAGGGTTTTGTGGACTGGTGCCAGCAGAACTGCCTCCTGATCAATGCGGGGAAATCCAAAGAAATGGTGGTGGATTTCGGTAGGCGCCATCACTCTTCACCTGCACCAGTGAATATCCGGGGAACAAATGTTGAGAGAGTCTCAACTTACAAGTACCTGGGTGTTCATCTGAACAATAAACTGGACTGGAGCGACAATACAGATGCTCTTTATAGGAAGAGTCAGAGCAGACTCTTCCGACTCAGGAGGTCTTTTGGGGTACAGGGGACACTCCTCAGGAACTTTTATAACTCGGTGGTTGTGTCGTCATTTTCCATTGCATGGTCATCTGGGCAGGCGCGTCTCGGCCCGGGACAAGAAGTGGCTGGACAAACTGGTCAGGAGGGCCGGCTCTGTCCTGGGCTGCTCCCTGGACTCTGTGGACTCGGTGGGGGACAGGAGGATGTTGGCCAAGCTGTCATCAATGCTGGACAATCCGGACCACCCCCTCCAGGGCACCCTAACAGCACTCCACAGCTCCTTCAGTGGCAGACTGTTACACCGCTGTGCAAAGGAAAGACTCCGCTCCTCCTTTTTCCGCCGCTCCTTCTTGCCTGCTGCTGTCAGACTCTTTAACAAGAACATTGTGTAGTCTCTACAAACTGGCGGACATTAGTGCAATTGTGCAGTCCTGCACCTGAGCTCATATCGTGCAATACCCAACATTCCCCACTACTGTAATACCGTGCATTACTCAACATTCCCCACTACTGTTAGTCTAGTTTTATTTTTATCCAATGCTGTTCCTTACATTTCACTACAGCACTGCAGCACTGTTACTTACGTAGAGTATTTTCCTCTGTACTATGTACAGGCTAAAATGAGTGTTCCTCATACTTTTCATGTAGATGTATGTTGGTGTGTATATACATGTGTATATACACATGTTACTGCGTATATTTACATAGGTTTGATCCTGAATGTTTGCCGTTAATGTTATACATTAATGGCTACATTGTACCGCCGTCCCTGTGTGACCTATATCTTTGCTGTGTAACACTGAAAATTTCCCCACTTTGGGATCAATAAAGGCCTTCTTATCTTATCTTATCTTCTCTTATCTTAATAACCGAGGCGAGATGTAACAAATGCGTGGATTAAAATTTCTGCATCACTATTCGACAGAATTGGAGGAATTTGAGCAATATTACTGTCATGTGATGTGCCATGTCAAGGTGAAGTGATGGTATAAATCTATACTGGTTAAAGCCCTAGTATCATAGGAAGTAAAAGGCCTAAAGAGCACTTCCATATTTTAGACGCTAGATGTCGACATTATTAATTTGACTACTATAAACTCGCCAGCTCGAACAAACCTGTATAAAGTTCAAAAGCATAAATCCTCGTAAAACAAATATACCAAAGTCAATGCCCTCATAATTAATCTCTTGTTTCTATACAAGTGTTTTTCACTTGATCGCCTTGTCATGGTCTGTTTTGTATTGATGTCAGACTCTGCTCTGTGTTCCAGCTGATTAGCTGTGGGGGCGTGTCCTTAACTGTGCAGCATTAACAATCAAGGACTTGAAAAGGACTGTGGCGTTGAGGGCTCGTCGTGAGAGTATTCACCTTGCTTGCTTCCATTGAACCTCGTGTCTCGTTTTCCAATCTGCATAGTGTGTTTTGTAATTTTGATCGCGTGTTTTTCCCCCCAGAGTATTTCTGGTATTTGTGTTTCGTTATCTCGTTCAGTTTGGTTTATTTCTATTTGGATTTTCCCTGTTCCCTCTGTGGCAGGTGATTTTTCATTTGTTATTTCTCCTTGCCATTTGCAAGCGTTTTTGGTTTCCCCGAGTTTTGTCCAGGCAATCCGCCTGCGCTTTATGTTGTACTTTGTCGGTAGTGAATTGTTTTATTTTGGTATTGTAAATAAATCTTTGCACTGGTCTCCCTTTGTGGGATCCACTCCTTTTCCGGGTTCTATGGAACCCGACACTCCTAATTACCTCAGGTAATTAGTCCCCAGTAACCCAAGCACAGATGTGCCACAAGTCTATTCTACATGTTGTGATAGAAACAGTAAATGTTGCTTGTAAACTGCTTTGTGTACCAGATAACCCATGTGCATTTGCTCTCAAGGGATGCCACAAGGGATGCCACATGCAATGTAAGAGAAGTAAAAAAAACAGCCTGTTGTCTACATAGGAGAGAATGTGGCAATAAGAATTGTATCTACATGTTACCCATTATATTGTATTGCTTGGATATACAATACTAAGTACTCAGATTGGTTTAATGATATAATTACATGGACTAGATATTATAATATCATATGTGTTTTAAATAAGTGTCTTAGACAATCATAATGTTGGTTGATCTGAATGTAATAACAGTGCGTGCTCAAGCACCGTGTTTGTCACAAACAAGTTGACTGTTATTCACCTGGGAAATTATGTACTTGTACTGTTCACCTAGATAATGAGGTGTTTGTTAAAGTCTATAATTAAGTGAGCCAAAGAAACTTGTTTATGGGAATGATCAAGTGAACCCTCAGGCCCCAGGGAAGATGATGGAAAAACACTGGCAGACTACCTCATCGGATTTACCGAGGAAAAACAACTTTGACGCATGCGCAGTTAGTTAAAAAGACAACGCCCAAACTATGTTTTTCTCAGGAAGAGAGCTCTAGCACATGCACAGTTAATATAAAAGCCTCCAGAAAAACAGAGGCTATAAAAGACAGAGCCACAAATGCTCCACGCCTTTTTTCCCCTTATCCTGCTGCGGTTACAAGGAGAAGCTTCGACGAGGAGACAATTTTGCATTGTTCTTGGGATGTTTTTCAATCCCCAAGCAAGAAGGATTTTTACTCCTCCTTTTTGGACATGACCAAATTACTGCTTCAATAAGGTAACTGAAAAGAATTCACTTTTTATCGCGCGTTTAGGAAATTGGCCATTTGAGTCCGCATCTGAATTTCTTTACTTCCCAATAGTTCCTTGTTTTAATCAGGTTTGGGGCAATTAAGAACTGATCAATCTTGAGAGCTCACTTAAATTAAGACTACTATATAATCACTTTTACCCCATTTTCTTCTTATTAAAATTATCTCTTATTTTACTATTTTATCTGATGTTATACATGGTTTTAACAGTAATTTCTAATTTTACTTTTCATTTTACATTATTAATATTCATTCATTCATTCATTCATTATCCATACCGCTTATCCTCACAAGGGTCGCGGGCGTGCTGGAGCCTATCCCAGCTGTCTTCGGGCAGTGGGCGGGGGACACCCTGAATTGGTTGCCAGCCAATCGCAGGGCACACAGAGACAAACATCCGCACTCACAATCACACCTAGGGGCAATTTAGAGAGTCCAATCAACTTACCATGCATGTTTTTGGAATGTGGGAGGAAACCGGAGTACCCGGAGGAAACCCACGCAGGCACGGGGAGAACATGCAAACTCCACACAGGGAGGCCGGAGCCGGGATCGAACCCACGACCTCTGAACTGTGAGGCGGACGTGCTAACCAGTCGGCCACCGTGCCGCCCATTATTAATAGAATTGTTATTATTATTATTATTATTATTATTGATTTGAATTCATAACATGTAATGAAAACCATAATCATCTAATTATCTTGCTTATTGACTGTATTATATCTTAAGGAGTTAATGGTTAATAAGGGATTATTATTTGATTATTTAAATTTATTAAACTAAATTCTATAATCTTATTCTAACACTATTATTGTCATTCTACTGATTTAATTCTTTTACACCCCTCAACCTCTATTGAACGGCTATGACCTTAATGATAAAAGGTCTTGTTTACATCCTATGAAATTAATTAAATAGCTCATTCCGGCTCGACCTAAAACAAATCTGTACGGTTTTAACAAAAACTGTTAAACTTCCTAGGTCAATAACAAATGCAAACGATTCAAAATGAGCGGAAGCTGCCGTAAAAGTACAGTAGTCATATTAGTAATTCTTAATTTTGTTACTCGTTAATAATAATTGAATGACTGAGAATCGGATTGGCTATACAAATCTAAAGGCAGTTAGTAACCTAGGAGAATTCCTCTCGACACCGGCTAGAAAACTCAACCGCAGAGACCGGCATTCCCTTTTTTAACCGTATCCGTCCCTTCATTTTCACTTTTTTAATCAGATTTTATTCCTTGTAAAATAATTTTAGATTTTTCTTTGCTAAGACTTTTTGATTATTCCTTGAAAAATAAATTTTGATTTATTTTTACTAGGAGTTTTGATTATTCTTTGAAAAATAATTTTTGATTTTTCCTCGTTTGGACTTTTTGATTATTCTTTGAAAAATCATTTTTTATTTTTCCTCGTTTGGACTTTTTGATTATTCCTTGAAAAATAATTTTAGATTTTTCTTTACTAGGAGTTTTTGATTATTCTTTGAAAAATATTTTTTTATTTTTCCTCGTTAGGACTTTTTGATAGCACGTCCGCCTCACAGTTCAGAGGTCGTGGGTTCGATCCCGGCCCCGGCCTCCCTGTGTGGAATTTGCATGTTCTCCCCGTGCCTGCGTGGGTTTTCTCCGGGTACTCCGGTTTCCTCCCACATTCCAAAAACATGCATGGTAAGTTGATTGGACTCTCTAAATTGCCCCTAGGTGTGATTGTGAGTGCGGATGTTTGTCTCTGTGTGCCGTGCGATTGGCTGGAAACCAATTCAAGGTGTCCCCCACCTACTGCCTGAAGACAGCTGGGATAGGCTCCAGCACGCCCCGCGACCCTTGTGAGGATAAGCTGTATCGATAATGGATGGATGGAAGGACTTTTTGATTATTCTTTGAAAAAGGATTTTTTTTCCCCGCTTGGACTTTTTAATTCTTCCTTGAAAAAGAAAGTCTAACAAGACGACCCATCAACCTTAACCTACTGGAGAGAAATAGAAAAGGTGAAAGTCTGCAATCTTACCAGCTAAGGTGAGAGATCTACGTGACACTATAGTCCAGAAAGTGACGATTGGTGTATGGAGAGTTCCATTGCCCCCATGAGAAGGGAGCATCCCACCGTGAGAAGAGGAGATCAGCAGTAGAGGGCAGGTGAAACGCTCAAAGCTGATGGTCCTGTACAAAAGAGAAGCAACGCACGAAAGGTGAAGCTGAATAACCAGGAGCTGTAGTACGTCCCTACCCAGAGCGCAACGGGAGGCTTCGGAAATAGGCAGCTCCACTCCTACAACTAATAGATAGCAAAGCGGGCTGTAGAACATGCTGGTATAGAACATTACCGTAAAGATGAGTGTAACAACGAGAGAATCAGACACACGTCCAGGTCCTTCTGGAGAACGAGCTGCGGCGGCAGTGCCTACCCCTCAACCTCTGAGACCACATGAATTTGTCGATAAGAATTGTAATGTATGGAGGGGGCCTAAATAAGTGGCAACCCGATAGGAGAAGAACACTAGAGTTATGGAACCCACCTGTTCAGCCAGATGAGCTCCAGGCAAAAGTGAGAAGGGCCATTGAAAGAAATGCTCAATTTAGCGTAGAAAGGCCCAAAGATAAAGAAATAATGACAGGAATAATGGATCACCCAGAACTAGAGTATAGCCGCAGGGGGGCAGCCCAGTGGCTTCACTGGTGGATGGGTGTGTTAGGAACCCACTATGTGGTTGAAATAGACTATAGCACAGACTATAAATGGGACCCAATTGTAAAAATGTTGGCTTCCATAACACGGATAAGGTACGAAATGGTTGGTGCCCTGGCTGGCGACCAGTTCGGGGTGTAGTCTGCCTTCGCCCATTGACGGCTGGGATAGGCTCCAGCAACTCCCCGCGACCCTATATAGGATAAGCGGTTTGGAAGATGACATGACATGACATGGTTGGTGCCATACAAAGGCAGCGTCGAGGTATAGGGAACATCAAGGATTACGTGACCAAATAAGAGTTATAGCTGGAAGAAATAAACGGCAGAGACCTACAGTGCTTACTGAGGACGAAGAGGAAGATGAGCTTCCTGATATGGAAATAACATTGGAAATTCCAGAAATGGTCTTACAAATGAGACTAGGTCAAGAGAACAAATGGGATAAGAAACTTTGCAGCAAATGTGTCCCCTCATTGGAACAGAACCACTGCCACCTTTACCGACAGAAACAACAAAAAAATGTAACGTCGGGAATGGGATAGTGATGTGCCACTATGTACGAAACCCCTGCGATATAACTGGGGATGCCCTAATAGTGCTTACAAACTAAAGGCTAAAACCCCATAACAAAAAATTTTGCACAAGCTTGAGACTTACAGCGGGGAATGATTATGTGGCAGGAGTACAAGACGAGCTAGCTAGGGACTTAAGTTCAGAAGAAGGAACTCGAGTCGTGACAACTAGTGGTGGAAGCTCGACCTATTATATGATAATACATATCCCTGTACCTAAATGGACAGAGGCGGTAGACCAAACCTTACTTGGGAAAAATGACAAAATTGTTAGAAACCGACATAGACAGAGCTATGGAGAAAGGAGCATTGAGAATCGTGGTAGGTGTAAATGGAATAAGGTCTGGAAAAATGTGATAGAAAGTGGCTGAGTCAGTAGCAGTAGGAGCTTTTAGACTGCAAATTTTAACTCCAGTAACCTCAATGACAGGAGCTGAATTTGTAGTGGTAATCGAAAGAGCAGAGAGGAGAAAGAATCAACAGAGCAATGGAGGGCCTGTTGACTCAGATACTACAGATATCCCAGACCCAGATCCGACAACAACCTAAAGCGAAGCTAAGAAAAGCACCTCAACCAGCTCCGCCAACCGAGCCCTACCTTGTGCCGTCACCCAGAAGAAGAACGTGTGAGGCGGGACAAAATCCAGTTACACACGGCGTTGTGGTGGAGGATGAAGAACAAGTGGGGGCGAGTGGACTGCACCTGACAAGACCCTCTCCCCGCCGAGGGGAACAGGACGGAGTCCCAGGGTCACAGTTGTGACCTTCAGTCCAACCACATCCACGCCAAACAAAATGAACGACTCTTACCGAGCACTACCCTCAGTGTCAGATGAAGACCAAAGACGACCGCTTGGAAACATAAGAAATTTGGCAGAACCTACAGCTCCTCCGCCAAGTCCCGAAGAGGAAAGTGAAGAGGAAAGCGACTCGGAGGAAGAAGGATGGAGAAACACACCATCGCCTGTCCTACCTGGAGCTGAAGCAGAGGAGGAAGAGGAGGTAGAATCAATAATATCAAACGCGGTCCCCACTGACCCTGAGGAGCAACTCCTGAAAGAAGTCAAAATAAAGGAAAGAAGAAAAAAACACAGCCAGTGTTTAACATCTATCAAGCTTCAGAAAGACTGGCCAGGAACCCAAAACTGGGGTACGTTGAAACCCAAGAAGGAAGGAAAACCTTTATACCGGAGGCAGGGGAGAAAGACTATCCATACCCCGTAGCCTGGCTGGAGAAACTGGACGATGTAATATCATTTACAGTAAAAATGACCTACAGAGATGCTGTGAATATTTTGCAGACTCCTACTTATCGAACACTAGTAGGATAGACAGATTTACGAATAACTTTAGGGAAGGCTTTGTAACACCAATGTACAACTTTTTGCTCAGAAGACTTAAGCAAAGAGTATACCTCAGAGCACAGACATAGTTGAAGGCGGATGAGGACTTGGATAACGATGACAACAGGATGACCACAACGATGATCCGCACCACTTCTACATACCAGCCCTGTCAGAACCCGACTCATCTGGGAACAACTACATGTGGCCCTAGCCATATGATACCACCGAACGAAGTAGAAATAAGCATGCAAGAATTCAAGGCCTTAAAGGAACTAGTACGCCTTAAAAGCCAGAAAGACACTGTTAAGTCGTACTTGGTTGAAATTTGGCCTATGGCCAAAGATGCTCCAGGGAGCGAAGCCGCAAAAAAACTATGGCTGCAGTAAATCACCACTAGCCGAATTGAACCAAATGAAACAGCTCAAGAGGTCTATGAAAGATGGGTGTACGATGAAGATGACGATGAAGATGCTCACATAGACCAAGCTAGAGAAAAACTAAAAGAAAGAGTCACACTATTAAATGTGTGGCACAAACTAAAAGTCGTAATGGAAAGGGCTGGAGATGGAAAAATGCGGTTCTAGTAATATTCTTAATGTGCATTTGAAAAGACAGAGTTGGGTCGAATATAACAAAGATTTTGTTGAATCACTTTGGGTAATAGTACATTTATCGAGCCTCAGAGTGGTGTTCTTGAATAGGTGCCGATGACGAGCAGGGCCAATAATCAACATCTCGGTTTTATCTGAGTTAAAAAGCAAACAATTGATTAAACATTGTTTAATCTCGCCAAGGCACGCCTCTAAATTACAGCAATTAGCCCGGTTTGTTATCTCGAGCGCCATCGTCAGTATAACAATGAAAACTAATGTTATATTGACGTATAATACCACCAAGCGGAAGCATGTAGATGCTAAACAATAGGGGTCCTAGTACGGATCCCTGTGGGATGACCCAAATGACCCGGAAGTGGTCTAAATTACCCAGAAATGAACCGGAAGTGACCCAAATGAACCGGAAATTAACCGGAAGTGGCCCAAATTACCCGGAAATGGACTGGAAGTGACTCAAATGACCCGGAAATGGACTGAAAGTGACCCAACTGACACGGGAATGGACTGGAAGTGACCCAACTGACACGGAAATGGACCAGAAGTGACCCAAATGACCCGGAAATGGATCATAATTGACCCAAAAGTCTTTTCTTCCCTTCTTATTTTTTATGTCCTCCTCATTCGTGGCTATTCTCTCTAATTTGAGGTCATTCAACTTCATTCAGTATCATTTCAATGAATGCCACAGTTTTTCATAGTCATTCAACTTCATTCAGTATCATTCAACTTCATTCAGTATCATTCAACTTGATTCAAATTCATTCAACTTTATTCAACTTCATTCAGTATCATTCATCTCTATTCAGTATCATTCACCTTTATTCAGTATCATTCAACTTCATTCCAATCCTACTTCAATTCAATTCACTACTTATCATTCAATTTCATTCCACTTAATTCAGTATCATTCAACCTCATTCAACTGCATTCAACTTCATTCAAATCAACTTCATCCCACTTAATTCTATCCATCCATCCATCCATCCATTATCTGTACCACTTATCCTCGCAAGGGTCGCGGGGCGTTCTGGAGCCTATCCCAGCTGTCTTTGGGCAGTAGGCGGGGGACACCCTGAATTGGTTGCCAGCCAATCGCAGGGCACACAGAGACAAACATCCGCACTCACAATCACACCTAGGGGCAATTTAGAGTATCCAATCAACTTACCATGCATGTTTTTTGGAATGTGGGAGGAAACCGGAGTACCCGGAGAAAACCCACGCAGGCACGGGGAGAACATGCAAACTCCACACAGGGAGGCCGGAGCTGGGATCGAACCCACGACCTCTGAACTGTGAGGCGGACGTGCTAACCAGTCGACCACCGTGCCGCCCACTTAATTCTAATTCATTTCAATTAATTCCTTTTCATTTAATTTCATTCAAATTCATTCCACTTAATTCAGAATCATTCAACCTCATTTACTATCATTCAACTTAATTCAGTATCATACAACTTCATTCAACTACATTCAACTTTATTCCAACGCATTCCGTAGTGTTCATTCAGCTTCCTTCGCCTTCACACGCAATTTCTCCAGAAATTGCATTCTCTAGTTATTATTATTCCACTTTTTAACACATTTTTTGGTGTGCGACTCCTTCCACATTTTTCACCCGATTGACTTCATTCAAGTTTCAAAACATTCAGAAAATTCATGCCTCCGGGGTAGTATTTTTTTCGTTCCCCAAATTTACCGTTTCCCCAATATTTTCCACTTTTCACCCCCAAAAAACCCATTCATTTCCATTGCCATATTCAACAATTCACATTTACATCATTCAAATTTGAAATACACAACATTCATCTCAGTCAACTCATATTGGTCAGGCTTTTCAACACACCCCAAATTCTTACTTCCCACACATTCAACTCATTCACCCTTAAAACCCCCCACAAAAATTCAACTATTCACCATTCACTTCCAATGTTACATTTAACTTTTCACATTTACAGCATTCCAAATTCCACAAATTCAAATCATTCAACTCACATTTCAGCTTTTCAACACCCCCAAAATTCCTACTTCCCACACATTCAACTGATTCACACTTAAAAAACTCACAAAAATTCAATTATTCACCATTCATTTCCATTTGCACATTCAACTTTTCACATTTACAGCATTCCAATTTCCACAAATTCAGGTCATTCAACTTACATTCAGCTTTTCAACACCCCCAAAATTCCTACTTCGCACACATTCAACTCATTCACCCTTAAAAAACACACAAATTTAACTATTCACTATTCATTTCCATTGGAACGTTCAACTTTTCACATTTACACCTTCCCAATTTCCACAAATTGCCGCAGCCATCTTGGGAAGGGTCATTGGCTAGATTGGGTATACTCACCCCGAGGTCTTGCCGGTGCAGCGGCCATCTTGGACAGGGACATTAGCTAGACTGGGGATACACACCCCGAGGTCTCCCCGGTGCGGCAGCCATCTTGGACAGGGACATTAGCTAGACTGGGGATACTCAGCCCGAGGTCTCCCCAGTGCTGCGGCCATCTTGGGCAGGGACATTAGCTAGACTGGGGATACTCACCCTGAGGTCTCCCCAGTGCGGCGGCCATCTTGGGCAGTGACATTAGCTAGACTGGGGATACTCACCCTGAGGTCTCTCCAAGTGCGGCGGCCATCTTGGGCAGGGACATTAGCTAGACTGGGGATACTCACCCCGAGGTCTCTCAAAGTGCGGCGTCCATCTTGGGCAGGGACATAAGCTGGACTGGGGATACTCACCCCGAGGTCTCCCCAGTGCGGCAAACATCTTGGGCATGGACATTAGGTAGACTAGAGATACTCACCCCGAGGTCTCCCCAGTGCGGCGGCCATCTTGGGCAGGGACATTAGCTAGACTGGGGATACTCACACCGAGGTCTCCCCAGTGCGGCAGCCATCTTGGGCATGTTGTTCAAAAGTATTGGAACACCCTGAAATTTCATCATCAGGTGTCCCTTATGAAATGGCCATGTTGCTCAAAAGTATTGGGACACCCCGATTTTTCATCCCCAGGTGTCCCTAATGAGCGGCCATGTTGTTCAAAAGTATTGGGACACCCTGAAATTTCATCATCAGGTGTCCCGTATGAAATGGCCATGTTGCTCAAAAGTATTGGGACACCCCGATTTTTCATCCCCAGGTGTCCCTAATGAGCGGCCATGTTGTTCAAAAGTATTGTGACACCAAGAATTTTCATCCCCAGGTGTCCCTAATGAAGCGGCCATGTTGTTCAAAAGTATTGGGACACACAGAATTTTCATTCGCAGGTGTCCCTAATTTGGCGGCCATGTTTTTCAAAAGTATTGGGAAACCCCGGTTTTTCATCCATCGGTGTCCCTAATGAAGCAGCCATATTGTTCAAAAGTATTGGGACACACAGAAGTCTCATTCCCAGGTGTCCCTAATGAAGCGGCCATGTTGTTCAACAGTATTGGAACATCCCAATTTTTCATCCCCAGGTGTCCCTAATGAAATGGCCATTTTGTTCAAAAATATTGGGACATCCTGATTTCTCATCCGCAGGTTCCGCCCTTCCCGAGATTCCTTGTTTCCTTGTTTCCTTCCTTCCTAGTGTCCTTTCTTCCTTAATTTCTTCGCATCAACCTTCGCATTTACACCTTCCCAATTTCCACAAAATTCAAGTCATTCAACTCATTCAGCTCACATTCAGCTTTTCAACACCCCCAACATTCCTACTTCCCACACATTTGACTCATTCACTCTTTAAAAAACGCAAAAATTCCACTATTAACCATTCATTTCCATTGGAACATGCAACTTTTCACATTTACACCTTCCCAATTTCCACAAATTCAAGTCATTCAACTCACATTCAGCTTTTCAACAAGGTCAATGACCTCTGAGGTGCAGGTGGAACATGGGACTCTGACGGGTATTGCTTACTTCAGACAGTGGGAATGGCAATGGTTGCTCCAGTCCCTAATAGTTCCTCTGGACCAGTCTATGTGAGGATTGTGCAACTTTAACCAGGGTATCCCTAAAATCAAACGTGTGAGTGGGGAAGTTATTGCCTAGAACTCAACTATTTCTTGGTGGTTATTGGACAGGACCAGGTTAAGGAGCGTGGTACGGTATGTTACCTCTTTTAGGAGGCTTAGTGCAATTGTGCAGCCCTGCACCTGAGCTTATATCGTGCAATACTCAACATTCCTCACTACTGTTAGTCTAGTTTTATTTTTATCCAATGCTGTTCCTTACATTTCACTGCAGCACTGCAGCACTGTCACTTACTTAGAGTATTTTTCCTCTGTACTATGTACAGGCTAAAATGAGTGTTCCTAGTATTTTTTATGTAGATGTATGTTGGTGTGAATATAGACATAGTTACTGCGTATATTTACATAGGTTTGATCCTAAATGTTTGCCGTCAATGTTATACATTAATGGCCACATTATGCCGCCGTCCCTGTGTGACCTATATCTTTGCAGCTGTAACACTGAAGATTTCCCCACTGTGGGATCAATGAAGGCCTTCTTATTATACTGCTACTACCCGTTTGGCGGAAGGTATTGGGGTCAGTGGGATGTTGGTTTTGAAAACGTAGTCAGTGTCTATGAAATTGGCATCAGCCCCCCGAGTCAATCAGCACCTGGATCGGCAACAAACGTTGTGATTCGTGAATCATACCTGGTACACGTGTTCGAGGGGGGGTAAGGGAAGGGATTCGGCTCACCAATACCTCCTGTCCTACTGGTGAGCCCCGTCTTTTGGCGGTTCGGAACAGCTGGCGATGAAGTGACCTCCCTGGCCACAGTAGATGCAGCAATCGTTGATTCTTCATACGCCGTTGTCGCTCAGCAGGGGCCCTTTCCAACTGCATGGGTTCTGCAGGGGAAGTCGCGCTGGGTTGATGCTGGGGAGTGTTGATGGCTGAAGAGAAGGTGAAGTTGCCCGTGTTTGCTGTGCTGAGCGATGAGGCTGGAGGATGGCGAGCTCGGCATGCCTTCTCCCTCCGTCTCTCCCTAAGCCTGTTGTCTATGCGCGTGGCTAATTTTATCAGTTCAATGAGTGAGCCACACTCCTCTCTCAGTGCTATCTCATCTAAAACCTCCCCAGCCAACCCCCTTCGAAAAATTGCCTGCAGCTCTAAGTCCCCCCACCCACTTTAGGCTGCTAGAATTTGGAAGTTGGGAGACCATCTGACTGCCCTGATGTAGGTCCATCAGTTTTCCGACGGTTTCCTTACCCTGCACTGGGTGGTCAAAAATATGCTTCATTTCTTCAGTGAACTCTTTGTAGTCCGTCAACAACCCTGATTCTTGCTCTGTAATGGCTAAGGCCCAGGCGGCTGCCTGATGATTCTGTTACGTGCCATAAGGCAATTAAAAGGCCAGGACCCAGGAGGCAGAGAGCAGTAATCTAAAAAAGGTCACATTTATTGCGTGAAGGCAAAGATAATTTGTTCTTTATTAAAGGGAGTAATATTTACGATATTGCTTTTTCGCCAATCAAACATCCATCCACCCATCCATTATCTATACCGCTTATCCGCATAGGGATTGCTGGAGCCTAGTCTTCGGGCAGTAGCCGGGGGACACCCTGAATAGGTTGCCAGCCAATCGCATGGCACACAGAGACAAACAAACATCCGCACTCACAATCACACCTACGGGCAATTTCTGTGTTTCCAATTAACCTACCATGCATGTTTTTGGAATGTGGGAGGAAACCGGAATACCCGTAGAAAACCCACGCAGGCACGGGGAGACCATGCAAATTCCACACAGGGAGGCCAGGGCCGGGATCGAACCCACGACCTCCGAACTGTGAGGTGGACCTGCTAACCAATCGACCACCGTGCCGCCCGCCAATCAAACAATTATTTCCAAAATATGATGACTACTGGACATGAGTAAAAAAGATGTTCAATAGTCTCATTGTATGTATGACAAAAAACACATGGCTCCACATCCAACCCAAATCTCTTGCGTAAAGTCTCAGCAGCTGGATAATAATTATGGATAATCTTGGATTGCAGTTCTAGCTTTTGGATGAATTGGCCACTTCATAAATTTAACATGCTTATTTGAAATTCTTAAATTTATTTCACTAGTTCAGTTCTTATGTTTGTAGCTTTTACTAGACCAATAAAGATTTCTTTGAATCTATCTGGAATGACCTCATTGCATTTTTATCTCCAATTTTATACTGGCCAATTGGAATTTCTGGTAAAGTTATCTTCACGTCTGAATATGAAAGTGTGTTTTTAATTTGTTGATCTAAGGGGGCTGGAATGACAAGACATATATTTCTGTATTCTCTATAAGAACATTGTATTCCAAAGCATTAAAAGAGTCAAATAACATAATTGATCCAGAACTATACATAAGGTCAGCTACAAATATTATTTCCTTGTCATAGCACCTTCGTTTGAATAGAGCTTTTTTATTTATTCTTATTGTTCTGTTGTTCCATAGGGTGGAACCATATGGACTAAAGTTGTGGGTAAATGCCATTTTCCAGTATTGTAACACTTGCTTATGAAAGTCAGATACTTTTATGGGCAATGTTGTGATTTCATAATGACATTTCAACAAAAAGTCTAAACCTCCCATTTTCTTGAATATACTTTTAGGGATATGGGACCATTTGGAATCAGTTTGCGACAGAAAGGCTTTCATCCAATTTACAGTATTCTAAACCAGTGTTTTTCAAACTGTGTGCTGCGGCACAAAAGTGTGCTGCGAGATATTGTCAGGTGTGCCGTGGGAAATTATCTAATTTGTGTGCCTGTGCGGTCTAGCGCCTGGCAGCGTAATCATGTCTTTGCTACATTGTAGTACTCTTCCATACCATCAGGTAGCAGCAGCAGGTAGATAATTAAATTTGCTACAATTAGCCTAATTGTCTTTGTTTCGACACAAACGAATTAGTGACGCATGTTTATCCAAACAGGCCCATGTTTCACACTGAGTAAGTATCAATATGAAACATTATAAAATACTTTTTTCTTTGTGTTTATTTAATTCCTATTCAAGACGTTATAATATAATGTTATTCTTCAATGTTATTATTATGCTTATATAAACAATATAACACTTGTATTGTTAAGATAAGCTATTGTAGCGACGCCGGGAGCGCGTCTCCCAGCATGCTTTGCAGATCCGCGTGATGCTGTGCGGATCAGCATCTTGTGGATGACAGCTTGATTGGGCGAGTGTGTCTATTGCCTCGGGTGTTGTTTCGACTGTCCCATTGTTTTCAGGAGTACAGCTCCGTTCGTTGCCCCGTGATGGCTTCGTTATTGCTGTTGCACCGTGACTGTGCATGATGTGTCGAGTGGTGACTTCCCTGCACCTGTCATTGTGGGAGCTAGTTGTAAGCCATTCTACTGCTTGCATAAATAAAAAGTGCTCTATACCTCTCGATTCATTCGGGACTTTGACACCATTGCCACCCCCCTTTACAGACTGACACAAAAGGACCACTTATTCCAGTGGAATGAAGACGAAGAAGTGAACTCATCTTCGTTCGACTCAAGACAGCATTAATTGGGGCTCCAGTGTTGGCCTACCCTGACCTCCAGCGGCCATTCATCGTGGACACCGACGCCAGCAACGTGGGTGTGGGAGCGGTGCTTGTCCCAAGAAGGAGAGCATGGTGAGCAAGTTGTGGCTTACTACAGTCGTGCTCTCAGCCGGCCCGAGCGGAACTACTGTGTCATGCGACGAGAATTGCTGGCTTTTGTTTTGGCATTCCGCCGGTTCCGACCGTATCTTTACGGGCAAATTCCTCCTGCGCACCGACCATGCCTCACTCACCTGGTTGCTGAACTTCCGGGAACCTGAAGGGCAGCTGGCTTGATGAATGGAGACGTTGCAGGACTATGACTTCCAAGTCCAACATCGACCGGGACGCCAGCACACCAACGCTGGTGCCCTGTCTCGACGGCCTTGCAC
Source organism: Filicampus tigris (assembly GCF_054856515.1). Classification (NCBI taxonomy): domain Eukaryota; kingdom Metazoa; phylum Chordata; class Actinopteri; order Syngnathiformes; family Syngnathidae; genus Filicampus; species Filicampus tigris. Next base: position 654,241 of record NC_141228.1, on the reverse strand, counting down.
CGACTGTCAACACTGTCAACGTCATGAAGAAGCAGAACCAGTGTCCGCGGTGGCCGCAGCCCTTCAAGAAACCACCACCAACCACGAAGCGCCAACAGTGGTCCCAGACATGGCAGAAGTCGACTTGGTGGAGGTAAGACGTGCACAAGAGGCAGACCATGTCCTCGGCCGTGTCCGAGGATGGCTGACAGCCGGCCAACGACCAGCATGCTCAACCAAGAGACTAAGGCACTCCACTCGCAGTCGACCAGCCTTTTCTTTCACGACCAGCTCCTCTACCGCCGTTGGAGGAACCCGTCCGGCACTCGGGACGTCCTCCAACTCCTGGTACCATGTGACTTGAGGGCACAAGTGCTTCGGCTTGTCCACGGCTCGGCTGGAACTGGTCACTTCGGGGTCACAAAGACTCTCCTGCGGCTCCATTCCCGTCTCTATTGGCCAGGGTGTCGCCAGGACGTGGAGATACACATGCATCGTTGTGACACCTGCACAGCACAGAAGGGTCCGACACAGCACTCACACACCCCCCTACAGCAGTACCAGGTGGGAGCACCCATGGAGCGTGTGGCCGTTGACATCCTGGGCCCCTTTCCAATCACGGATCGGGGGAACCGCTACGTCCTGGTGGCAATGGATTACTTCACCAAGTGGCCCGAAGCTTATGCCGTTCCTGACCAAAGTGCAACTACTACTGCTGAACATTTGGTGAACGAGATGTTCTGCCGGTTTGGTGCTCCAGAGGAATTGCATTACCATCAGGGGTGGAACTTCGAGGCCAAGGTCTTTGGCGAGGTCTGCGTGAGACTTTGCATCAGGAAGACCCGCACCACGCCACTGCACCCGCAGAGTGATGGCTTGGTGGAACAGTTCAACCGCACTCTGGCCACCCAACTCGCCATCTTGACCAGCCGCCAGCAACGCGATTGGGACCTGCATTTACCCTTGGTCTTGTGGGCGTACCGGACGGCGGTCCAAGAGTCAACGAGATGCACCCCGGCAGCCCTCTTGTTTGGACGAGAGCTTTGAACCCCTGTTGACCTGGTGTTCTGTCCTCCTCCTGAACCGGAGGTGGAGGGCGAGGCTGGCATGGACTACTATGGCCAGCTGCGGGACCGATTGCGGGAGGTGCATGAGGTAGCCCGACAGACTCTGGGCCAAGCCGGCTGTCGTCAGAAAGGGTGTATGACGCTCGCTGCAGAGGGAAAGACCTGGACATGGGAGCACAAGTTTGGGTCTACACCCCGGTGAGACGGAGGGGTTTATCTCCCAAGCTCATGAGCCACTGGGTGGGGCCGTGCACCATCTTCGAGAAACTGTCCGATGTGGTGTATCGGGTGCGACTTCTGAGCAGGAATCGGGTGGTGGTCCTCCACCGTGATCGGCTCGCCCCCTATCGACCGCGAGCATCCCCAGAGGTGGAGGCCATGGTCGAGGAACAGACAGAAGAACACCAGTCCCCCCCAACTGGGGATCCACCCCGACGGACTCGGCGTCATCACCGACCCCCTGCCTATTTACGGGACTACGTAATGGATGCTGTGTTTGCTGAGGACAGCTAACCAGTTAGGTGGGGGCTGTGTAGCGAGGCCGGGAGCGCGTCAGCCTCCCAGCATACTTTGCAGATCCGCGTGATGCTATGCGGCTCAGCATCTTGTGGATGACAGCTTGAGTGGGCGAGTGTGTCTGTTGCCTCAGGTGTTGTTTCGACTGTCCCATTGTTTTCAGGCGTACAGCTCCGTTTGTTGCCCCGTGATGGCTTTGTTATTGCTGTGGCACCGTGACTGTGCATGATGTGTCGAACTGTCATTGTGTGAGCTAGTTGTAAGCCGTTCTACTGCTTGCATAAATAAAAAGTGCTCTATACCTCTCTCTGACTCGTGAGCGCCACACTATTTTTCTTCACTATTTCAGCTGGTGGTGTGCCATTGGATTTTTTCAATGAAATAAATGTGCCTTTACCCCAAAAAGTTTGAAAAGCACTGTTCTAAACATTCCTATTCAAAGTCCACTGTATTCAACCCTTTAAATTTTTTTTTTTTTTTTTACATTTTTGACTAATTGTGACTTCCTTACATAGTGTGCTTTGTTTCTCCATATAGTTATATATAATCGAGTTGGCTTTCTTAATGCTTTGAGGAGTAATAAATCGAGACTGACATGGATAGGCCAGATTTGAAATGCCTTCACCCTTGGACGAATGCCCCAGCTGCATCCGAACCCTTCTCGAATTTTTTGCAGGCGAATTTTTTCACATGTTGAAATTCAATGCTGAAAAAAAAATCAACGTTAGGTATTTTGATGGTTAAAAAAAATTCAGCGTTATAAATTCAAATCGAAACTCCGATGGCACAGATTTACTTCCATAGATTGGGGCGTGTCCATGGGATAACTTCAACCACATGCCGCGTCTTAGGCGGAAATGACGTCAGCTGTCGCGACTTAAGCGGAAATGACGCAAAGCTGTCGCGACCATGCCGCAGCCTCAAATTGCACTTGGTCGTACTGTAATGCATTTGAAGTCGCATTTGCTTTTGTATTGTGAATGCAGTACACAGATCGGATTAGCCTATGTGTGTATGCATCGAACATTTTTTAACGCAAAGACACCACAGCCTTGCTTTTCGCTAGGTAAGGTCACTGTAACTGATGCTTGAAATAATAAATCCAACTGGTCCAGCGAAGTACGTTTCAAACATCAGTCTTGAAAAATAATACGACGGCAATAAGAATCACACAAAAGTCAGATGTGAGAATGTAATCTAAATTCAAAGATCTGCCCGCAGTTGTAACCAAATTAAAAACAGATGCCTCACGCCTCACACAGCCGCGTCGAGATTTGAACGAACTAACCAATCAGAAGCCGTTCTAGGCGGAAACTGGAATTTCTAGCCATTCCTGTCCAATCGGCGTTTCGCGCCAATGTTTTCCGTGCTTTTTGAACTGGAACCGCATAGAGTTTGTCACTTCCTTATACAATAGTTCGAAGCCGTCAACAAACAACGGAACCACACCTCGACATGGATTATTAAACGATGTTAACGAGGATTGACGTGGGACTCCACTTTTAAAAGGGAGATGTTCCGGGATCAAATGGAGATCTTGATTGTTTTGTGGAACTATTAGCTAAATAGCTAACTTAGCTCCCGTGTTTATTTACCCGAATTGGTTCAACAGTCAGTTTGGGGTTGTTGTTTCAACAGAATCTTCACTCCGGACCGGATTCCCAGTCCTTAGAATAAACGGTAAATTAAATCAGTTTTGAAAGTATTTTAAGTGTGTTGTACTCAGCGCTGTGCAGTGTTATCAAGCAATATGAGGATATTTTGATTGCCGGAAACTTAACGTATTGACCAGGGAAAAAGTGTGTTGGAAATATCAAAGAGGGTTTCTGTTTTAATCTGCATCGAATAAGACGTTATCATGTAATCGTGAATACAGGTCTACGGTTATAACTGGGGTTGTTTGACGAAGTTTTGTCAATACAACACCAGTCCTGTAGCCTGTCAATGGAGCTAATGGTCTACTCTCCTGGAGGTACAGTATTGCTCAACAAGAGAATGTATTGGGTGTGTACGGCAGTTATGGTCTAAACAACAATAAACGGTAACTGCATATCTCCAAGGGATTTCTCATTTAACAATGTTTTTATTGTTTGACTGCGGCATTACGTCGTTCAGAAAATCATGTTTTATGTTTTTTTCCAAAGGATTTTTTTCTTCTTGCTGCTCTTCATTTTAATTCTGTCTCATTCTTGGTGCCCCCACAGCCTCTTGACATGGCTGACAACAACACCATAACTTTTGGGACAGCTCAGAGTCTGCTGGTGGATTCATCAGTATATGATTCAAGGATCGAAGAAACTACAAAAGACGATATGTTCCTCGGCATGGCATGTGATGATGGAGAAGGTTAGTCTAGATCAGATAATACGTGCATCATTCATACGTTTTTCACAAAAAAACTGGAAGTAAAGAAACAAAACAATAAGAAGACGTCAATATTCGTTACAGAAACTAAAATGAAAAACAACTAGATTTTTGATTTTGTGCAGAAATGCAAAATTGAAAAAATAGGTAATGAGCAATTTGGACATTTCATGTACTTCAGATATTGTCTTCTTTCGCAAGTTGCATGTCCCTGAAGTAAAGTCGAGCCGGAAGAGAGTTTTTCATTGATTATCGCAAACTTCACAAATTTCTGACAAGACGTGGGCATGGGCACACATCAAAATTTGCTCATGTGTAACCATTTTTTCATGTGGTTTGTTTTGTTGCATACTTCAAACATGTGGCTACAATACAAAAAGTCAGTGTGTGTTGAATTTATTTATTTTTACTAAGAAGAAATCGTGACTTTTAAGGAAATACTATGTTAAAAAACAGCCTCCAGTTAGGTGCATGAGGCCCACATATATGCAGATACTGTATATTTTATTACATATCTAACAGCTTATAAATCTTTTAAAAATAAATTGTAATATAAATCCTTAAGTACCTTTTTCAGTGTATCATTGAAAAAGAAACTTTGATTGATAAAATGAGTTTTGTAATTTCCAATTTCAAATTAAACTGTTATATGAAGTAAAATGCCTGAAATACAGTTGCACCATTTTACTCATTTTGATGAGTGCTGCCACTTTGTAATTGTAATGATTTTGGTTTTGAAATGTGGCACAGTAAAATTTTGAGAAAGGTGGACACAACCAATGACAACAGTGAATTTGTGGTAGTCAATACTATATTGTGTCTCTTCGATAGGCTCTGCCTCCCACTGCCAATACACATCAAAGTCAAGTCAAATTTATTTATATAGCCCTTAATTATCACGTAGGAGTCTCAAGGAGCTTCACAGGTCCACGTTTGACAAATATGAACGACATCCCCAGCCTCATTTTAACCCCCCCCGAGGGCAAGGAAAAACAAAAACAAAAAATCCCCTCTGGGTAGAAATAAACATCCTCGGTGACAATTTGTGTTACCAACTAACAACCGAGACCTTGAAGCCATATTAGGTGCAGTACTTTGGTGTATTTATAACTCATAAGGAAGTCACTGCAAACATAATTGTAATTTGTTATGAAATCCCGGGTTATGAATGTGTATCAATGTATCAATGTGTAACCACATGTATCAATCGCAAAAGAATTCCGCGAGTTATGATTAATTTATTTGGAGCCAAACAATGCAAGGGGCTCCAGCTGATTCAAGATGGCAAGGCTCCCTCAAGTGGTAGTGAAAAAGAAATTCAAAAAGACGGTACAGTCGAAAACTATGCGAAATGCCGGGAAAATGTGAACAATCGTCACCAAAATCTATGTGGACATTTATCAAACTCGAGGCCCCACAGCCAGATCTGACCCGCCACATCATTTTATGCGGCCCGCGAAAGCAAATCAAGAATGTCAACTTCCATAATGCTTCCTGAAATCTGTACCAAAATTTCAAATTGTCATATGGAATAAGTAATAAGTGCAAATATTTTGCCAACAGTAACTTGCACAAACTATTATTTGTGACTTCTGATTTCAAAGTAGTGATGCATCAACTTTTTTGTACTGGATACAGTATGCAATAAAATGAGTTGATTCAATATTTATGTTTTCACAGTCAAAATGGAATTGAATCTATTACTACAATGAGGTCCGCGACAAAAGTTAGTTTGAGAATGGCTGCGCCCCCGACCGTTCTATCCTTGTTCAGTCGGCGTCACTGAAGCAACTTATTACAAACTCTCCATTGGAAATCATTGTACTTTCATTGCTTATAACGTCCAAAAACCTTGATCAATTGGCACCAAAATTTATGTGGACATCCTTACTAATGACCACTTCAACATGTCCAAAGGATTAACCTCTCCGTGGCTGATTTATATGAGAATGAGGAAATGTGGAAGTCAGAGAGCTACATAGATTTAGGCTGGGATGATCGCACACTGCTTATTTGTTTTAAAAAAAAAAAAATCACTGCTTCTTTGCTTCAAAAAAAAAAAAAAAAAGCTTCTTTGGTGATCACGGTTAGGACGGGCGAGGCATTAAACACCAGTCAGGATATTTACAGAGACTGAAGTGGGAATGAGTAGACATGCACATTTATTTGGATGAGGAATGGCCACAGTTTTTTGACCGACAACACGCCGTCCAATGGAACACATTCGGCCACACTCGGTTGTGGAGTCAGATGCGCACGTCAAGACACCCCCCCGGTGCAATGCAAACGTAGGCTTTCTACATTCTATGAAAGGTAGCCGAAGAGCTACAACTTGAATTTTAGCAACACAATTTGTGGTCTCAGCAGTTAAGGTGCGGTTGTGCTTTTTCAACAGCCTCCGCTTGTATTGGGCATGAAAACAAAAATAATGCTTCTATCTAACCACAGTGATGTAGCCAACGAGCTACAAGCTGGTATGAGTTGATTTTTAGCACACCTGCTTGTCATCGAAACGAGGAATTAGCATTACAGTATTTTCCGGACTATAAGCTAGGGCTGCTCGATTATGGAAAAAAATATTAATCACGATTATTTTGCTAATAATTGAAATCACAATTATTCAAACGATTATTTATTTTTTGCTACAAAACAAGAACAGGTTTAAACATGTAAATGAATTCTTTGAAACGCTATAATTTAAGTTTGATTTGGACCCAACAACATTTATTAAATTAGTTGTTTAAAAAAAAAAAAGTTAAGTGCAAATGTATAAATCAAAGTATGGTTTCCTTGTATAAACAAACGAGTTAACTTGCGATGCACTTATAAATTGCCAAAGTAAACTGCTTGGAGTAAAATGCCAATTTTGACAGAATAATAGACATGCTATTCATCTATACATTTAGACCTTTGTCTGGAGCCTATTTTGTTTTGTTTTTAAAGTAATATTTACACATAGTAAACAAAGTTAAAGTAATTTGCTTCAGACATATTATAAATTTAATGCTGATTGGGTCAAACTAATTTAAATGTTGACTGTTACATAGTACGTAATCTATGCAATACTTCTAAATTACAGTAGGCCATATATAAACTGTATTACAATACAATGATATGTTTGCAAATTGCATTTGAAGCAATTTGAAACAAAAATGAACAATATAGTATTTTCGTCATTTCCAGCGCCGCGCGAGTGGCTGCCCGAAACAGCAGCTCCGGCTCACCGGTGAGCCTTTCCGTGTGTTTTTGTACCTTATTATTCTACCTCATAACTTTTACACATAGTGGATGTTCGTAAACTTACGCAGCAATGGAAATCCAACTTACGGTATTTTTGCTGCTGCTGGTGGCTATTTTATGCGCGATCGTGTCCGGAGAATTGGCGGGGGCTGCGGCTCCATTGTTTACAGCCGGGATCAGCTGTTAGCTCCTTGTGCTAACCGCGCGCCGGATCCCGGAGCGAGACCTGATATCCCCTGCGAGCTGAAGAGGAAGAGACGGGGATTGCGTGCGGGGGTTAAACGCCGGGCAAGGAGGAGACGATACCATCCCGTCCTCCTGTCTGTTATCATGGGGAACGTTAGATCTCTCCCCAACACGATGGACTAGCTTACGGCGCTTACCCGGCATGAGAGGGACTTCTAGGAGGCTAGCCTGATGCTATTCACGGAGTTGTGGCTCAAGCGCTAACGCCGGGCGCGGTCGTAGAATTGGACGGCTTCCAAATCCTATGAGCGGACAGGACGCTGGAGAGTGGTAAGAGAAAAGGAGGAGGGCTGGCTGTGTTTGTGAACCATAGATGGTATAATCCTGGTCACATCATGATCACGGAGCAGCTCTGCAGTAGGGACATTGAGCTGTTAGCTGTCGGCATGAGACCATACTAGATCCCGTGAGAGTTTAGTCATGTGACCGCGGTGAACGTGTATGTAGCCCCCAGTTTCTCCAACAACAAACCCTGGATCACACCAGACATAAAAGCTATCCTGAAGGAGAAGAAGAGGGCTTTTGCATCAGGCAACAAAGAGGAGCGGAAGATTGTGCAGCGCCAGCTGAGGAGGAGGATCAGAGAGGGGAAAAGGTCCTACAGGAAGAGGATGGAGGAGCAGCTGCTGCAGAATAATGCCTGGGGAGTTTGGAGGGGCCTGAAGACCATCTCAGGCCACGGACAACCCAAGACTTGGACTTGGGGGGACCTGCAGTGGGCAAATGAGCTGAACCTCTTTTTCAATAGGTTCGATCAGATGCCTGCCCCCTCTCAGTCTCTCCTGCTGCAACCTCCACCTACTCCCCCTGCTGTGAGTGTCACCCCCTCACCTCTTTTCCCCACAGTCTCCAGCTCCCAGCTACATCAGACAGCCACCACTCCCTCCTGCCCTGCCTTGGCCTTCACAACATCTCAGGCGAAGAACCAACTGAGGAAGATGAAGGCGAGGAAGGCAGCGGGTCCCCCAGCTGTGGAAAACATCCTGCCTGGTCCCGGTGCCAAAGACCCCTGACCAAAAGGAGCTCAACAGCTTCAGACCAGTGGCGCTGACCTCTCACCTGATGAAGACCCTGGAGAGACTGGTCCTCATCCACCTACGCCCCCTGGTGAGCTCCTCAATGGACCCACTACAGTTCGCATACCAGCCTGACAGTGTGGATGATGCCATCATCTACCTCCTCCACACTTCACTCTCCCACCTGAAGAAGGTGGGGAGCACTCTGAGGGTCAAGTTCTTTGATTTCTCCAGTGCTTTCAACACCATCCAGCCCACCCTATTGGGAGACAAGCTGGAGCGGGCGGGGGTGGCCCACCACCTCACCACATGGATCCAGGACTACCTCTGAAACCGGCCACAGTATGTGAGGACACAGGACTGTGTGTCTGACGTATTCCTCTGCAGCACGGGGGGACCGCAGGTAACTGTCTTGGCTCCCTTCCTGTTCACCCTCTACACTTCGGACTTCAACTACAACACCCCTACCTGTCACCTGCAGAAGTTCTGTGATGACTCTGCGATTGTCGGCTTCATCACAGACTGAGACGATCGGGAGTACAGAGAACTTACTCAGGGTTTTGTGGCCTGTGCCAGCAGAACCGCCTCCTGATCAATGCGGGGAAATCCAAAGAGATGGTGGTGGATTTCTGTAGGCGCCATCACTCTGCATCTGCACCAGTGAATATCAGATGTTGAGAGAGTCTCAACTTACAAGTACCTGGGTGTTCACCTGAACAATAAACTGGACTGGAGCGACAACACAGACACTGTCTATAGGAAGGGTCAGAGCAGACTCTTCCTACTCAGGAGACTGAGGTCTTTTGGCGGTCTTGTGCCATTTTTAGGTCTGTTACTGTATTAAAACGTTAAGTAGGAGCGTGTGCAGTGTGACTTGCGGGATGCGGGATGGCTGGCTGGCTAGCTAGCTAGCTTGGAGAGGGCGGCGCGGCGGAGTAACTCTTGTGCGCATGCCTCAAAACAACTCAAAATTCGTATTAACTAGATCATGCAATTTCTGGAGAAATTGCGTGTGAAGGCGAAGACAGCTGAATGGAAACCGTGGAATGCATTGGAATGAAGTCTAATGACCTTGAACAAAAATCAGAAGAAAATAGGAAGTAAGGAAACAATGAAAGAAGGAAGTCAGGGGAAAAAAGAAGGAAAACGAAGAATGATGGAATCAAAGGAAGGGAGGGAGGAAGCAAGGAACCAAGATAGCAAGGAAAACAAGCAAGAAAGAAAAAGTAAGAGTACAAAATAGTAAGAAGGAAAGGATGAGGTGAAGAAATGAGGAAGAAAGGACACTAGGAAGTAAGGAAGGATGGAAACAAGGAATCTCGGAGTGGAAGGAACCTGGGGATGAGAAAAAGCGGTGTCCCAATATTTTGGAACAAAATGGCCGCTTCATTAGGGACACCTGGGGATGAAAATTCTGTCTGTCCCAATACTTTTGAACAAAATGGCCGCTTCATTAGGGACACCGAGGGTTGAAAATTCTGGGTGTCCCAATACTTTTGAACAACATGGCCGCTTCATTAGGGACACCTGGTGATGAAAATTCTGGGTGTCCCAATACTTTTGAACAACATGGCCGCTTCGTTAGGGACATCTGGGAATTAAAATTCTGGGTGTCCCAATACTTTTGAACAACATGGCCGGTTCATTAGGGACACCTGGGGATAAAAATTCTTCGTGTCACAATACTTTTGAACAACATGGCAGCTTCATTATGGACACCTGGGAATGAAAATTCTGGGTGTCCCAATAGTTTTGAACAACATGGCCGCTTCATTAGGGACACCTGGGGATGAAAACTCTGGGTGTCCCAATACTTTTGAACAACATGCCCAAGATGGGGAGACCTCGGAGTGAGTATCCCCAGTCTAGCTAATGTCCCTGCACAAGATGGCCGCCGCACTGGGGAGACCTCTGGTTGAGTATCCCCAGTTAAGCTAATATCCCTGTCCAAGATGGCCGCCGCACTGGGGAGACCAAGGGGCAATAACACTGGTCCACTGGAAATGAATGGTGAATACTTGAATTTTTGTGGGTTTTTTAATTGTGAATGAGTTGAAAGTTTGTAAAGTAGGAATTTTGGGGGTGTTGAAAAGCTGAATGTGATTTGAATGACTTGAATTTGTTTAAATTGGGAAGGTGTAAATGTGAAAAGTTGAATTTGCCAATGGAAATGAATGGCGAATTGTTGAATTTTTGTGTTTTTCTTTAAGGGTGAATGAGTTGAATGTGTTGGAAATAGGAATTTGGGGTGTGTTGAAAAGCTTGATAACCAATATGAGTTGAATGAGATGAATGTTGTGAATTTCAAATTGGAATGATGTAAATGTGAATTGCTGAATATGGCAATGGGAAGAATGAATGGTGGAATTTTGTTTTTTTACAGGTGAATAAGTTGGATTTTTGAGTAAAAGTAATTGTGGGTGTGTTGAATAGCTTTACCAATGTGAGTTGAATTAATTGAATCTTGTGAATTTTAAATTGGAAGTAGAGAATGCAATTTCTGGAGAAATTGCGTGTGAAGGAAAAGGAAGCTGAAAAGAAACTGCGGAATGCGTTGGGATGAAGTTGAATAAAGTGTAATAAAGTTGAATTATACTGAATAAAGTTGAATGATACTGAATAAAGTTGAATGATACTGAATATAGTTGAATGAACTCCGTGAAAAATTGTGGAATGTTTTGGAATGAGGGGTAATCGATCCAATGCTGCCTGCACACATCTCAGCGTGTGTACCACAAGACCATCAAGGACCTAACTTGAAGGCTGTTGAATGTTGAATGTGGAAGTGGGACTGAATGGCGAATGTAATGTTTTTTTTAAGGTTGAACAGTTTGAATTTTCGTCAAGTATAAATTGCAGCGTGTTGAAAAGCTGAACCAATGTGAGTTGAATAAAGATGAATGAAGTGGAATGAAGTGGAATTAAGTTTAATAAAACTGAATGAAGTGGAATGTAGTTGAATGATGTCAAATGATGTACAATGGGCTGAGGACATAAAAAACAGAAGGGGAGCAGGAAAAGAGGAAATAAGTAAACACTTAACTTCCGGGTCACCTCCAGGTCATTTGGGTCACTTCTGGGTCAATTCCGATAAATTTCTGGGTCATTTGGGTCACTTACGGTTCATTTTCGGGTCATTTGGGTCATTTCCTCTTTAATTCCCGGTCATTTGGGTAATTTCCGGGTCATTTGGGTCACTTCCCGTTCATTTCGGGCTTATTTGGGTCACTTCCGGTTAATTTCCGAATCATTTGGCCTACTTCTGGTCCATTTTCGGGTCATTTGTGTCATTTCCGGGTCATTTGGGTCACTTGCGGTTCATTTCCGGGTCTTTTGGGTCACTTCCGGATCATTTTTGGGACATTTTGGGTCACTTCCGGTTCATTTCCGGGTCATTTGGGTTATTTCCGGTTCATTTTGGGTCACTTCCTGTTCATTTTCAGGTCTTTTGGGTCACTTCCGGTTCATTTGTGTCACTTCCGGTCCATTTCCGGGTCATTTGGGTAATTTCCTGTTGATTTTGGGTCCTCCCCCATGATGGCCGCCGCATTGGGGAGACCTCGGGGTGAGTCTCCCCAATCTAGATAATGTCCCTGCCCAAGACGGCCGCCGCACCGGGGAGACCTCTGGGTGAGTATCCCCAGTCTAGCTAATGTCTCTGACCAAGATGGCCGCCGCACCGGGGAGACCTCGGGGTGAGTATCCCCAGTCTAGCTAATGTCCCTTCCCAAGATAGCCGCCACACTGGGGAGACCTCGGGGTGATTATCCCCAGTCTAGCTAATGTCCCTGTCCAAGATGGTCGCCGCACCGGGGAGGCCTCGGGGTGAGTATCCCCGGTCTAGCTAATGTCCCTGTCCAAGATGGCCGCTTGGTGAGACCTAGGGGTGAGTAGCCCCAGTCTAGTTAAGGTCCCTGCCCAAGACGGCTGCCGTACTGTGGAGACCAAGATGGCCGCCGCACTGGGGAGACCTCGGGGTGACTATCCCCAGTCTATCCAATGTCCCTGTCCAAGATGGCTGCCGCACTGTGGAGACCAATATGGCCCCCACACTGGGGAGACCTCAGGGTGACTATGCCAGTCTAGCCGATGTCCCTGTCCAAGATGGCTGCTGCACTGTGGAGACCAAGATTGCCGCCGCACTCGGCAGACCTCGGGGTGAGTATCCCCAGTCTAGCTAATGTCCCTGTCCAAAATATCCGCCGCACTGGGGAGACCAAGGTGCAATAACACTGGTCCACTGGAAATGAATGGTGTATACTTAAAATTTTGTGGGTTTTTTAATTGTGAATGAGTTGAATGTTTGGAAAGTAGGAATTTTGGGGGTGTTGAAAAGCTGAATGTGCGCTGAATGAGTTCAATGACTTGAAATTGTGGAAATTAGGAAGGTGTAATGTGAAAAGTTTAATGTTCCAATGAAAATGAATGGTAAATAGTTTAATTTTTGTGTCGGAAGTAGGAATTTTGGGGGTTCTGAAAAGTTGAATGTGAGCTGAATGAGTTGAATTTGTGGAAATTGGAATGGTGTAAATGTGAAAAGTTCAATATGCCAATGGAAATAAATGGTGAATAGTTAATTTTTTTTAAATGTATTTTTTTAGGGTGAATGAGTTGAATGTGTGGGAAATAGGAATTTGGGGTGTGTTGAAAAGCTTGACCAATATGAGTTGAATGAGATTCAGATGTGAATTTCAAATTGGAATGATGTAAATGTTAATTGCTGAATATGGCAATGGGAATGAATGATAAGATAAGAAGGGCTTTATTGATCCCACAGTGGGGAAATTTTTAAGTGTTACAGCAGCAATGATATAGGTAACACAGGGACGGCAGCATAATGTAGCCATTAATGTATAACATTAACGGCAAACATTCAGGATCAAACCTATGCAAATATGCATGTGCATGCATATGCATCCTGACCAGTTTGTCCAGCTGCTTCTTGTCCCGGGCCGAGACACCGCCTTGCCCAGGTGACCACTCCCTGGAAAATGACCGATGCAACCACCGAGTCATAAAGGTTCCTGAGGAGTGTCCCCTGAACCCCAAAAGACCTCAGTCTCCTGAGTAGGAAGAGTCTGCTCTGACTCTTCCTATAGAGGGCGTCTGTGTTGTCGCTCCAGTCCAGTTTATTGTTCAGATGAACACCCAGGTACTTGTAAATTGAGACTCTCTCAACATCTGTTCCCCGGATATTCACTGGTGCAGGTGAAGAGTGATGGCGCCTCGCGAAATCCACCACCATTTCTTTGGATTTCCCCGCATTGATCAGGATGCGGTTCTGCTGGCACCAGTCCACAAAACCCCGAGTAAGTTCTCTGTACTCCCGATCATCTCTGCCTGTGATGAGGCCGACAATCGCAGAGTCGTCAGAGAACGTCTGCAGGTGACAGGTAGGGGTGCTGTAGTTGAAGTCCGAGGTGTAGAGGGTGAACAGGAAGGCAGCCAAGACAGTTCCCTGCGGGGCCCCCGTGCTGCAGAGGAGCACGTCAGACACACAGTCCTGTGTCCTCACATACTGTGGCCGGTTTGTGAGGTAGTCCTGGATCAACGTGGTGAGGTGGTGGGCAACCCCCGCCCGCTCCAGCTTGTCTCCCAATAGGGTGGGCTGGATGGTGTTGAAAGCACTGGAGAAATCAAAGAACATGATCCTCACAGTGCTCCCCGCCTTCTCCAGGTGGGAGAGTGAAGTGTGGAGGAGGTAGATGATGGCATCATCCACACTGATGCCAGGCTGGTATGCGAACTGGAGTGGGTCAATTGAGGAGCTCACAAGGGTGCGCAGGTGGACAAGGACCAGTCTCTCCAGGGTCTTCATCAGGTGAGACGTCAGTGCCACTGGTCTGAAGCTGTTGAGCTCCTGCGGATGGGGGGGCCTTTGGCACCGGGACCAGGCAGGATGTTTTCCACAGCTTTTTTAAGAGGTAGTGCAAAGAAATAGTACAACTTCAGTATTTAATTTCGACAACCCTCTGTACAGTCAATGCCTGGAACACATTTTAAGTTGTCTGAGCCTGCGGTAGTGCAAAACAAAGGAAGTAGTAGTGCAAAGAACAAAACAAATAAAAAAAACAATTAAGAAATAACCATACTGTGCAACACCATTGGCACATCAAGTTTTTTGAGGTAGTGAAAAAGAATAACACACCACTTACACTAACGTAAATTGACAACAAAATCTGTAATTTGTCTGAGTATCTATATCCACATGTTTATCTATTAAGGCAAGCCAACAAGTCACAGATAATAATAACAATAGTAATAATCAAATAAAAGAAAAATAATTTAAAATAATTTCAGTTATTGGCTATCCAGAACAGCAGAAGGTAGGGTTGGGCATCGTTTGAATTTGGACGATTCCGGTTCAGATGTTTTGATTCGATTCTTGTTCCTAACGATTCGCAATTCCGATTCTTAACAAAAAAAATAGGAGTTATTTTTGGACGATTCACATGAACTTCTCTGTTCTTCAATTTCATGAACTTTTTACTATTTGTGAACTTTACCATGGGTTACTCAAAGGGCTGTTTTTCACCAGTATTTATTTTAATACATTTTTTTGCATGACTAATTTTTCACAAGAGCTTTATTTTTGAGAAGTTCAAGACAATACAAAAATGCAGCTGTCACTGAAAACATGCTACTGAGCACCAATTGATTGGCTAACCTTGTCTTGCTTTAGAAAGAAAATACATATGACAAACACAACACTGCATTTTATTTGCAAGCAAGGAAAGGCTATCTAATCTCAGCAGTCATATGTAAACATATGATGCATATGTATGTACAGTGTTTATGTAAAAGCTGCAGCTGCGTATGCTATATGCTAAATATTAGCTGGATAGGTGCAATTGTGTGTTGAACTTGTTGACTCAATGTTGCCATTAGACGTACTTAGCCGATTCTGACTTTTGGGTCATAAACTGCATCGCGTCAGTTCCATGGCGAGGCGTCGACCGAATGAGCGAGCAGGGCCACGGCCCGGGAAGGATCAGTAACCCCGCAAAGAGCGACTGCTGCCACCGCGGCGGCTGCTGGGGAGATCCGTCGGCAGTGCCGGGCGCCCGCCCAGAGTCGACGGCACCGCGGCCCGTGCTTGCTGGCCGGTTCGAAGCGATGCGGGGGGGCAGGCTGACCGAGGGGACCACGGCAGCTCGAGTGGGGGCAAGCTTCCGTGCTATTGTGTCATCATAAAGTAATATCTCCATTTCTGTCATCATAAAGATTTAATGCACTTGCAGTAGTAGTAGCATAGCAGACAATTCTTGTATACAGTGTGCTGGTAGTCTTGGAAGCGAACAGCTTTTGACCGTGCTCATTGTGTAAGTACATGTTATCCATCTGCTGTACTGAATGACATTGCTCACTTTGTTGGATTACAAAACCTTCAATACGAGAAGACAAAAAAGGAAATTTGAGTCCGTGTGAGTAATTCAAAGAAATTCAAACCATGGATAAGAAGATGGGTTACTCTGGACGAGTCAGAACTACCTTTGACTACCAACATTGAAGCTAAATGGTATAACAGAATTTCTGCCTTTATAGCTCCAATGGAAATGAATGGTTAATAGTGGAATTTTGTGGGATTTTTAAGGGTGAATGAGTTGAATGTGTGGGAAGTAGGAATTTTGGGGGTGTTGAAAAGCTGAATGTGAGTTGAATGACTTGAATTAGTGGAAATTGGGAAGGTGTAAATGCGAAAAGTTGAATGTTCCAATGGAAATTAATGGTTAGTAGTGGAATTTTTGTGGGTTTTTTCAGGGTGAATGAGTTGAAAGTGTTGCAAGTAGGAATTTGGGGGTTTTGAAAAGTTGAATGTGAGCTGAATGAGTTGAATGACTTGAATTTGTGGAAATTGGAATGGTGTAAATGTGAAAACTTGAATTTGCCAATTGAAATGTATGGTGAATAGTTGAATTTGTGTGGGTTTTTTAAGGGTGAATGAGTTGAATGTGTGGGAAATAGGAATTTCAGGTTTGTTGAAAAGCTTGACCAATATGAGTTGAATGAGATAAATGTTGTGAATTTCTAATTGGAATGATGGAAATGTGAATTGCTGAATATGGCAATGGGAATGAATAGTGGAGTTTTGTGGTTTTTTTTTTTTATGGGTGAATACGTTTAATTTGGGGGAAATAGGAATTGTGGGTGTGTTGACTAGCTTTACCTATGGTGTAGAATAATATGTGTGAAGGCCTTCGCCTTCACACAATACCTTTTTTACAATTATGCCAATTTTGTGATCGTGGAGTGTTATAATCAAAATCTTAATTGAATCTCGATTAATTGCATAGCCCTATGTAACGGTACGCTAAATCACATTTCGGTTCGGTCTATTTTTGGTAAAAAAAAAAACCCCGTTTATTTTGAAAAGATGACAAGTAAACGGTATATTTTTTAGAAAAAAACAAAAGTGAACTATTCGGGTGATATTCTTAAAAAATTACACCAAATAGAAAACACACTAACAATAAAGATCTCTTAATTTTGTAAATTATTAAGACACTGAAATCTTTAAACACTCAGCAGCAACAGCCTATGATGATGCCACATCAAAGTATTCAAGTTAAAAACAAGTTGTCATTACAGTACAAATATACACTTTTTGTGGTGAAAAAAAATACAATAACAGTTATAATTATTGTTAACTTTTTTAAAACTCTTTTATAATTAAATATAGTAACTTTTAAGTCTTTATGAAATTATTTACTTTTTAGGCATTGAATTTTTGAATGTTCAACAGCATATTGGAATGAATTGGGTTATCTGTGTTGTGGTCGGATTTGTGTTTTGCTGAGTTGTGATGTTTCCGAGGTTCATGAATGCATCGTACGTCTAGTGTGAGGAGCAGCTTAGAACGAAGGAGAGAGCTGTTGTACTTTGTTTTTGGCTAAAAAGACTTCTTGCTTCCTCGTCTAAGAAACATTCAAAATCGGATGATGTCGTGTTAAGTGTTATTATATTAGACGTGCTACACCCACAGCATAGCCACTGATCTCATGTAGCAATGTCGGCACACAACTTTGGGACTTATACCCGTACTTTTCCCCATCCATCCATCCATTATCTCCCGCTTATCCGAAGTCGGGTCGCGGAGGCAGCAGCTTCAGCAGGGAAGCCCAGACTTCCCTCTCCCCAGCAACATCTTCCAGCTCTTCCGGAAGGATCCCAAGGCGTTCCCAGGCAAGCCGGGAGACATAGTCTCTCCGGCGTGTTCTGGGTCGTCCTCGGGGTCTCCTGCCGGTGGGACATGCCTGGAACACCTCACCAGGGAGGCGTCCAGGAGGCATCCTAATCAGATGCCTGAGCCACCTCAACTGGCTCCTCTCGACGCGGAGGAGCAGCGGCTCGACTCTGAGTCCCTCCCGGATGGCCGAACTTCTCACCCTATCTCTAAGGGAGAGCCCGGACACCCTGCGAAGGAAACCCATTTCGGCCGCTTGTATCCGAGATCTTGTTCTTTCGGTCATGACCCACAGCTCATGACCATAGGTGAGAGTAGGAACGTAGATCGACCGGTAAATTGAGAGCTTCGCCTTTCGGCTGAGCTCCTTCTTCACCACGACAGACCAATACAGGGTCCGCATCACAGCAGACGCTGCACCAATCCGCCTGTCGATCATCCCGTTCCATCTTACCCTCACTCGTGAACAAGACCCCAAGATAATTGAACTCCTCCACTTGGGGCAGAATCCCATCCCCGACCCGGAGAGGGCACGCCACCTTTTTCCGACTGAGGACCATGGTCTCAGATTTGGAGGTGCTGATCTTCATTCCGACCGTTTCACACTCGGCTGCGAACCGCTCCAGCGAGAGTTGGAGATCGCGGCTTGAAGAAGCCAACAGTACCACATCATCTGCAAAAAGCAGCGATGCAATACTGAGGCCACCAAACCGGACCCCCTCGACACCTCGGCTGCGCCTAGAAATTCTGTCCATAAAGGTTATGAACAGAATCGGTGACAAAGGGCAGCCTTGGCGGAGTCCAACCCCCACAGGAAACGAATCCGACTTACTGCCGGCAATTCGGACCAAACTCTGGCTTCGGTGGTACAGGGACCGGACAGCCCTTATCAGGGGGCTCGGTACCCCGTACTCCCGAAGCACCCCCCACAGAACTCCCCGAGGGACACGGTCGAACGCCTTCTCCAAGTCCACAAAACACATGTAGACTGGTTGGGCAAACTCCCATGCACCCCCGAGGACCCTGCTGAGGGTGTAGAGCTGGTCCACTGTTCCATGGCCAGGACGAAAACCACATTGCTCCTCCTGAATCCGGGTTTCGACCTTCCGACGGACCCTCCTCTCCAGCACCCCTGAATAGACCTTGCCGGGGAGGCTGAGGAGTGTGATCCCTCTGTAATTGGAGCACACCCTCCGGTCCCCCTTCTTAAAAAGGGGGACCACCACCCCGGTCTGCCAATCCAGAGGCACTGTCCCCGATGTCCACGCAATGTTGTAGAGACGTGTCAACCATGACAGCCCCTCAACATCCAGTGCCTTTATGAACTCCGGGCGGATCTCATCCACCCCCGGGACTTTGCCACCAAGGAGCTTTTTGACTACCACGGTTACTTCAGCCCCAGAGATAGGAGAGCCCACCTCAGAGTCTCCAGGCTCTGCTTCCTCAGTGGAAGGCGCGTCGGTGGAATTGAGGAGGTCTTCGAAGTACTCTCCCCACCGACCCACAATGTCCCGAGTTGAGGTCAGCAGCACCCCATCTCCACTATAAACAGTGTTAATGGTGCACTGCTTACCCCTCCTGAGACGTCGGATGGTGGACCAGAATTTCCTCGAAGCCGTCCGGAAGTCATTTTCCATGGTCTCCCTGAACTCCTCCCACACCTGGGTTTTTGCCTCAGCAACCGCCAGAGCTGCATTCCGCTTGGCCAGCGGTACCCGTTAGCTGCCTCCGGGGTCCCGCAGGCCAAAAAGGCCCGATAGGACTCCTTCTTCAGCTGGACAGCATCCCTTACGGGTTCGGGGATTGCCGCCACGACAGGCACCGACCACCTTGCGGCCACAGCTCCAATCGGCCGCCTCAACAATGGAGGCATGAAACATGGTCCACTCAGACTCGATGTCCCCCGCCTCCCCCAGGACGTGGGAAAAGTTCTGCCGGAGGTGGGAGTTGAAACTCCTTCTGACAGGGGATTCTGCCAGACGTTCCCAGCAAACCCTCGCAATACGTTTGGGTCTGCCAGGTCGGACCGGCATCTTCCCCCACCATCGGAGCCAACTCACCACCAGATGGTGATCAATCAATCAATCAATCAATCAACAAAGTCGATCATCAAACTGCGGCCTAGGGTATCCTGGTGCCAAGTGCACATATGGACACCCTTGTGTTTGAACATGGTGTTCGTTATGGACAATCCGTGATGAGCACAGAAGTCCAGTAACCGAACACCGCTCGGGTTCAGATCGGGGGGGCCGTTCCTCCCAATCACACCTCTCCAGGTCTCACTGTCATTGCCCACGTCAGCATTGAAGCCCCCCAGCAGAACGATGGAGTCCCCAGGTGGAGCGCCCTCCAGCACACCCTCCAAGGACTCCAAAAAGGGTGGGTACTCTGTGCTGCCGTTTGGTGCATAAGCACAAACAACAGTCAGGACCCGTCCCCCCACCCTCAGGCAGAGGGAGGCTACCCTCTCGTCCACTGGGGTAAACCCCAATGGACAGGCGCCAAGCCGGGGGGCAATAAGTATGCCCACACCTGCTCGGCGCCTCTCACCCTGGGCAACTCCAGAGTGGAAGAGTGTCCAACCCCTCTCGAGAGGACTGGGACCAGAACCCAAGCTGTGTGTGGAGGTGAGCCCGACTATATCTAGTCGGAACCTCTCAGCCTCACACACCAGGTCAGGCTCCTTCCCTGCCAGAGAGGTGACATTCCATGTCCCAAGAGCTAGTTTTTGTTGCCGGGGATCGGACCGCCAAGGTCCCCGTCTCCCGCCGCCGCCAAGCTCACACGGCACCCGACCCCTTTGGCCCCTCCCACCAGTGGTGAGCCCATGGGAAGGGGGACCCACGTGTCCTTTTCAGGCTGAGCCCGGCCGGGCCCCATGGGTGCAGGCCCGGCCAGCAGGCGCTCGCCATCGAGCCCCACCTCCAGGCCTGGCTCCAGAAGGGGGCCCCGGTGACCCGCGTGCGTGCGAGGGAAAACGTGGTCCATTCATTTTATTCCTCATAAGAGGTCATTTTGAGCCGTGCTTAGTCTGGTCCCTCACCTAGGACCTGTTTGCCATGGGTGACCCCTACCAGGGGCATAAAGCCCCAGACAACGTAGCTCCTAGGATCATTGGGGCGCGCAAACCCTTCCACCACGATAAGGTGACGGCTCACGGGGGTACTTTTCCCCATCGGCGATTTTAACAGGAGAGCCAGAATTTTCCCAAACAGGAGACCGCAATGTACGGGGGACCTTCGAGCTCTGGCTTGTTTCCGTATTCGTTTGCTCCTCTTTCGTGCCGCCGCCCTCCTCTCCCGCATGCAACAGTCAATAGCGCCCGTGCGTAAGTTCGCGCTGATAATTGGACCGAACCAAACATGCCATACCGAAACGTATTAATACACCCTTGTGTACCGTTACACCCCTAATATAGATCATATATTGACATTTTTTCCTGTTTTTTAAGTATTGAAAATAATGACCGGAAAAAAATTAATTTAGGTTATTTTATTATAGCAGTACCTAACCTTCAATAAGAGGTAATGTAGGGGTGGGGGATATGACGATATTAGATCGTTAAGCGATTCAACGTGTTCACGATCTCATAAAGTCGAAAGATCGTTTGATCGTCTACATGGCACATGAGTTTAGCTCTATGGTGGCGCAAAGCCGCTGACGCGTATACCCGACCAACCAATCATAGCACGCACAGTGACACTCCCCGCCTCCTTGTTTGTTTGTATAGTGCGAAGCTATAGCGGAAGGTCACCACGCAGCAGAGATGGTCCCGAAAAGAAACTCCACATCCACAATGTCGATTTGGATTGGCTATTTCTTGGAGGAGAAAGGGCAAACCAGTTATTTGCAAAGTTTGCAGAGACTCTGTTTGGACGTCAGGGCCGACAGCTGCAGCAAACGGAGATCAAACACATGATAGCCAGAGGCAGCCGCTAGCTCCAAGCTAACGCAACCCATGGTAACACAGCGATTTTAACAAGGGCACTCCATATGGAAAAAACAAGCAAGCAGTGTAAAGAAGTAACTGTGGCAGTGACTTATTACCTTGCTGAAGACATGATTCCCATTAAAACAGTGGAAAACGAGGGGTTTAAAAGACTCTTCAAAGTACTAGAGCCGCGTCACAAGCTGTGTTTTTATGTTTACATTCACTGCACATTTTGATAAAAATTGTCACTCTTCAAATTAAAACCTGTTCAGAAAGCTTAGCTGGCTTATGTCATTTTTTTTCTTTTAGAATTTTATATACATTTTAAATGTTTTATGTTTAACATGAGGAAAATGGTCAGAAATGTGCAAATTAGTCTTAAAACAATGTAAAAAAAGAATCATGATAAAATTATGATTGTGATTTTATTTTTTAAAAAATCGTCATATGATATTTATGGCATATTGCCCAACCCTAAGGTAATGTAACTATGAAAGAGTGAAATAAACTGGTCAATATATATATTAAATAAACTCAGTTTTAAACATAATGTGCTTAGTAGGGCTGGGCAATATGTCTGGAAAACTGTCACAATCTAAGTATTTCATATCAGTCATTATTGATAATCATTGATTTTGTTTTGAACATATTTGAAGACGAAATCAACCCAAACATATTTTTTTTTAAGAATATGTTCACAGCGGGCCCACTAGTTGAAACACGGCATTCTGTTATAATAAAATATTGTGTTTGAGGAATATAAGTTAAGCAGCAAAATCCACCCCTTTTTAGCCATCTCAGGGGGCGGCCATTTTGTCACTGTCGACTGAACTGCTCAGGGTTCAGGAAAAGACCAATCACGGCTCAGCTTCAGAAAACAGGTTAGCCGTGATTGGTCGTTACATTAACCTTCATTCAATGTTCATACAATCTAAGTGAACTAACCGTCTTAGGACTACTTGATCTTTTTGGCGGATCATTCATATTTTACTTGCTTGATTTTAACTTGAATGCGGTGCCGAGGATTGGATGCGGCTAACTGGCGCTAGCATGTCAAAGACAGGGAACTCCTTTACTTGTTCACCACGTTTCCATCCAGAGATGTTTAATCAGGCAATATTTTATCATAAGAGTTGTACTGAGTTGACTGGTCATTTGAACGAAGTTAGGCCGCTTGACGCAAGTATGGCGCACGGCAGTCACTGGGCGCATGCTCCGTTGAAATGTGACTGCAATCAATCAGTCAAGATTTCTGCAACTCTGTTGTAGTTCTAGACTCATTAAAGCTGCAGATACAGCAGCCTGCTTAAGATCACGGGCCATCATGTGCAAAGGGCTGTTCCAGTGCGTCATAACGTCCATAATTAGTTTGTCAGAATCTGATATCAGCACGTCTAAACGATAGCCAATCTCTAGGGCTTTGCATCTTGAATGATGTTGAAATTGACAAAATATTTTTTTTTGGCACAAATCACAGTGTAACAAAAACATGCACAATCATGGCAATACTGTTTTTTTCTCAAAAAGCTTAATTACTTAAAAAAAAAATTATATGAATTTTCTTTGTAATATTCTGTGGACATGTTTTTTTCTTCCTTTGCCCCCCATTTCTCTCTCTTGCTTCTCTCTCTCTTTCTCTCTCTCTCTCTCTCTCTACCTCCCTCCATCCCTCTTTCCGCTGTGTGTCTCGCTTCTCTCTCTTCCACACAGATATACTGCCAAAAGTGGAGCCGAGGATTGTTCTCGTGGGAGAGGCAAGCAAAAATGCTGAACTGGTCAAAGCCCTGCAGGTAAATACAGTCTTTAGTTAGCTTGAAGACTCAGTTTGTTCAGTTACTTTGTAGTTGTATAACTGAACCAAGCAAAACTGTCACTCAGTGAAAGATATTTTCTGTCCCCACATTGAGTTTCTCCACCCACTTTTTTTTTGTCAAATATTTTTGACATTTTTTACTTATGAGATGGGTACATTCGATCAGGAGACAATAATAAGAAAAACCTCCTTTTCAACAAGTACAAATCGGTGAAGCAAAGTTTGTCTCCACCAGAGTGAAAGAACATCAAAAGTAAATTGTCAAACTCTACCCAAACACACTGAACCAAACATTCACACCACACATTTCAGGTCGAGATAAAGAAAATAATAAATAAAATGAACAATACAATACAATACAATACAATCTTATTTATATAGCGCATTTCACAACAGCTACAGCTGTAACAAAGCACTTTACATATAACAACAAAATAGCTATAATGCAACAACTGAAATCAATAAATTAACACAAAACAATATGTACAATAGACATTGGAAAAACAGCCGATACTCCAAATGGTTCAAGTACAGCATCAGTTTTACGTTGGGTGCACCTTTTTAGGCGTTCAGGTAAAAATACCAGGGGAGTGGCAAGGGGTACAGTACTGTACTGCATTGGTGTTACAGTATTTTTTTCAACAGTTTCTGGTCCATTTTTGTTATATTGCACTGTATTTTGTTCATATACCTGTACTATATAGTGCAGTTTTTTTTTGATAAAATTTGTATTTTTTTGGTATTGTTCGTGTTGTTAACTTGTTACACATGTATTTTGTTTACATACTTGCACGTTTAAACAGGACATGTACCGTAGTCGTTTTCCACATAAGGAAATTCCATTATAAGGAAAGATTGGACAATGCAAATATGATTCCTTACTAGAGAATACTTAATGTATCCGCCTTTTGCAAAAATCCTGGGTACGTGTAGACAAGGCCTTAAACATTCTCCTGCTTATGTCATCCTCTGCCAATCTTTGACATCCATTTGCTTCTGGTTCTTTTTTTTTTTAACAGGCTGTACGAGTAATGGAGGTACCTGTGGTAAAGATAAGAGGAGCCGAATCATGTCCGGAAGAGAAAATGATGATAAAGTCCATTGTCAATATGGTACATTACAATGTTTTCATGAAACATTTCATGCATGAGTACTGATTCACACTGACAACATCCATTACTAAATGTGGCCAAGCCAAAAATGTTAAAATGAGTGTTCATTTTTCAATAATCTTACTTCTTCATATTGTATTTTTAGTTGTCATTAAGTTTTTATTGTATACCTTCAACTGTCTGAAGGCTGAGGCTATCCATTCATCCATCCATTATCCAAACCGCTTCTCCTCACAAGGGTCACGGGCGTGCTGGAGCCTGTCCCAGCTGTCTTTCGGGTAGTAGGGGGGGGACACCCTGTATTGGTTGCCAGCCAATCACAGGGCACACAGAGACAAACATTCACACTCACGATCATACCTAGGGACAATTTAGAATGTTCAGTTAACCGACCACACATGTTTTTGGAATGTGGGAGGAAACCGAAGTTCCCGGAGAAAACTCACGCAGGCACGGGGAGAATGTCCAAACTGCACACAGGAAGGTCGGGACCGGATTCGAACCAGTGACCTCTGCAATGTGAGGCTAACATGCTAACCAGTCGACCACCGTGCCACCCCCCACCAACTATGTAGCTGCCTAAACTTTTCATTTTAGCCTGGACCTGCCAAAAAATAACAATGCACCGTATTTTCCTGACTATAAGCCGCACCTATATATGTTGAAAGATTAGATATTTCTGCATTTACAGAGCAATTTTCAACTGTAAATGTACGTGTTTGTACATGAACAAATTATTTCTTAACAGTACCTTTTAACACGGCAGCAACTTTATTAAAACGGAACAGAACCAAGAGAAAATAAACAGTACTTATCTTCATTTCACTGCCCGCTGCCACTCCAGTTTGTCAGTTAACGTCCACTTTTTATTGGTCTACTTCCACATACCACCTACAGCCCCTGACAATAGTCTTGTCGCTTATCCATTTTGTAGAAGCAACAGTTTATAATCTGACTTTTAATTAATCCGTTAGTTTTAGAAATATCTCATACAAAAGCTCAAACCCTCCCAAATTCTTTTTAAAACACCAAAATAAATTTGCTTCACCGCAGAAAGATTGATCATTAATGAAAACAGAAAGGTCCGATTTTGGCAAGACAAACGTTTTGTTGTCTACAGAGTCATGCGAAAATTGAACAAATAATTTACTTCGAATACAAAATGATGTTGCATAACATTAGTGAATGAAGTCCTGGTGCTGTGAGATCCATATTTAATATGCTGTATGACTTCCAAGAGTCATTCGGCAATGAGTCACAAATTGATTAATGAAGTCATCTGGAATAGCAAAGAAAGCAGTCTTTATGTGGCTCTCAGAGTTCATCAAGATTCTTTGGTTTCGTCTTTTATGCTTCCCCTTGCATTCTAACGCAGACATGCTCAATGATGTTCATATCTGATGATTGGGATGTCCAGTCTTAGAGGACCTTGATCTTCTTCGCTTTAAGGAACTTTGATGTAGAGATGGACATATGCGATGGTGCACCATCCTATTGCAAAATTTGACCTCTTTCATTCTTGGGAATGTAAATGGAGCCCATACTTCTTGATATTTTCGGTTTTTGATATTGCCTTCCACCCGACAAATCTCTCGCACATCCCCATACTGAATGTAACCCTAGACCATGATTTTTCTGCCACCAAACTTAACTTTTTGGGGGGAATCTCGGATCCATACGGGCTCTAGTAGGTCTTTTGCAATATTTGCGGCAACTGTGATCTAATTCAACTGATGATTCGTCTTAAAAATCCACCTTGTGCCACATCCTTTTAGCAAGCTGCGGTCCTCGGCAAATATCACACGTTTTTAACTTCTTTTTTAGTGCTGGTTTCTGGACACTGATTTGACCATGTAGGCCATTCAGAGCCAGAAATCTACAAACTGTTCGGGTTGACACGGGGACTTGATGTGACCAAGCCTGGTAGAGCTCTGCTGCAGTAGAAAAAGGGCTGGCCTTGGATTTTTGGGCCAACAAACGGTCCTCCTGAGCAGTTATCTTGTGAGGTCTGCCATACCTAGGCTTGTCCAAAACCTCTCCAGTCTCTTCCAATATTTTTCTTATTCTTTGTACATGATACTGAGACACATTGAAGGTGTCAGCTACCTCAACAGTGGCTTTGGTCTTCAGTCCCTTGATAGTCAATGCTTTAGTCTCTGGGTGAATCTTAGTCATGTTGTTGTTATAGGTCAAGTTGCAGTTGTTATGAAGGTCTGGTGTGCTGTTGTTCTTTTCATATATACCCACTAATTGATTGATCAACTATTGACCAAATGTGAGCCTGTAATCTAGGATTGGGTGCATATGACAAGGTTACAAGACTTTTGTCTTTTCAAAAACTGACTCAGTGGGCTTTAGCAAGCTGTGAACGGTAAAATGTTTTTCAGCAGTTACATTTGGAACCAAAAAATTATTTCAAAAGCTGTTGGGATTGAAATGAGCCATTTCTTGTTTAAAAAAATGATTTGAAATATATTTGAGGGGCACTTAAAGTCAACTTTTACCCAAGTGACAGGACTTTTGTCAGGGACTGTACTTCATAACCTAGTGCATAGCACCTGTTGAACTCCTCCACCTGCGGTCACATCCTGTGAATGTCAATTGTATTGGATTGTAATTCCGGTTAGACCGCTCGTAGTGGTGGAAGAAAAATTCACAGATTAACCGCAACTCTATATAAACTGCATGGTTCAAAACGTAGAAAAAAGTAGTGGCTTATAGTCCCAAAAAATACGATAAATGTAATATTTACCATTAGATAAATCAAATGCACTCGAGCAGAATCCCCCCTTTCTATGTTTTTGCTTATACTATAGGCAGAGCTGGGCAGTCTGTCCTCGGGCCGGACCAGTCTGACCCTCCGTCCAGGCCGGACGCCCATTTTTGGGGCGGGGGGTCTGAGGGTGACAAGTTTTAAAAAAGGGCTGGGATAAGCAGGGCTTCAGGTGGATTTTAGTCCGGCCCAGTAATCGGCCCTCGTGCGTGACGTGCTCATGAGGTGGCCAAAAGTTCATCTCATACCTACTCTGCGAAATGGGCAAATGACAATAATCACTGTCACGGTTTCATAAAATAAAATGCAAATCATAGACAGAAAATACAAGCAGGAACAAACCTATGTAAAAAGAAGCGAATAAACTGCAAAAAAATAAGTCACTGTGCTTTTTAGATATGATTTAATGAACTTAGTGCCATCAATTTCCATATGTAAAACGTAGTGATTCTGATTGGCTGTTCATAATCAAAATGCAAATCATCTGCCGGTGACAAATGACGTCACGCTACGGCACCATCCATCGGACAAACTACACTAGACGCCATTATTAAAGTCTGATGCGCTCGTTTCTTATTTACCTTTTTTTTTTTTTATCAAATCACCTCGACATTTTGTCTACATGGAGTAAAAGAAAATTAGAACTAACTGAACTTTCAATTATTATAAATAGAAAAAATAACAATGAAAAAGGAAAAAACATTTAGTCAGGTCAGTTTTGACTTCAATACATATTTTTGCTTTTATTACACATGCCCTGTCTGTGTGTTTCTATCTATCTATCTATCTATCTTGTTAGACCAATTATCGATTATATGTTATGCATCACTATTATTTGTGTGTAAATGGAAAATGGACTGTCACTTGTATAGCGCTTTTCTACCTTTGGTACTCAAAGCGCTTCACACTGAACCTCATCTACCTCCTGATGACGCAGCGTCAGGAGCAACTGGGGGTTCAGTGTCTTGCTCAACGATACTTCAACATGGTCACAATGGCCGGGGATTGAACCCACAACCTACCAGTTGGGAAAGGACCACTCTACCACTGAGCCATGCCGCCCCCAGTGTGTAAATTAATTTGAGAATAATGCTAATTTCATTTGTGGTTTACAGTCTGTGATTATTTATTTACTGGACAAAATATCAGTTCCAATATTTATATTTAAAAAATAAATCTTATTGATACAAATATTGATCAAAGGTAGTGATGTCCCACCAAACCATAGAGTTGAAACGTTTAATATTATAGACCACACTATATAGTTAAATATGCTCATAAGTTAACTTTACCAGCTAGAGTATGGCAGCAAATTTTTTACTTAGGTTTGTTCTTGCTTGTATTTTGTGTCTATGATTTGCATTTTATTTTATGAAACCGTGACAGTGATTATTGTCACAAACAATAACTTCTCAGCCCTCATGGTTATTGTCAATGGTATAAAGACAATCGAATCGCATGGCAGAGAATTGACTCGCGCACTCACGTTGACACGTGAAGCTCCAAGTGCGACAGGAACTTTTTAAGTATTGCTGGAAGTAATAGCTTATGATCAAGTGATGTTAAAAACAGATCTACTTGTTAAATGTAAAATAGAGATGTCAACATATGTATTATAGTCCCGAAGTTTGTAACGCGTTAACCAACTCAGTAACTGTAATAATACCAAAAAATCGGAGTAACAAGTTACATTTCGTCGTTACTGCCTAAATGTAATATATTACTGTACTGCGTTACTTTTGTAACGCGTTACCCCAATACTGTTCACTAGTATGCATAATTTAAAAGTAGTAAATTGATCTACACAATCAAAATGTGGTATGCACTTGTAACAAAAAATACCTTTTTTTTTGCACTATAACTTGCAACTTGTATATTGCAACAAACTAAATTATAGGTTTTATTGTTAAGTTATGCCGATGAGTGGCACATATGTCGATTTATGTGTTGAGTGCTGATATTTCCTAGTTCATGAATGCATCACTCTGTTCGCGAGTAAAGAGAGAGAGCGAGAAAGAGAGAAACAGAGAGCAAGCGTGTGCTTCCTGCTTCGATGTCCACCACGGGCACAAACACAGAGAGTTTTGGTTGTTAATAAACACGAGTTTACTGAATAATGGCTGCTTAATCCATAGAAGATGCTACGATGTGTTAGCATACCAAATAGGACATTGTGTTACAGCGTTACATCAAACACACACCGTAATGTGTGTATGCTAACTGCAGTTAGCTTCTAGACACAATTGTGCCTATGTCAGATTTGAAATCAGGCATAAGCCATATCTTGCTTCCTTTTTTTAAAATGATCCGGCATCCCCATCGTGCTGGCATGGAAGGCAGGTTTGCATTGTATTGAGTATATTTGGTGGAATGTGCCGTAACTTTTGGACTCGGTTGCCAACATGAATTAGCCCTGACACTACTTTACCCACAATGCTTCTGTTTACATCAGCTAGGACCCGGATTACCACCACTGTGCATGTGCATTGCAGATAGGGAAAACATCCAGCGGGAGAAGAGCGAGATGCAGCAGTCTCGAGAGAAAAAGAATGTACCAAATTAATAGATATATAAATAAACGACGCGTCGACGATTAAAATTAATTGTCAACGATTTTGATCGTCGACATCATTGTGATTAGTTGACTAATCTTGGCAGCCCTAGTTCAAACAGACCACTACAAGAAAGTAAAACCCAGATAGGAATGCAGGTGGTGACAATAACAAACACAAAGTGGTCAAACAGACCACTGCAGTTTGGTCCAACTGCTCTCTTGAGATAAGGGTTCATGTGTCGTGCTCTGCTTTCTTCAGAGACAACTTCAATCTTACATGACACAAACAAGTTTACACTGTTGATTAAATGCTTTGCAACACCTTAAGAGTAAATATGAGATAACTTAAGTACAATTATTCTAACATTTACCCCGTTTATCACATATTTGCTCAAATTCTCATATCACCTTACATCGTACTTGAATACACTTTGTGGTGCAACCTGGACACATTGTCAGTGATGTTTCCGGGGTCATAGGTTGTTTCGGGTCTTACATCAGACACCCTCACCCGGGCGACCCATCTGGGGGTGGTCAGGCCCCGACTTGTGTCCAGGTAGTGCACTATGCCACGTGTCCCCCTCCTTAGCCAGAGCCACTGTGAAGCCTTTTCAGCAGCATCCAGGATATTCTTGATGTCTCTTCGTCTGTGCAGTCTGCAAATCCCTTAGAGTCCCAGGACCCCGTGTAGAGACTGTCCTGTGAAGCCCCTGTAGCCCACTTTGATCTGCTCACAGCAGGCCTTCCATCCATTCCACCGACACTCCACTACGAGGTCTGCGTATTTGGTCCTCTTCTCTTCTGGGCTTCCTCTACTCGATCTTCCCAGGGGACAGTCAATTCATGCAGCACCACCTGCTTGCTTGCTGCGGATATCAAGACCATATCTGGTCGAAGTGATGTAGGAAGCAATGGTGTCCGGGAATCTCAACTGTCTCCCTAGGTCGACCAGGAGCTGCCAGTCTCTTGCTGTCGCGAGCAGGCCCACTTGGGTCTTAACGCGTGGTTCATGCTTCTCACCTGCTCAGACGAAGGCAATTGTGGTCTTGGATGGGTGTTGCTGTTTGATGATGTTGATACCTGAGCGGATGGCATCTGCTACTGCCTTCAGGACCTGGTCATGGCGCCAATGATAACGCCCATCTCCCAAGGCCTTTGGGTAGCTGCTCAGGATATGCACTAATGATCCCCTTCTCTGGCAGAGTTGGCAAGCAGGTGAGTCTACCAGCCCCCAGGTGAACAGGTTGACAGGGCTAGGGAGTATGTCATACACTGACTGGACCAAGAACTTGAAATGGTGTAGCCATTCCAGAGATCTGCCCAGGTGATCCTGCGGCCAGCTATTTGTTCCCAATTGGTCCAGGCTCCCCGCTTGGACATGCCAACTACTCTGCTGAAGCGAGCTTCCTCCACCTCGGCTTGCACCTCGTCCTGGATGAGCCTCCACTTCTCCTTTCCCCTGGCCTTGGTGTAGCATGGCTTAGGATTGCTCCCAAGCCCACCGGCCAGTAGCCACTGTGCCACTTCTTTCCTGTTCTGACCTCCACCCCTGCTGAGGAGACCTTGGTGTCAGCTGAGTCTATGTAGAGCAGGACTTCTTTGACTCTGGTGACCTTGAACTCCTCTGACAGACTGCTGAAAGGAAGCTTTAGCTTGATGTTATGACCAAAGAGAGCAATGCTGCTAAGGCTTTGTGTCAGGCCCAGCCACCTGCTCAGGAATTGTCTGACCTTCCGCTCAAATCCCTCCACGGCAGCAATTGTGACTTCATAAACTAGCAGTGATCAGACTAGACGAGGGAGGATGCCATGCTGGTAAATCCAGGCTTTAAACTTTCCAGGACGTCCTGATATACGAGTCCACTACCGAGAGCCATGTGTTGAGGTCATCGCTGGTGCCTTGCCGTACAGCGGAGTCCTTCAGGTTACCAGTAAAGAGCTTGCTCAGACTCTTCACTGGCTTTTCTGACACTACATCAATCACTTCTGTCATTTTCAACTGTAGGATTATTTTTATGAAAACAAATACATTTACACTCAGAGAAACTCCTTTATTTGGATTGGTGTCTGTTAAAGGGACACTTGGGTGAGTTTAACATTGGTACTTATATAATAGGTTTGCATATAAAAATGACATTAGTACTAAAATGCCCACCTCAAAAGACTCTGTAGTGATTTAAGGTCTTTTTTTTTGTGATTAGGTTTCCCCGCCCCCAAAAGGGGCGTGGCTTGTTATGTTTTCGGTCTCAGCGGTCTACGTCACGCGAGGAAGGCATGCGTGGTAATATTGCTCGCTTTGTCAGGTCTGTTGTCTAAAACGGTGACCGATCGCCACCAAACTGCAAATGCACATTACTACTCTTGTCTACTTCAATCAGTGAAAGTATAAAAGTGTTCTGCAGAATAGTTAGGAGTTATTGACATAAAACGTGATCTCATCATGATCACCTCCACAAAATCAAAAATACCGTGGCTATCGCTCCTCTACTTTCACTAGCTGAAGCGAACAAGAGCACACAAACCCCGACTGGTTATATATTTCGGACATGTAGCGACGCTAAACTCAGGAGGGAGAGAGACGGCGGCTTACAGCAGCAGCAGGCTGATTGAAGCTTTACGTCCCCTTCTTCCCTCCACGGCTAAAGGTACGACAATGGGACAGCTAATAGCAACAACTAGCTTCAGGTCGTTAAAACAAAAGGCGTTAGAACAACAACATTAGCTCCTTAATGTCCACCCAGCGTGTGGAGGTGAAGATGAGCCTTTGTCTTCATGTCGCC
This sequence comes from Filicampus tigris, assembly GCF_054856515.1. Classification (NCBI taxonomy): domain Eukaryota; kingdom Metazoa; phylum Chordata; class Actinopteri; order Syngnathiformes; family Syngnathidae; genus Filicampus; species Filicampus tigris. The sequence goes on along the minus strand of NC_141228.1, from coordinate 621,667 downwards.
TCGCAAGCAGTCGCGTGCGGTGGCCCTGCTTGATTGCTTGCAGCCGCCACCTTCTGCCTGAGTGAAGCGGCGTGAGAGTGACGAAAGCCCTCATCGAACATAAAGTTCCAGCGAGGCTGACTATACAGCCGAGTGTGGCCGCATTGGAACATGCCATTTTGGCGGTCACCTTCCAAATTGGACGGCGCGTTGTAAGTAAAAAAACTGGGGCCATTCATAAATGTGCACGTCTACTCATTTCCACTTCAGTCTCTGTAAATATCCTGACTGGTGTTTAATGCCTCGCCCGTCCTAACCGTGATCAGCAAAGAAGCATTTTTTTTTTTTTTTTTTTTTGAAGCAAAGAAGCAGTGATTTTTTTTTTTTTTTTTTTTGAGCAAAGAAGCAGTGTGCGCGCATCCCAGCCTAAATCTATGTAGCTCTGCTGACTTCCACATTTCCTCATTCTCATATAAATCAGCCACTGAGAGGTTAATCCTTTTGATATGTTGAAGTGGGCATTAGTAGAGATGGCCACATAAATTTTGGTGCCAATTGATCGCCGTTTTTGGACGTTATAAGCAATAAAAGTAGTTTGTTCTTCACTGTTCACACTGCTCCCATCTTGTTGTCAGTATTAATTCACCTCCCTTGTCTGGGTTTCAGCAGAAATGACCTTTTTACAATCTGACAGATGTATCCAAGATGACCTTTCTGCTATTTTTACAGCTGTGGGAGTTGCTTAAAATACTTGAAACGGCCTTCCCACTTGGGCGAATACCAGTGTTTCTTTTTCACACTTTTTTTAGTCTTTTTATTTTTCTATTCATCCTTTCTACAAATCCAGCGCTTTGAAGGTGGTAAGCACAATAATTCTTTAGATCAAAGTGAAACATCACTCCTACCTTTTTCACAATTTGGTTAACAAAACGAGCACCATTATCACTATATATATTTTTTCCAGAATACCATATCCAGGAATGCGTACCTGTACACACTAGTGGTGCAGTGGAGCGAATCATCTTTGATTGGTAAGGATCAAGCATCGGTTGGGCACGATCCGCAGAATGGTTGGTGAAAAAAACTAAAAAAGGCTAACTTCAAAATAAACCTTACCAAATAATACATTGGCTCATTAATGCCAATGCAATAGCCTTAGTGAACTTTTACTTTGAAATTGACTGGCGTGGTGGCGTAACGGCTAACTTTACTTCCGTTTTCGACTTATCGGCAGTTTTAACGCTTGCTACCAACACCAACACAACATCGCTAATTTAGGACACAAACAAACCGCCGGTTAATTACGCTGTCATTGTATGATACGGCATAAGTCTCCGGCGTTAGTGGCTAGCATCTGTTATCATTAGCTGGTAGTTCAACAGCTGCTTCTCAATGGCTTGCTTTTTTGTTGTTGTTTTTAAACTTCTTTTTTCTTATTGTGGCCCTAGATTACTTTTTAATGTGCTGTCAATGTTTTAAGAAAGGTGCCTTAAAGCGGAAGTCAACGCAAACATTTTTTTCAAGAATATATTTTATGCAAGCCCACTAGTTGAAACAGGGCATTCTGATAAATATTGCGTTTGTGGAATAAGTGTTAATCCACTCGTTTTTAGCCATCTCTGTGGCCATTTTGTCTTCTGTTGACTGAAAATGACATCACAACTTCTCACAACGACCAATCACGGCTGAGATTCAGAGAACAGGTCAGCTGTGATTGGTCGTTGTAAGCAGTTCTGGTGTCATTTTCAGTCGACAGAAGACAAAATGGCCACCCCCAGAGATGGCTAAAAGCAAGTGCATTTTGCTACTTACTTATATTTCACAAACGCAAAATTAATCAGAATGCCGTGTTTCAACTAGTGGGCCTGCGGGGAACATATTCTTGAAAAAAATATGCTTGAGTTGACTTGCGCTTTAAATTGCAATTCAAGTCTTTTTCATTATGAAAAAAAAAAGGAAATTAAACTTTGTCTTAATTTAGAACAACACATTTGCCTAATAATTGTAAGAAAACATTCAGCTAAAATGTCTGGCAGGATACCTTGAAATGTATACACTGTACCACTTACAAATTGTGTTAAATTGTGTTCTTAAATCCTAAACGGCCATGTTAGACATCAGGAGTTGATTTTTTATTTATTTATTTATTTATTTTTTGATGGGCAAAAGCGTTTTATAAATTAAAGACAAAGTTCTATTTAACTTTTTTTTTTTTCTCATACAAAAAAAATGATCCGATCCGTGACTCAAAATCCATGACCGATCCGAACCGTGATTTATGTAATCCGTCGGCCCACTAGTGAGTACCAAAGACAATCTCCTGGTACTCTTGCGAGTACCGCATGAAAAAAATTATGTGCACCCCTGTATATCCATATTTTTTCACTTTGGTTTAATTTAGTGCTGTCAAATTTACCGCGTTAACGGGCGATAATCAAATGTTGTAATTGACCGCGTCAAAATATTTGACGCATTTAATGCATGCGCAGAATGACCGCCGATGCATAATCCCACTCAGAACTGCACAGTGAGCAGTAGAGCGGATGCGTGTCACCCGCCGGAGTATAAAGAAGCATTTCGAAAGAATTGGTTTGCCTCAGAGATTGAGGATGAGTAGAGAAGAGGGCTGTCTTGTTTTGTGTTCATAAAGTCAGTTTAACCCATTAAGCCCGGGACTGCATAACCGCGTTTCTAGCACTAGAGCCGGGAGCGCTGTTGCGTCTTTCTACCTTTCAAACTGGGAGAGCGGATACGTCGCTGTCCTTTTTTAATCCAATTCTCCGTCTCTTAGCCAACTTAATGCATCCGAATATACACGTGACGATGTCGCGAGACCGCGCAGGATGTCGTGGAATTTTTTCGAGCCGTAGGTAGGCTAATGGCGGACGCCGTCGATCGCCGGGAGCTCTGATTAAAGTAACGGCAGTGATGGATAGACGATGTGCACGAGCAGTGGAACCAGTCGAACGTAATATGATATGGGTTGTAGTATGTTTGTCAAAAATATCGATACTTCGGTACTTGCTCCTAAACATTTTGAACGGATACAATACTAGCTTGCTGCGGCATCGATATTACCGATACCACACCACTGACTTCGATACCGACAGCACTTTGCCAACGTCTGCTCCTAATGGTCTGCTGCTCCAGCACACACTGCCGAAGCCTGCCCCGTGCACCCCTCCCTCCCTGCTCTGCCGAGTACAGACTGCTTGTTGACTCCCTAGTTAGCCGCGCGCATTAGCTACAAACAAAGTACGACTGATTAAAAAAAAAAAGGTTAGCCACGTGTTCAATAGCATTTTTTCAGTAACAGCTGCATTATTGTGTTGTCTTGAACTTCTCAAAAATAAAGCTCTTGTGAAAAATAATACTAGATAATAATGCAAAAAAATGTATTCAAATAAATACTCGTTAAAAACAGCGCTTTGAGTAATCCATGGTAAAGTTCACAAAACACATTGGTGTTGCACAGTATGGTTATTTCTTTGCACTAGTTCAGACAATTTACAGATTAATAATTGTTCTTTTGTGCGTCTTTTATTCTTTGCACTACTTCTTCCTTTGTTTTGCACTACCCCAGGCTCAGACAACTTAAAATGTGTCATTGGTTCCAGGCATTGACTATACAGAGGGTTGTCAAAGTTAAATACTGAAGTTGTAATTTTTTTTTGCACTACCTGTTAAAAAAACTATTGTATTAATGATAATTTAATTTATTTGCGATAAATGTTTTACAGTATATATATATATATATATATATATATATATTATATATATATATATATATATATATATATATATATATATATATATATATAAAAAGCCTGTGCTTTAATTTGTTCCTTGCGGTCTCGAAATGGTATCGAGTATCGATACTGAACTGGGTATAGATATCGAAGTTGAAATTCTAGTATCGTGACAAGCCTAGTTTGTAGATAATTACAATATTGACATCTTTGTAACAGAATAGAGGATGGTAATTACCACTCGATTTAAAAAAAATAAAATAAAATAGTGCTTCTCTTGCACTGAGACGTTATTTTTATATCTTCGATTGAAACAGTAAATAATAATAAATTCTGCCTGTGAGAAAGACTCGTCCAAGCTCTTTAATTATTTTGTAATTATGTTTCTGTGTGCTACAGGGGCAGATATATTATTTATTTTGTAAGTTGAATTTCAGAGAGAACTTCAGGATTTCAAGTGTAATTCCAAAGGCGACCTTATGTTTTGGGGAGCTGTTGAGAAAGGCGCTTTAGGCCTTAATGGGTTAAAGGAGGAATGCACAACGTGCTGATACCAACGACAGCATAGCACAGCATAACGTCAAATGAGCCAATCAAATTCGTGTGCGCTTCAGGGACCACTCGGAAAACATAAACTCTAAGAATATGAAGAGGCATTTCGACAAGATGGCAGCTTTAAATCTCAGAAATGTGAGTAAATTGGTTTGCCTCAGTGACTGAGGCTCGCATGCACTCCCCTCAAGCAAGCCGTACGATGCATTCATTAACCTCGGAAATAAAACAACTTGGCAAGACACAAATTTGACCACAACACAGATAACCCAATTCGTGACACTATTTCTGTAACATGTTTCTTTGCATCTATGTTTTCCAACCCCTGGCTGTTGTTACAACGAACATTACCGCTACTTTTGCGAGGATCGTCCTTCGGTCGTCTACATGCCGACTCAAGACTTAACCTCACTTTTCGTGGCTTTCAGAGTCGGATTGTGATGAAAAGTTATTCGGAGTAAAACACGCTTTATTAAGAAATCTCACCTTGTTTTATTAATAGTAATTGTTGGCATTTGATAAATTCATTGAGTTTCGATGTAGGGCTGAGATGTCCCACACGGTGAGCAGGCATTGAACGCTCCTCCAGCGCTAAGTGTTGACAGCGAGAGACGTGCTTTCTTTTCTTTCTCCTCCTTCGACACAGCTCGTAGTCTGTTCGTGCCAGCAAACTCAGTAGTTGCAGATTTCCCGTGTTTCACCACGTTTGTTGTTGTGTGTAAATGTTAAAAGGTGAGTTTAATAAGTCAGGTTCGTGTCAGGAAACTGCTGTACATAATTGCCTAGATATGCTTTCGTGAGTGATGTCACGTTGATGATCACTAGTTAGTTATTTCGGTTAGTAAGCTTACTATTCTAATGATGAAACTTGTGAATGTGTATTGTATGTATTGTTTGGCTGTTTAGTTGCTTCATACAGATAATTTTAATGTTTAGGCATATTGTTAACTAATGGATCCACATTGGTTGATGTTGCTAGGTTATTCTTTGTGTTGTTGCAGACCACAGTAAATAGACATGTCAAGTGGAATACGGGCCTGTGTTCTCTGACAGGAGCACCCACATCCATACCTTGCCACTCTAAAATAGAGTCAGCTGGAGACATCATACCAATCATGATCCTATCGGTTTTACTTCACATTATGTACAGTTAATACAATCTTGCAGCCCGAGTCAACTAGAAAATTGTTTCCAGTTTGGCAGGAGAAACGCAAACGTTCCACTGATATTGTTTCACAAGACGGGCAGTGGCTTCTTCTCGGGTCATTAGCGGAAGTGACGTACGAGCTGCCTCGCAAAAGTAGCAGCATTATTTTTAATCTCTTGACAGCCCTAGTTAATTTTTTTTTTTTTTTTTTTTTAGTTTTTTACTACTTTGTTGTGTGTGTACTAGGGATGTTCCGATCAGGTTTTATGACACCTATTCCAATCACATGGAATATCTAGATTTATTGATGGTGACTGCTATTATGCAATATTATCTGAAAAAAAAGTTTTATTTTTATTTTTTTAATTTTACATTTTATATCGTGCATTCTGGTGAATTTTCAGAGTAAAAATTGTTTCCACATTACTCACTAACATTACTCAATTGTGTGTATAAAAATGTTTTTCATTTTGTGCTGATGTACATGTTCTTTGTACATAAGTCAATATTTTCCCCATATTTTTGTCAGAGACTTAACTGCTTCAAACAGAGACTGGGGGCTCAGCGGTATGGCTTGAAATACATATCATGGTATTATTTGAATCTTTTGGTCCTAACAGTAATGGTGAGTGTAAAAATCACAACAAGAATATTTGTGATTGGGTTATTTATGCCGTTGGCGAGTTCCGGCCGGTGTTAGAACGTGTGCTAAATTGCTTGTGTAGCCCTCGCCTTATTTTTTGTCTAGATACGTGTTGATTGGAATACAACATTTCTGTTCATAACTGCTGGATCTCCACCCTTACATGGTTCTAGTCACGCTTAAGTAAAAAGTCTACTGTACACTAAAGCACTTATTTTGCTATTCTCGACTCTGCATTTCTCTTTAGTGATTAGCACACTCAGCGACCCCTCGTTCGCCTCCGAGGTGAAAACGCTACTTGTTAGTGGGGTCGTTTATTTGTCTCAAGGGAGGATATGATGCGCAGCATGCAGCTCGTTGCTGCTTTGCACGGACGTATAGTACAAATAAAGACCGGGCAGCTTCAGGGCAAGATAGCTTAGCGCTTAGCATTCAAGCAGCCACGAACGAAATGACTTGTGGGAGTACGGGCGACAGCGTGAAGTAGGACAACGCTTTTTTAAAAAAAGATTTAACCAGATCGGCGCTGGACCTGCCTGCAGGAGTAGGCCACTAATGGTGGTGGCATTGGTGGCGAATCAACCTTACATGCGGTATCTACGGTCGCGACCCATTTTGTTTTTTTTAGAGGGGGGATTTTATTTAATTTTAAAAATATTTTTATTAAATTCTCTTAAACCTCTTGGGCGGCACGCCCAAGTATTAACATGGCGTGGGAAACACTGCAAAGCCTTTTATTGCGATCAAAACATCCGATCACCCGCAGCTCATGCTTCGCAGCCTTGTGTTGCATCCCTCCCCTCTGCTCGCAGCCGAGGCGCTGTTGTGTTAGGGAGCCTTTCTGGCGGCGCGTTTCAATTGGAGTCAATGTAGCTTGCGCGGGCGGGCGCCTTTGCGTGCAGGGCGGCGCGAGTGATGCTTTTGGACGGAGGGACGTCGTAGCGTATTAAACAAATCAACTTTCTTGCCATTTCGTTTCGCCAAGCATGAGCTGCGGGTGATCTGATGTTAATCTGGCAATAAAAGGCTTTGATAGAATATTCCGATCATGTCATTTTTCACAAAAATCGGCCGATCATGATTGGTACCCGATCGATCGGAGCATCCCTAGTGTGTACCCCACACGGCTATTGCTTGAGGGACTAACACTGCCTCAAGCAACAGGGTGAGAAGCTCTGCATGTGTCACTGGATTTCCGGTTGATGATTTCATTCCTCTATTCTTCCAATATTGTGCAAAGGTGTGCACTGTGGCAAATGCATATTAACTATCTGTGTAACATCTAACATCTTTTCCTCTCATTATTTTACATGCTTCTGTTAATGTAACTAGTTGAGCTGCTTGTGCTGAATACTTTGGCGGCAATTGTCCTATTCACTTTTTTTTTTTTTTTTTTATGCCACTAGAATACCGACAACATAAATAAAATCTGACTTCCACATGGAGAATCAAATGTGCCCAAACAACGGCTAGTTTCTTTGGAGAATATTGTGAGCCTTTCACAACATCTTTGGAGTATTTGTGTATCTTTTCCTTCAAATGTAAATGCGAAAGTGAATATAGTGGAGAATGTGTTACTCAAATCCACAAATGAAAATATTTTTACTTCAGGCTGCAAATTGTTTAACAGTGTGTATGGATTTGGTACAATATCCACATCTTCAATATTTTTCTAAAGTCTGTTCTTTTCCAAGGTCTTGGCTCCCAGTCTGGAGTTGTAGTTTTTTGCCCATTAGCTACCATAAGGCCTAAATTTACCCATGTCGCTCATGTTTGATTTTCATTATTTGTATGGTTGCTAAACAACTTTTCTGCCCCATCACTCAAGTGGTTGCTGTGCACTGCACTGGTATCATTCTAATACAAATACAGTAACTCCCAATTTCAGCACCTCATGCTCCTATTTGTCGTAAGACCATGGTTCTCCTTATATCTCAATGTGATATGCACCACATCCAAAATCCAATAAAATCGTGGAGTCCCATGGCCCTCACGCGCACATATGTGGCTTCCTTTTTCCAGTCTTTTTGCCATCATTCCATCTTAGCATGGAACCACTGCAATGTTCAATGCAATCATTAAGTCTCTACTAAATAAATTTACTGGACACTGCGAAGCCACTACTAAAGGTGTTCTTGATTTCCCGTTTATGGATCATAAACAGCCAGTGGTTTTCTCAGTATATCTGTTTATTGCTCCACTAGCAGCTCTGATCATGATTTTCTCTCTGGACATCTACATTGTGTGTGTGTATGCGACTCTCTCTTTTCACTGTCTACATCAGTGTTTTTCTAACTTTTTTGAGTCAAGGCACATTTCTTTCATTGAAAAAAATCCCGTGGCACAACACCATCTGAAATTGTGGAAAAAAAAGCTTATTTTAACAATGTTAGTATTATATTGTTTATATTAACATTTTTTTAACATTGAAGAATGACATTATATTATAACGTCTTGAATAGGAATTGTAATCGTAGAAGGCCAGAAAAGTTTCGTTCCGGTAGGCGTCCAGGAGGCCTGACGAGAGGGTCTTGGTCTTGGCAGGACCAGTTTGGTGGGTGACCTGGACGCCAGACGAGAGAATCTTGGCGCGGCCAATCCAGTGGCTGTCACGAAGTCCAGACAAGATGTTCTTGACGGGGCCTGTCAGGTGGGCGACCCGGAGGCCAGATGAGAGGTTCTTGGCGGTGCCAGGTCCGTGGGCGTCCAGGAAGCCTGATGAGAGGGTCTCAGCAGGACCAGTCTGGTGGGTCACCTGGGGGCCGGACGAGAGAATCTTGGCGAGGCCAGTCAGGTGGGCGACCAGAGGGTCACACAGGGGATGAAGGCAGCCTCAGGCCTTGCGCCGCCGTAGCAGAATTCAAGGGCAGCCGCAGAGGTTGCCACGCCGTAGCAGAGTCAGAGGGCAGCCGAAGGCCTTGCGCCGCCACAGCAGAATCCATGGGCTGCTGTAGAGGTTGCGCCGCCAGAGCAGAGTCAGAACCTGGTGGTGCTGAGGCGCCGGGAAGGGGGCCTGGCACTGTAGAGGAGCCGGCATGGGAGCCTGTAGTTGCCGAGGTGCTGGGAAGGGGGCCTGGCACTGCCAAGGCATCGGGACGGTGGCCTGCATTTGCTGGGGTTCTGGGAAGGGGGCCTGGCACTGCAGTGGAAGCCCATGGCAGCCTGTAGTTGCTGAGGTGCTGGAAAGGGGGCCTGAGACTGCCGAGGCACCGGGACGGGGACCAGCATTTGCCGAGGCACCGAGAAGTGGGCCTGGCACTGCTGAGTAGCTGGCATGGGAGTCTGTAGTTGCCGAGGTTCCGGCAAGGGGGCCTGGCACTGCGCCGGCATTTGCTGAGGCACCGGGAAGTGGGTCTGGCTCTGCCGGAAAGGCGGCACGGGGCACTGCCTCATCAGCCTGCCACCATAGAGTTTGGGACGCACACGAGACACGAGGGGGTGGGAGTACAAATAGTGAGGAAGGTAAACTTGAAGAAACAGGATTAACGGGACTAGGTGAAGTAGTACCCAGTGAACGAGGTACCGAAAAAGGTGGGGAGTGTAGTGTCTTGGGTATAGTTTCGTAAAGACGTGACTTGGACAAGGCTGAGGAGGAACCTGAATTTCTACTTGGATGCCTACGTTGGCCACCCCGCGGGGGTCCCGTGTAAATGGCCAACCGGGCACCCAAAGAAGATTATGAAGGGAAAGGTTCAGGGGTGGACACTAACTGTACATGTTCGGAATGACGCGACTTGGAAAAAGCGGACTTCCGGGAGGAACCCGAACCTCTACTCGGGCCTACGTTGGCCACCCCACGGGGGTCCCGTGCAAGTGGCAAAACGGGCGCCCAAGCCAAGGTCTGATGGGAAGGGTTCTGGAGTCGACACTAAGGGAACATCAACAGAAAAACGTAACAAAAACTGACAAGAGCTTGAATAAGGACTGGGTAAGGGACCGGCAAAACCAAAATCAGTGTCAAAATCTGAATCGGAAACTAAAGGATCATCATCGAAAAAATGTGATTAAAAACTGACAAGGCCTTGAAAAATGACTGGGGAAGGGCCCAGAAACCCCCAAATCAGTGTCAAAATCTGAATCGAAACTAAGGGATGATCATTGGAAAAAATGTGACAAAAACTGACAAGTGTTTGAAAAACCAGGAAGCCCAAAATCAATGTCAGAATCAGAAAGGAGATTAACCAAATCATGGCCATCTTCACAGTCAGAAAAATCTGAGTCTAAAAACAAAACATTGGCTGTTAAACTAGAAAAGGGATGTGCAAAACTACGACAAGTAGATGGCAAAAATGTGAGAGATGTGGAAGAAAAGACAGAGCTTACACGAACGGTGTGGGCGTGGTCGGCAGGCTGAGGGCGATGGGAGGCAGACCGGGACTTGCGACGGCCTGAGCGACCCATCGTGGAGGAGCGACACGAGATGTTCCCAGTGAAAAGGCAAAGCAGCCGCCACTAAGAATCACACCCTGATTGGAGGTGGAGGGATAGTTAGGAGCAGGTGGTGACGTCTTCGTCTTGAAGGCTTGTGTCTTGAGTCTGCTGGGTCCGCGACTGTTCAGTACCTTCTGTCACATAAGGATTGGGATTTGGGCCCATATGCAGAGATGACACGCAAGTTGAATACAAAAATACAAAGGAACAACAGAGATCGGGACTGGAAGAGAGTTTGCATCCTCACTCAAAAAAAATTTGACATACTGACGTATGAAGGAGTAACTCAAAACTTTTAAAATTGAGGCCCATATGACATCATAAAGCACAAAGCATAAAAGGACCATAGCAACTGATACGTCACGTAACAACCAGTCATAACACATTCAACAATTTGTCTGTTTTCCGATTTAAAGATATGGTATATTTATTTAAAATATGGTATATTTAAAGATATTTTGCCACAGTTCCAACAACCTCCTGCATTTTAGTTTTGAAGAAACTCCTCTTCCACGACCATGGCCTCTGCCACGTCCTCTACTTCTCCCTTTATTATTAGAATAATACTCTTTAATTTTCTGTTTAATTACACCAAAATGTCTATTTTTTTCCTCCCTACATTCTTTTTATTTATTTTTTTAAATTTCATGCATTGCACCCTCAGCATATCTAGCCTGTTTTATGAACTCATCCAAGCTTTGAGTGGCCAGGTTTACATCATGCTTCTTAATCCACACTTTTACATCTTTTGTAAGGTGTTAACCTTCGACTGCTTTTACACTGCTTTTACACACTTATTTTGACCAGGGTCTGTAAACAAGAATTGTTCTGCCTTTTCTTTCTTTCACCTTCATTTGCAAGATTTGCCACTTCAATCATGGGATACAAGTCCCCTTCAGTTTAATATTGTAATTTGGGAGTGGCTTCTGGATTTAATACCCAACCATCATTTTACTCCAGTTAATCTCACCAGCAGTTTTACTTTGTGTTTGTACATGTGTGTTTAAAAGAGGTGGGTATAGGCTTGTTAAATTATATTGTTACATCATACATATGCTGGTGGCATCTCCTTCCTTGCAAGGCCAGACAGGAGAGGAGCACAGGCCTCAAGTGCCCCTCCCTGCTGTCTGCGTACCTGCTGAGTCTTATCTTCATTTCTTACAAACAGTCTTTGTTTAGCATCTACTTGACCTTTTTTTCTTTTTCTCGACCAACTCAGTGGTTTCTGGGATAGTCAATTTCCATTAAAATAATTTCTCAAGAGAAAAGAGAGTGAGGAAGAGAGATAGCGAGAGATATAGAGGTAAAAAAACTGTGTGGCTCTACTCCGTATTGCCTGACCGGCCGCATTACATCCATGTACCACACAAGTCCTTCTGCGCACACAGGAACTTAAATAGGTACGCAAGTAAATAAACATAACGCAATCTTCAATATCACGAAAGCTAAATGAAACATGACATCCTGTAATGTCTATCCAAATCACTTTTAAATGTGATCATTTTAAACTATTGACTAATATAAGTTACAGTATTTACTGCACACAAGAACTATCAACATTTCAACTTGTTTATAACAAAAAGTCTCCTTTTATCAGAATGAACACAAATAATCCCTTATCCAAATAATGATTTAATTTAAATTGAATTTAGGCTCCTACAAGTGGTATTTTAATTCCCGATCACACTGTTCACTCACACGCTTCACACAGGGATTTTACGAACGATTTGCGCAAACATTTACACATGGACTTTTAAGTGTACACAGGACTCCGGCATCATTTCTCTTTCGCTGAATTTATCGGACTCCGCCGTCCCTCATTTACCTGACGACTTTTACTCTTTGTGGGGCAAGTCTCCCCTCACGATGACTAATTAACAGCTCAATATCCCTTGGACATTTCAGATCAGAAAATTTTGAATTTTTCTGGGCTCAATTTACTTTTGCGATTTTATTAGACCATAGCAAATGAGTTCATGTGCCCGTTCTTCCCCTGATGCGGTTCGAGTACGAACTCTGAGGAGATAATGCTTTGTGCTCACAGTCAGTCATTCCACCAACAACTTCCAGAACCAAGGTCACTTCTTCACTCCGAAGCCTGGGCCGGCCAGCAGCCTTGTGTGTGATGTAGTTGGTGTCTGACGCGAGGTCTATGAGAGTTCCCACTTTCTGACCTGCATTGCTGTAACTTCCATCAATATCAATATGACCGGTGGTTTTGATAGTCCATAAGAGATGGGTGTCCCACTCGAACATTCCCATCAGTGAAGGCCTTCCTGCATTTTATTGCCATTTCTTGAGATAATTCGGCAAGAAACTTTACTTACTCAGCAGTTAGATTGCTTTTAGTCGTACTGTTCTTGTGACTAAAATCACAATTGTTCTGTAGTGGTTGCAGCACACTATCTTTCAAGCACAGAAAGTATGATGATCTGGAGGACCACCTTTCTTGCATTCTTAATTCCTGCTGAGGTATATGTCCTTACAGTCCTGCCTCCTCGTATGCCAACCAAGACAAATCTTGCATGCTCCTAGTTTTTCACTGTGGCTCTTTTCTCTGGAACACTAAGACTTTTGAAGTTCTTGCAGAAAAGAGTTGGTTTAGTGTCTTTCATCGTCACACACACACCACATGTCCCCTTGACCTCTTTATTTGTGGCTGTGGTTGAAGCAAACTTCTTTTAATTTATTCTTGTGGGGAATTTATCAGACTTGTTTGCTATTTTTATTTGTTCCACCCTCTCGAGCATGCCTTTCTGCTTTTTAAGGAATGCGATGAGCATATCAAAATGTTTGTCAGATTTTACCCCACTGCTTGGTTCCATCATGTGGACAATCCAGTCCTTCTTCATAAAGTCGGGAAATTTACTTTCTATAGTCCGTACAGCAAATGGGTTTTTTATTGCACCGACATTGTTCAGTTCTGTGAGGTCGGTAACAGTCGTCTCAACTGATTGGACTAGGTCAATCTCTTCAGGTCTTCCAGAATCTTGAGCGCTATCGGTGATCCCATATCTGTTTTCAAGAATCCTGAACATGTCTTCTGCTGAGGCATATGTTGATAGTCTTTAATCTTTAGCTACTTTGTCCTCTTTGTTGTCCAATCATTGAGTCTTTTTAACTTCAACAGACCCTGTTGGTTCCCCTTGCTATTGCAGGCTTCCCAGTCATTTTTCCATCTGTCATACTTTCCGCTGTTGCCACTGAACACAGGAAGTGCGGTCGGTTTGATTCTGACAATAGGGCTGACTGGTGATTGGGTTGAAATCATTGGAACTTCGATCGCTCCATTACTGGCTGCTGTAACTTCCTGTGCCACTGTTCTTGCAGTAGCAAATTCTGCCTTCCCTAGCTCCAGTCTATTTTTCAGCATCCCGTTTTTCAGCATTTTTATCTTCGATTGAAACTGTAAATAATAATAAACTCGGGCCTGTGTGAAAGCCACATGTATAAGATCTAAAATTATTTTGGAATTATGTTTCTATCTGCTACAGGGGCTGAGATATCAATTATTTTGTAGGTGCTACATTTCTGGGAGAACCTCAGGTTTAAGAGGGTGATTCTATAGTCGCCCTTGGGTTTTGGGGAGATGTTGAGCCAGACGCTTTAGGCCTTAATGGGTTAAGACAGGTTAACCTCTTCAGCCCCTCAAACGGTCCTTATAACCTCTTGTTCGCCCTCTTGGGACCACAAAGTCTCCTGTACAATATTTCTTTCGCGCTTGAATTTTTCTCAGCGTCTTTAACTCTTTGATCTAGTTTGTCACGATACCAAGTTTTTAACCTCTATTAGATATGAGCAAAAACTACTTAATACTCGATACTGATTTCGATAACTGTGTAAAAAAAAAAAAAAAAATTCACCTTATTTAACATTTTTTAGGTACATTTTTTTAAAATAGGTAACGATCATGAATTCAACAATCAAAATATCTTTGTAACATTGAAAACAAATTCTATTTTATTGTCTTTTTTTTTTTTTTAAACATTAACTCATTCACTTTTTAGAACGTCTTTTCCCCTAACGTTTGAAAAAAATTGAAAAAAAAAAGTTCCTGGGATTGAATGGCTGGACTGTGAAATTGGAACAAAGTACTGCTTTATCAGACCATGTGTAATGCAACTTTATACTAATTTGTGTGGGCTTGTCTCAGTCGAGGACAACATATTATTAGGGTTGGGCACCGAGAATCGGGCATCGAGTGGAACCGGATCCATCACTCTGGTTCTCCCGGAGCCGTTCAGATTTTAAAATGACGGTGCTAAGTTTCAATTCCTTGTTAGCCGCGCGGAAGAGCCGCCGCCGAAGCTGCGCATCGCAATAGCACGGAAGTTCACCCCCACTCGAGCTGCCGTGGTCCTCTCGGTCAGCCCCTCCTCTCGCTTCGTACCAGCTGGCAAGCTCGGGCCGTGGCGCTGTTTTTCATTTTCACTTTAATGCGTCGTCTGTAATGCGGAAACATGATTAATGTAAAAATAAGAAAATGAAAAAATGGAGATAAGTGTTTTTCACATGACAGCAACGATATGTTACTTTAGTTTTTTTTGAGAGAGTGACAAAAACATTTGGCACTGATTTAGTGGATTGGCCCAATCCACTTACTTGCACTGTATTAAATGTGTTCAAATATTACTTTCAAGACAGGGGCTAGTTTGTGTCAATTGGTAATCATGAGTCTGAGTGAACCAAGATCACATGCGGAATTCCACAAGGGACCATTCTTGGACCACTTCCATTTTATCTACATGCTGCCCCTTGCTCAGATTATGGAACAACACAATTTATCTTATCATACTCATAAAGCACGCACAATTTTACATTTCAGTGTCATCACATGACTATAGTCCTTTACTTTCATTAAATAATTGTATTCATCAAATCAAGGAGTGGATGAACCAGAATTTTCTCCAGCACAATCCAGACAAGACAGAAGCGATTTTCTTTGGCCCCAAAAATGAAAGATCAAAGATCAGCGCTCACCTGAACTCTTTTGTTCATTGAAAGATACAAATCAAGCCAGAAATCTTAGTGTAATTATTGACTCAAACCAGAAATATAAACAGCTACTTAAAAGGGAAATCAACCCAAACATATTATTTTCAAGAATATGTTCAGAGTAGGCCCACTAATTGAAATCCAGCATTCTGATTAATATTGCGTTTGTGGAATATGAATTAAGCAGAAAAATCCACTAGTTTTTAGCCATCTCAGGGGGCGTCCATTTTGTTACTTCTGTTGACTGAAAGAGACATCACAACTACTCAGGGCCCAGGTACCGACCAATCACAGCTGACCTGTTTTCTGAGTCGGGTGGAATAACTCTTATTCCACAAACGCAGTATTTATCAGAATGCCTTGTTTCAACTAGTGGGCTTGCATAAAACATATCCTTGAAACAAATATGTTTGGGTTGACTTCCCATTTAAAAGCCAAATCTAAATCTAAATCTGCCTATGACCACTTGAAAAACATATCTTGAATTAAGGGCTTTCTGTCTCAACTGACACAGAAATACTTGTTCATGTGTTTATCTTCAGTTAGCTAGATTACTGTAATGGTGTCTTTACAGGGCTTAATCACTGAAATCACTGAGGCAGCTGCAGCTGATCCAAAATGCTGTCGCCAGAGTTCTTACAAACACCAGGAAACTGGACCACATTACACCTGTCCTCAAATCACTCCAATGGCTTCCAGTGAGTCAAAGAATAGATTTTAAAATATTGCTGCTGGTCTCTAAATCTCTCAATGGTCTAGGACCAATATACGTGCAAGATGTAATTGTACCCTACACAGTACAGTACAGTACAGTACAGTACAATGCAATGCAATGCAATAAAAAAACAAAAACCTCACAATGATAAACAAAAAAAAAGAATGAGACAAAGATTGTTCTCAAACAAACAGAAAAGAAGATGCAATACAATACAATACAATACAAAACAATGGCTAGTGCTGTAACAAAGCACAATTTCACAATGGCTAGTGCTGTAACAAAGCACAATTTCACAATGACTAGTGCTGCAACAAAGCACAATTTCACAATGGCTAGTGCTGAAACAAAGCACAATTTCACAATGGCTAGTGCTGCAACAAAGCACAATTTCACAATGGCTAGTGCTGCAACAAAGAACAATTTCACAATGGCTAGTGCTGCAACAAAGCACAATTTCACAATGGCTAGTGCTGCAACAAAGCACAATTTCACAATGGCTAGTGCTGCAACAAAGCACAATTTCACAATGGCTAGTGCTGCAACAAAGCACAATTTCACAATGGCTAGCTAGTGCTGCAACAAAGCACAATTTCACAATGGCTATTGCTGCAACAAAGCACAATTTCACAATGGCTAGTGCTGCAACAAAGCACAATTTCACAATGACTATCAATCAATCAATCACATTTTATTTATATAGCACTTTTCATACATAAAAATGCAACTCAAAGTGCTTTAAAACATTCAAAGCAAAACATAGAATTATCTTCAATCAAAAGAAAAGATAAATTATTTAAAAGTTGTTGAAAGCTAAACTAAAAAGGTGTGTCTTGAGCTTCCTCTTAAAAATATCAACAGTCTCTGCAGACCTGACATCCTCTGGCAGGCTATTCCAAAGGTGAGGACCAAAATGGCTGAATGCAGCCTCGCCATGCATTTTGGTCCTCACCCTTGGAATAAATAAAAGGCCGGCGCCAGAGGACCTCAGGATCCGCGAGGGCTGGTATGATAAAAGCAAATCAGATAAATAAGATGGCCCAAGACCATTAACACATTTATAAACTAATAAAAGTACTTTAAAATCGATCCTGAAACACACAGGGAGCCAATGCAGCAATTTCAAAACTGGCGTAATGTGCTCCCGCCCTCTGGTTCTCGTCAGCACCCGAGCGGCTGAATTCTGCAGTAGTTGCAGTGGTGAAATGCTCTTTTTCGGGAGGCCAGAGAGCAGGGCATTACAGTAATCTAAACGACAGGAAATAAAGGCATGCATCAGCACTTCCGTGTTAGCCTGAGAGAGAAACGGGCGGACTCTGGCGATATTCTTAAGGTGATAAAAACCAATCTTGGTTACATTTTTAATATGAGGAATAAAACTGAGCTCAGAGTCAAAAATGACGCCAAGGTTCTTCACACAGTGTGAGGGATTAAAAATGTGTAGTTTTGGTAAAAGCTTCTCTCTGACCTTCGGGACCGATAACTAAAACCTCAGTCTTGTCCTGATTGAGCTGTAGGAAATTATCTGCCATCCATGACTTGATATCTAAAATGCAATTTAAAAGGGTATCAATGGGTCCTGTGTCATCAGGAGACACGGCAATATACAGCTGCGTGTCATCAGCATAGCTGTGAAAGCTGATGCCGTGTCCCCTGATGACATCCCCGAGGGGAAGCATATAAAGATTAAAAAGTAGGGGGCCTAAAATCGAACCTTGAGGAACCCCACATTTAATTTCATGAGTTTTAGAGGAACAAGTATCCATACTTACAAAGAAATATCGGTCTGTGAGATAGGAATAAAACCAGTCAAAAACAGTACCAGAGATGCCCACTAGATTTTTAAGTCTATTTAATAAAATTTGGTGATCTACTGTATCAAAAGCAGCGCTTAGATCCATTAGCACCAAGACTGTGAGTTTTCTCACGTCTGCAGTGCACCTAATATCATTTAAGATCCTTAAAAGAGCAGTCTCCGTACTGTGGTTCATCCTAAAACCAGATTGATATTTCTCCAAAATATTATTTGTATTTAAAAAATGATTCAACTGGATGAAAACCAGTTTTTCTAAAATCTTACTTAAAAACGGTAAGTTGGATACGGGTCTGTAGTTATTAAAAACGCTCGGGTCAGAACCGCTCTTCTTCAGAAGGGGCTTCACCACCGCCGTTTTAAAGGCAGCGCGGAAGACGCCTGTCTGAAGAGAGCAATTGACTATATTCAAAATTTGTTCTTCAAAAAATCCATAAAATGTCTTAAAAAGAAATGTGGGAATTGGATCCAAAAGGCAGGTTGTTGGGTTTACCTGGGAGAAAACTCGAACAAGTGTCCTTGCATCAACCAAGGCAAAACTTTCCAGTGTTTCCTCATGTAAATATGATTGTCCGGGTTTATTAAAACTTGTGTTTTGACGGGCTAAAAGACTGGATCTTATGTCATCGATTTTACTTCTGAAGTGGTCTGCAAAGTCCTCACAGAGAGCATCTGTTGGTCTCTGTGGGGACTTATTAAAATCAGAACTAGTTAAAAGTTCAAAGGTGGAGAAGAGAACCCTGGGGTTGTTTTTATTGACTGTAATGAGGTTTGAGAAATAGGAAGATCTTGCCAGTTTTACTGTTTTATTGTAGGATTTCAGTTGTTCGCATAAAATTTCATAGTGTACTGTAAGTTTACTTTTTCTCCACCTCCTCTCTGCACTCCTGCATTTTCTCTTTGATATTTTGATCGCATTGTTTCTCCACGGGGGTACAGTCTTTGTTTTTGTTGTTTTAATTAAAAGTGGAGCTACTGAATCTAATGATGATTTAAGATGTAGGTTAAAATTGTCAACAATAAGATCACAGGGTGCAGGTAAAATGTCAGCAGGAGTGCTTTTTAAGATCTCGATAAAATTTGCAGCCACCTCAGAAGATAGGTAGCGTTTCTTCACTGTTCTGACCGGGACTGCTAGATGGTTAAAACTGGCGATGTTAAAATAGACACAGTAGTGGTCTGACACTGCCAAGTCAACAACAGAGGACACACCAGCAGACAAGCCATAGGTTATAACCAAATCCAGGGTGTGTCCTCTGTTGTGAGTTGGCTGCAAGACGTGCTGTTTAAAATCCAAGCAGTTTAAAAGGTTTGAAAAATCTCTGGATAGTGGGTCCGAGATGTTGTCCATGTGTATATTAAAATCGCCAGTTATTAATATCCTGTTATAACTGGAATATAAAATGGATAAGAATTCTGAAAATTCTGTAATAAAAGAAGTGGAATGATGGGGAGGTCTATAGACGGTAATGCAGAGAATAGGGGGACTGCTAAAAACAAAGGCATGGTGTTCAAACGATAAATAGCTGCTAAAAATGATCTCCTTTGATAAAAGAGTATTAATAAAAATTGATGCAGTCCCGCCTCCTCTTTTGCCATCCCTTGTAGAAAATAAAAAGTTAAAATTCGGTGGGCAAGCCTCGTTGAGAGCAACTGGAGCATCTGTACCAAGCCATGTCTCAGACAAAAGTATACCATGTAAATTATTGTCTAAAATCAGGTCGTTTATGATAAAGGTTTTGTTTAAAAGGGAGCGCACGTTCAGTGCTGCAACAAAGCACAATTTCACAATGGCTAGTGCTGCAACAAAGGGCAATTTCCTAATGGCTAGTGCTGCAACAAAGCACAATTTCACAATGGCTAGAGCCGCAACAAAGCACAATTTCACAATGGCTAGAGCTGCAACAAAGCACAATTTCACAATGGCTAGAGCCGCAAGAAAGCACAATTTCACAATGGCTAGTGCCGCAAGAAAGCACAATTTCACAATGGCTAGTGCTGCAACAAAGCACAATTTCACAATGGCTAGAGCCGCAACAAAGCACAATTTCACAATGGCTAGAGCTGCAACAAAGCACAATTTCACAATGGCTAGTGCTGCAACAAAGGACAATTTCCCAATGGCTAGTGCTGCAACAAAGCACAATTTCACAATGGCTAGAGCCGCAACAAAGCACAATTTCACAATGGCTAGAGCTGCAACAAAGCACAATTTCACAATGGCTAGTGCCGCAAGAAAGCACAATTTCACAATGGCTAGTGCCGCAAGAAAGCACATTTTCACAATGGCTAGTGCTGCAAGAAAGCACAATTTCACAATGGCTAGTGCCGCAACAAAGCACAATTTCACAATGGCTAGAGCTGCAACAAAGCACAATTTCACAATGGCTAGTGCCGCAACAAAGCACAATTTCACAATGGCTAGAGCTGCAACAAAGCACAATTTCACAATGGCTAGAGCTGCAACATAGCACAATTTCACAATGGCTTGAGCTGCAACATAGCACAATTACACAATGGCTAGAGCTGCAACAAAGCACAATTTCACAATGGCTAGTGCCGCAAGAAAGCACAATTTCACAATGGCTAGTGCCGCAAGAAAGCACAATTTCACAATGGCTAGTGCCACAAGAAAGCACAATTTGACAATGGCTAGTCCTGCAACAAAGCACAATTTCACAATGGCTAGTGCTGCAAGAAAACACAATTTCACAATGGCTAGTGCCGCAAGAAAGCAGAGTTTCCCAATGGCTAGAGCCGCAACAAAGCACAATTTCACAATGGCTAGAGCCGCAACAAAGCACAATTTCACAATGGCTAGAGCTGCAACAAAGCACAATTTTACAATGGCTAGTGCCGCAAAAAAGCACAATTTCACAATGGCTAGTGCCGCAAGAAAGCACAATTTCACAATGGCTAGTGCCGCAACAAAGCAAAATTTCACAATGGCTAGAGCCGCAACAAAGCACAATTTCACAATGGCTAGAGCTGCAACAAAGCACAATTTCACAATGGCTAGAGCTGCAACAAAGCACAGTTTCACAATTGCTAGAGCTGCAACAAAGCACAATTTCACAATGGCTGAAGCCGCAACAAAGCACAATTTCACAATGGCTAGAGCTGCAACAAAGCACAATTTCATAATGGCTAGAGCTGCAACAAAGCACAATTTCACAATGGCTAGAGCTGCAACAAAGCACTTTACATACAAACAACAAAACAGCCATAATAAAACATGAAATCAATAAATTAACATAACACTACAATAGACACCAGAAAACAGCCCAAAATTTGTCAGTCTCAGGTCGGATCAAAAACCTCCCTTCACTTCACTCCACTTTATTAAAGTGTCCCTTGTAAGGCGATTTGGTTTGCAGCAGGTCACATGAACAGACATACAACAAAACAGTCACATATAGCCAGAATAACAGTAGTAAGTGGGATGTGGGCAGTATATCGCATCAAATACAAACATCATTGTGTATTGCGTTTGTGGGTGCTGCAGAACCACACTAGTGCACAGAGACAAGCATAGTAGCAATTTAAAAAAAATCGAATCGAAAATCGGGAACTGAAAATAGAAAATCGAATCAAATCGGGGCTTGAGTGAATTGTTACATCCCTAGTATGAAGGCATAGCTGTGGCTATGGACCCTGGTTTGAATGTTTTGTAACATAAAGCATGCACTGATACTATCGTGACACTTATTTTGTTGCAAAAATTAGGCCTGGTTTTGGTTTGATTTTAAATTGGTGTTTATGGTAATTCTGGAGACTAAATGAGTCAGTTTTGTGATAAATTTCTTTTTTTTTTTCCCATCCACAGGAAATTAAAACTCGGTTCATATTAACCGACAACATCCAAGAGTTCAGTGATGAAGACAACACTGATTTTGAGACAGTGTTTGTCCTCACTGACTTTAAATCTCCAGAGTACCATGACCTCTACCAGCGTGATAACAGGATTATAGGCCCTCCTGTTGTGCTGCACTGTGTTTTAAAGCAGGAGGTAAGATAATAATCATTAATACATTTAAATTTTGTGCTCTAGATTTTAACTCTTTCGCAAGTCATCCTTGTTTCTACTTGATTTAATGTGCAAATTGAAAATATTGAAAAGGTTAAATAATCTAATTTTACATTGATGGTTAGGCATCGTTTTTATTTTTGTATTTTTTTGTATTTTTTTCACAAGAGATTTTCGAGAAGCTCAACACAATACAAAAATGCACTGAAAGCATGATACTGAAAACTAATTGATGGGCTAACCTAATGGCTTTCTTTAGGAAGAAAAAAAAATATATATATATATATGTGTATATATATATATATATATATATATATGACAAACAAGGCTGCATTTTAAGGGTAAGCAAGAAAAATTTATCTAAGCAGTATATGTAAACATATGCTGTATGTGTACAGTATATGTACAGTATGTATATGTTGCAGCTGTGTATGTGAGGAGCTAAATATTAGCTGGAAATGTGCAGTTGTGTGTTGAACTTGTTGGCTCAATTTTGGCATTAGACGTACTTAGTCGATTCTGACTTTGGGTCCGGAGTCGCATCGCATCAGCTCTATGGCAAGGCGTCCGCTGAATAAGCTTGCCGGGCCGGACTGGACAGGATCACCAACCCCGCGAATGGCGACTGCTGTGACCACGAGGTCCCAGCGGCCTCTGCGGCGCTGCAGCTGTGGAGATCCGTGGGAATAGGCCTGGCGAAAAGAGTCGCCACCACGGCCAACGCTTGCCGACACAATGCGAGCGGGGGGCTGACCGAGAGAAGCAGCCAGTGGGGGCGAGCTGCAGTCCACTTGCGACGTAGCTTCGACGACAGGAGGGGCTGCGCGCCATGCGCACTCATTTTTTTATCCATCCTACTTCGTTCCTGCTTCTTCTGCGTGGCACACTAGGAATCGAAACTTAGCTCCGGCATTCCAAAATCAGAACAAATCCGGGCGATCTGGAATGATTGTCCCGGTTCCACTCGATTCCCGGTTATCGATGCCCAACCCTACTTACACTTGAAGAAATGCAGAATAAAACATTTATGAACCAATTACTGAACCTCAAAATAAATAACCTAACTAGGGGTGTAAAAAAAAAATTGTGTCGGAAAACTGGTTTTGATTCAGAAGAGTGCATTGAATTAAATCAAATTGAATCGTTCCACTTAAAAATATATTGAGATACATATATGGCATATTGACACCATCCTATCTGCAAAACAAGTAATGTTAAAGTATTAAAAGAACAAATGTATCCTTAGTTATTTTAATAGCGGTGTATTTTTCTTTTTACAGCCACTCCCATTTTCATGTCGCCCTCTGTACTCCACCACAATGCTGAATATATCACTGTGTTTCACTGGATTTCGGAATAAAGCAGAAATGGTGAGTTCCTTCCTTTGATGCCAGTCATCCTTTTTTAAATTGCACTGTTGATTGCTGTCCATATACAAGACCAATTGGCTTTTCATGGTGTCTTGTATTTGTTCTTGAGGTGAGCGTTAGATATTTCCAGCAGAGTTACAATGTGCATTTTTTTTCAATAATTTATACATTTTCCCATCATTTATTCCACTTATTAAAATATATTATTTGCTTAAGTCAAGCATTTATCTCGAAGTTAGGGCGAGGTGATGTACTGTAACAGAAATCATCACGGTTTCATATTGATCGATATCGATATACAATTTATTGATTTACTTGCTGACTTAATTACTATTGAAAATAAGGACCTGCAACTATGAAAAAGTCAAATAAACTGGTCAATATGAAGATTGAATACATGTCCTTTTAAACATGTGCTGAGTATGTCTGGACGATATGCCTGAAAAACGTTTCACAATATACGTATTTCATATCAGTCAATATGGTTAATTATTAATTTTTTTAACCTATTTATAAAAAGACAGTTTTCGTATACATTTTAATATAATGTAAAAATTGCTTCTCCACCAGTAAATGCTCATTTGCGTTAGATGATACCATGAGAGACGCCACAGCGGGGCAGGCATTCTAGGCAATTGCCTCAGGCCCCGAACTGAAAGGGGTCCTCACAACAGCGCTGACATTGGTCCTTTTGTCAAAGACAAAATGACTGAACTGTTAGACATGAGTGAGTATAAAATGTCTCGCCACACCCTCTAAGAGTACATTTGATTTTCTCCAATTTGAGGAGGAGAAATAAGATTATAATAATAACAAGTCATGAAGCCAAGCCTTAAAAGAGGGGTGCTGTGAGGACTTCCACAACAAAAGTATTCTTCTACGTGCAATCAAAGATGCACAAGCCAGTACATTGTCTTGAACGGCCGAGGTAGAAACATTGTTTGGAAGAAATTCTTTATGTATGCCTAACAAGTCTGAGACTCACCCAAAAAAGGACCTCCAGTAATCCACTAATTTAGGAAAGGACCAGAACATGTGCATCAGGTGGCAAGGACTTTGGGAACACTTACTACAGTATTCATCAATTGTATCCGGAAATATTGTATGAAGCCTATGTTTGCCATAATGGAGCCGATGTAATACCTGAAACTGAATAAGGGACGGCCTTGCACAACTAGAGGAAGAGTTAACCGCCCTGAGGGCCTTTTCCCCGAAATCCTCACTGAGGTCAATTTGCAGTTCAAGTTCCCAGGCAGATTTTATGTTCATTAAAATTGATTCGTTGCTTTTAAACAAGAGGTTATAAAGAAATGAAACCTGACCTTTGGGCAAGGCTACCACTTTGAGTGCCAAATCCATACCTGTGGAGATTGGTATTTGTGGAAAGACTGCCGTGTGCGTCCTGGCGAAGTCGCGTAGCTGAAAGTATTGGAAAATAATCTGAGTTACTCAAACCAAATGCTGTACTTAGTTGATCAAAACTACCAAAAACATCCACTACATAATCCCCCAGACAGCGAAGGCCATGTTGCTCTAATATTTTGAACTGCCGATCATTCTTGGCTGGTACAAAGAGGTGATTATTACAGATAGGTGTCACCTTCGGACGTGAAAACCACCCAAAGCAGCGCCTGACTTGTGACCATATTTTTAAAGTATTTATCACTTAGAGGTAAAACTTATTAGAGGTAAAACTAGCGGAAGGTATGGGAATGGCGCCACATGCCAAAGCTGTAAGAGACATAGAGCAAGAGTCAGTTATCAATAAGAGCAAAGAAAGACTTAGGGAGAAAATGGGAAGACATTGGAATAAGTATAGGTATCTAGGTAACACATTAATTTTTATAGCCCGCACCTTACCCGCCATAGATAGCGGCAAAGAATTCAGCCTTGCCTAGTGCCACGGAAAAGGGGAAACAGTCTTGATCACTGTGTATTTGTAGAAACAGAGGCACTGAGCGAGGACTAAAGTATCTTAACCCAAGAGATGAAGCCAGTACTGAAACCAAATCTCTCTAAAGAAAAGAAAAGATACGCCCACTATACACTGTCGAACGCTTTCTCTGCTTCAAGAGATACTACAACCTCAGGTTTGGTAGAGGACGAAGCCGTGTGAACAATGTCAAGTAGCTTTCTAACATTTGAGAAAGAATGCCTCCCCTTTATAAAGCCCGTTTGATCTTCCGAGATTACCTTGGGCATAATGCCCTCCAAGCGGTGAGCCAGCATCTTGGCAAGAATCTTAATGTCAACTGACACAAGAGAAATTGGACCATATGATGCACAATCTGTTGGGTGTTTGCCCTTCTTTTATATATGCAATATAGAAGCTTGTCTAAGTGTGATAGGCAAGGAGCCATCAATGTATGATTGATTAAACATTTTTAGTAGAGGTGGCGCAAGCAGGTCTGAGAAACGTTTAAAGAACTCCACCGAATAGCCATCCATCCCTGGGGAGGTTGCACTGCGCATTGAACAAATGGCCTCTTGAATTTCACACAGTGTCAGGGTCATCTAGTGTTTGATTATCAGTTGGCGAAACATTCGACCTTATAAAAAAAAACTACATAATTGTTTCTCATCATTAACAGACTCCGAAGTGTATAACTTGGAGTAAAATGACCTGTATGTATCATTTATCTTCCCCTGATCAGAGAGCCTGTATGATTTGGTTGGAAGCCGATCTGGCTTTCAGCTGATGCGCCAACAGGCGGCCCGCTTTGTCACCATGTTCGTACATGGACCCACGTGATTGGAGGAGGAGACGAGACGTTCTGCTTCTTTTGTTAAGATCAAGCTCAGTCTCAAGTTCTAACCTCTTCTTGTATAAGCCAGCCAACTGAGAAGTAGACAGTACAGCACCAAGTTTGCCCACAGCATCCTCTAATTCTCTCTGGCGGTTCTGCGCAACTTGTTCACTTGTGACGTGTACGAAATAATTCTCCCTGACATAAGCCTTCAGTCTGCCAAATTAACGAGGGAGAGGTTTCATCATTTTTATTGGTCTCACAGAAGAACTTAATCAAGACCTCAACATATTCACAAACATTTGTGTCAGCTAATAATACTGAATCTTTTGCGTCAGCTAATAATACTGAATCTAAGCACCAAGTCCTGTATTGTTATGGTTTATAGTCGAAACGCACATCTAAAATCACAGTAGAATGATCAGACGCAACAATGGGGCAACAGTGCGTAGAAATAATTGAAGAAATAAGTGTATCAACTATAAAGTAATCCATCCGAGAAAAATATTTAAAAAAGAATGCTGCCTGACAGAGGGGTGGGAAAACCTCCACGGGTCGACTTACCCATATTGGTCCATAAAAGCCAAGAGGGTTTGGGCTATTTTCGAGAGTGAGGCAGGACGAGAACTAGATCTATCTAATAATGGGTCCATAACAGTTCATAGCACCCCCCAATATCAGAGGATGTGAGTTCAACGTTCGGGATAGCGGACAGTACCAATTTAAAAAAAATATGATCATTCCAGTTCGGGGCATGAACTGATGCCAGAACTACTGGCTTCTGGTATAGCGTACCTACAACAATCACGTAACAACCCTCCGTGTTGAGAATTGTTTTTGTGAAAATAAAGGGTCTCAAATTGAATTTAGAATAAACAATATGGCCAATCCAGTACCTGCTCAACTTTCTAGTATCAGAAATTTTCAAGTGTGTCTCCTTAAGGAACATTATATCAGCCTTAAGATTTTGAATGTGCATCCTCATTTTAGTCCGCTTTACAGCCGCATTTAGCCCACCGATATTTAAAGAAATGATACTTACCACTTGCCCACCGGCCGCCCCCCTATTAATCAAGTCAGCCATGGGACCACACAGGATGGAAAAAGTTCCTGGCTGGTCCTGGAATACGAGCGTGTGTGCTGTGTGTGTTGTATTTTTGTATTCCACACAGAGTGAAGTTTGTTCTGTGTTTAAATCAAAATCAGTAAAAAATGTTGTTTGAAAAAAACATAAACACAAAAGCATAAGTGTGTATCTGAACCACTTTTTCTGTTTGTGTCATTTTGATGCCATGCATCAGCATAGGTTGGTGAAGCTAATGGACCTTTTCTCCTCAGCAAAATGTGTTTTACAAAAAAATTGTCTGACATTTCAAATTGATTACAGTTACAGGAGGATTGTTAGTCTTTTCACCACTAGGAACTTTATTGTGTTATTGTTAGTCTTTTCACCACTAGGAACTTTATTGTGTTATTGTTTGTATATTATATATTATTATATATATACTATTCCATATCTGCACTAACTTATACTTGGTGTGTTTGTTATCGTAGAAAAATTTGGTGAATCTGGTTCACCACATGGGGGGCATCATTCGCAAAGACTTCAGCACCAAGGTTTCATACCTCATTGCCCATTCCACTCACGGAGAGAAATACAAGGTTTGTACATGCTAACCTTAATTTACTCTTCTCTTGAAAAGTTTTTACCATGAGTACAGTGGACCCCCGCTATCCGCGGGGAATAGGGGGCGCGGCCCGCGTCGAGCGAAAATTTGCGTACAATTGAAGCCCACTTAGATGCGTTGGGGGAGGAAAACTAAAATAATCCCCAAAAATCACTTCAAACGCTGGTGAACATTCAATATGCATTTTCATGAAAAATGGGGGAATTTGTGGAACCCCCCAAAGACCACCAAAAAAACAAATAAAAAACAATTTAAAATGTAATAAGATATTGAGGAAATAAAATGAGAAAAAAAAAAGTGTGAATATGCGAATGTACGTGTGCCGAACCACGAGTATGTGGGGATCCACTGTGTAAACATTTTGTTCACTCCGTATTGATAGACCATCAACCAGGAGGCACAATGTGGCTTGAAAGAGGATTTCCTTCCACTCAGTGGTGGGGCTACCTCATTTATGTGTTTTCTTGTCGGTAATAACTAAGTGTACTGTGCTAAAGGTTCTCCACTGGAATCGTTTGTTTTATAACAGCCATCTTAAGACACCATGAAATGGTCAAAATCTAGGATTTGGGAGTTTTGAAGCAAATTTAGATCCCATATTTGCTGAGCTGACGGTTTCTCATACTTGCAGCCTTGGTGGAGCAATAATCAGTGTTATTGTGCACAGAATGCTGTCATGTAGCCTCTGTCCAGTAATGGGCTTCATGGAAGCTCAAAACTAAAAAACATATTTTGTTCGGTAACTGTTCGTGCTGTGTATAGTGTAACCTTCGGACAGGGCTAAAGTATGAGAGAACAATAAACACAGTAAGTCAAATCCATATAAACAATAACATTCCAAATTTGAAATATATTCATTTCTATATTTTCCTGTATTGCCACTTCAAAACATGCATTTTTCAAAGGAATAAATGATAACCTTGACCTTGAACTTTCCAAATGGCTGCCATATGACTAGTCATTTGAAAAGTAATGTAATGCACAGTAAATATTCCCACCTACGGACCTCTGTCAAACGGAAATTCCCTCACCCAGAAAAAAAATGTATGCATTAAATTTTCTACTCCTTTATTACATTAACGATCGATCCCTGACAACGGAAGTCCCGGTATCCGGAACCCGGAACCAATAGCGAAGCCCGCAGTGAGCGCAAACTCACGCGCTATACTAAAAAAAAAACTTTGACCGCTCCCCATCATCGGAAATTCCCTCACTCGGAAAAAAAACGTATACATTAAATTTTCTTCCACTGTATTACATTAACGGTCGATTACTTCCAACGGACGTTCCGGTTCTGTATCCGGAAAACATAGGGTAACCCGCACTAGCATGAACTCCAGCAGCTCCCGCTCGTACTATGGAAAAACTCTGACCGCTCCGCCATCATCGGATCCAAAACGGCGACATGTAAGTTACTTCTTTGGCATGCCTTTTACTGAAATTGTGAAAGACTTTAAATCTATTCATTTACATTTTCGTCTGTAGTTCATGGCATCCAAACGAAGAACAACGGTAATGAAAGAGAGAGTGAAATGCATCCGATTAAGCAAAGCTGGACACAAAGTAAAAAAACAGGAGACACTTGGAGTCGAAAAAACAATTTCAAAGGAAATTGCTTGCGGCTCGACGGACGAAGTACAGTGGCGTAAATGGACGCGTCCTTTTGTATGCACAAGAATCACCAGACATCAGTGATGATCAACGGGACAGTTACTTGCAATTAGCAACACAACTGTATGATACGCAGACAAACATTTTCATACAGCAAAGAATGAAGCCAACACAACAACTCAAAATAGACTATTTTTTTCCCAACTCTGAGAAAAGACAACAAGAATACAGTCGGCTTGTCAAAAATATCAATGCTTCGGTACTTACTCGATACTAAACATTTTGAACGGATACAATACTAGCTTTCTGTGGCATCGATATTACCGATACCAAACCACTGACTTCGATACTAACAGCGCTTTGCCAACGTCTGCTCCTAATCGTCCGCTGCACCCGCACACACTGCCGAAGCCTGCCCCGTGCGCCCCTCCCTCCCTGCTCTGCCGAGTGCAGACTGCTCGTCGACTCCCTAGTTAGCCGCGCGCATGAGCTACAAACAAAGTACGACCGATTAAAAAATAAAATAAATAAATAAATAAATAAAATAAAAATAAATAAATAAATTGGTGACCGGGCTCCTGCAGCCGAAGCTGTGTCGCAATAGCACAGAAGCTCGCCCCCACTCGAGCTGCCGTGGTCCTTTCGGTCAGCCCCTCCACTCACTTCGAACCGGCTGGCAAGCGCGAGCTGCGGCGTTGGCTTCTCTGAGCGTGCGCCCGCCCCTTCCCACGGATCTCCCCAGCAGCCGCCGCGATGGCAGCGGTCGCCCATCGCGGGGTCGCTGATCCTGCTCGGGCCGATGCCGAGCCATAAAATGACGCGTTGCGGCTCATGACCCAAATTCAGAATCGGCTAAGTACGTCTAATGGCAACATTGAATCGACAAGTTCAAAACTCAAATGTACATATCCAGCTAATATTTAGTTTATAGCATACGCAGCTGCAGCATATACAGACACACTGTACATACATATGCATCATATGTTTACATAGACTGCTTAGATTAGATAGACTTCCTTGCTTGCCCATAAAATGCAGCGTTGTTTTTGTCATATATATTTTCTTTCTAAAGCAATACAAGGTTAACCAAGTGTTCAGCTACATGTTTTCAGTAACAGCTGCATTATTGTATTGTCTTGAACTTCTCAGAAATAAAGCTCTTGTGAAAAATAATACTGGATAATAATGCAATAAAATGTATTAAAATAAATACTGGTTAAAAACAGCCCTTTGAGTAATCCATGGTAAAGTTCACAAATAGTAAAACGTGAAATTGAAGAACAGAGAAGTTCATGTGATTTGTCCAAAAATAAATACTTCTATTTTATTTTTTTGTTAAGATCAGAATTGTGAATCGTTAGGAACCAGAATCGAATCAAAACATCGGAACTGGAAACATCCAAATTCAAACGATGCCCAACCCTACATGCTACTGTTCTGGATAGCCAATAACTGAAAGTATTTTAATTTATTTTCTTTTATTTTTTTGTTATTACTATTATTATTATCTGTGACTTGTTGGTTTGCCTTAATAGATAAACATGTGGGTCTAGACACTCAGACAACTTACAGATTTTGTTGTCAATTTATGTTACTGTAAGTGGTGGGTGTTATTTTTTTTCTGTGGCCACTGTGGCCACAAAACCAAACAAAATAGCTAAGACCTTTGCAGAGTTCTACGAATCATACAATACTGACACATGCTGCAAGGATAAAGAACTCAAATTACTTAAATACATAAAATTGACATGAAAATGGCATGACAAATTTTAAAAAATGGCTTAACTAAGCATGGCCGGAGGTGTATTTTAGTCCGGCCCACTATCGGCCCTCATGCGTGTGACGTGCTCGCGAGGTGGCCAAAATTAATCTCAGCCTACTCGGTGAAAGGCTTATTTTTAGACTTCTTTCTACTCCGCATTGTCGCAAGCAACAACTGCTGTTATAGGGATTGTGGTTTTGCCCCCCGGCCAGGACCCCCGCCCCTCTTGTAATGGTATGCTCCAGTTTCAGGTGGGAGGCGCGGGTTATGTGATGGGACAATGAGGAAGCACAAACACGCTTGAGCGCACATTGCTCTCTCGCATGTTGCGATGACAGTTTCCTACACGGAGACGAATGCACCACGCAGCTCGTTGCTGCAAAGTAAGCATAAGCAAGCTACGGACCCATGTTCCCCCTTAGCCGCCACCCTCCAGATCGTTTTCCCAATAAAATTAAATGCATTAAATGCAAAACAACTTGTGTCCACGAGTATATATCAAGTTGGAGTTCATGCACTTCTTATGGCGTTCAGTACTTCTGGGAATACGACATAGCAAACTTGCTGTGTACAGAGGTTTGCTGGTATGCTTTTATTTTGAAGGCCGGGAAGGAGAGGAAGTGGAAAATAAATAAGTAACTTGTTGACTGTCATTTCTGGCGGTCTGTTGAACCCAAATAATTATACAATACGAAAAAAAAAACAACCCCGGGGCTCGCAATGGAAGTAAGCACGTGCAGTTTGGTAAGTAGTAAAGTACTGTAACGAACTGAGTTATCTTTGTTGTGGTTGAATTCATGGTTTGCAGAGTTATGTTGTTTCCGAGCTTGTTGAATGCGTCGCGTGGCTCGCTGGATGGGAGGGGGTGCGGGCGAGAGAGTAGGAGTGGAGGACGAAGGAGAGAGAGTGTGTGACTGGGTGGATTGAATTGTTGTTGTTCTTGTGTTGGCGTTGGCTACGGCCCACTGTAGCCGGTTGAATTAAGAAAAACGCGATAAAAACTACGACTGATGGCGTATCATTGGGAGACGCTACAGTACTATGTGGCGCATTTTGAAGCGTGTTTGAAGCGTTTCCACAGCGGGTTTGAATAGTAAATTAGCCAGCTAATGATCCTTAAAAAGCCTCTGCCGTTAGCATCCCTCCCGCAGCGACGTCAATCACGGACCCTTTTTTTTTTTTGGGTCGGTCGGCGGGACGGGGCGGGGGCCGACAATTTTTATGAATATGGCCGGGGGGGGGGGTTGAGGCCGGACGGGCAAAAAATGGTCAAGTGCCCAGCTCTGGTAACAGTCAACATTTAAATTAGGTTGACCCAATCAGTATATTAAATATTAAATTTATAATTTATCAGAAGCAAATTGCTTTAACTTTGTTTACTATGTGTAAATATTACTTTAAAAACAAAACAAAAAAGGCTCCAGACAAAGGTCTAGATGTGTAGATGATGTCTGTTATTCAGTCAAAATTGGCATTTTACTCCAAGCTGTTTACTACTTTGGCAAGTTATAAGTGCATATCAAGTTAACTCGTTTGTTTATACAAGGAAACCATACTTTCATTTCTACATTTGCACTTTAAATTAAAAAAAAAAATAAAATGTAATATTTTATTTACCGCGCGTGACCAATAACACTGGACTTCACATCATACAGGATTCTTACTCGGCGAGTTTTTTAGAAACTGTTAACATCATATTTTAAAGTGAGCCCGTTGAACTTACGCTTCAAATCAATACACTCGTTCTGGTGTAAGTATACAGTACATAAGGTACATCGTCGACACAGAAGGAAATGCACACAATGTAATTTTCTCACATTGTTACAGCACATTGGTTCTGTTCTATGTCATCAAAAACTGTGCACGCATCAAATTGGACTTGATTAAATGGTGTTGTGTTACATTGGTATTCTGTTAGTTTGGTAACAACTGTTTTTGAAACGGATGCATTTCCATGGTATGATGGGCTCCTAATTACATGGATGTGTTACCATGTCTTGAAGAGGAAGTGGACGTGACGGCCATTTTGTAGCGACTCAAAATACATTTACACACAAACTATAGCACAAAACTTTTTGGGCTTTTTTATTTTATCTTTGGTTTTATCTGGACACAAAAAAACCCCTGATCTTCCCAGCCAAGCTACATATGTCTACCGTTCTTAAGCACCAATGATGCACACACAGCTTTTGATGACATAGAAGGGAAAGGGATGAATTCCACACTCAAGGCTCAATAGTATTGAATCAAAAGCAATGTAAACGTGAGAAATGTTGACTCTGCTACCAGGTCACGGAGGCTGCCATGTTTGATATGTATCAAATTTACATAACCAACTGATGTTATGATTTGACCGCTTACCAGCTAGGAGTGTGGAAAAAAATCAATTTGCCAGTATATCGAGATTTTCGGCCGCCAAATATAATATTGATTTTTCAGCTTCTAATATCGATTTAATGATGGCAGTGTGGAACACTCCATTTCCTTTTTTTTTTCAGAGAAAATGTGCGAAAACACAAATAGGATGTTTTGAAGCAAATATTTTTGACTCAATTTGTCCTCTGATCTATATCTTCTGATTAACATATACAGCAACTTCATTTCTCATCTCTACATGTAATTTTGATATTAACTAGGTAGAACATCACAATATCGTGATACGTATTGTATTGCAATGTCCTTGCCTATACTCACCCCTATTACCATTACATGAC
This sequence comes from Filicampus tigris, assembly GCF_054856515.1. Classification (NCBI taxonomy): domain Eukaryota; kingdom Metazoa; phylum Chordata; class Actinopteri; order Syngnathiformes; family Syngnathidae; genus Filicampus; species Filicampus tigris. The sequence goes on along the minus strand of NC_141228.1, from coordinate 587,724 downwards.
CACCAGTGATGCAAATTCCATTGTCACAGTGGCTAGAGTATAGCTACCTTAATGGTCTACAAACACAATAACTGCAGGAGTATACTTGAAGAACTTTTGGCAGTGGATTACGACAGTGTACACTCGAGTAACACAGGATATGAGTGGTCCCCAGATGAGTGGAATGAAGCTGAACGATCCGCGGGCACGGATATAATGGTCTCATTTGCGCCTATAGTGCGTTGTTGTATTCTACTTGATAATTCTATGTGCAGTTTTGGATTTGTGAAAGGTTGAATGATTTACCTGTGAAATTGTACCCCGTCCCCAACACCCCCACCGCCAAAAAACACCGACCCACCTCAACCACCATCCCCCCATAGCCCCTAAAATCTAGAGCAGGAATAAACAAAGTCACAGCTGCTGTTTAATATGTCGATTTCTTTTAGCTGGCTGTGTGTATGGGAACACCCATCCTCACTCCATCATGGATATACAAAGCTTGGGAAAGAAGAAATGATGAGTAAGTCCACAATGGTTACTTTTTCACTTTTTTCATCTTTAACCTAGTAATATGTTTTGGATCATGAAGCATATATTTTATAGGAGCATGCCTGTACATTTTCTCATTCATCCAGGTCATTTCATTCTTATAGCATTGAATCGATCGCACGGAGCGATCTGGTTGTCTTAGAAGACAGCCTGTCATCCGAGCAGGTTTCATCTATTCAACAATAACAAGCCTTGGTAAAGACTACACCAGCCTGAGTTGGTGTGGAAAGTTCAACTATTTACGCTCCAAGTTGGAGGCACGCCTTTAGCTACTCATAGGCTCTGAAGTTAACCATCAAATACAGGAGCCCCTCTGTAACCCTAACTGAGATACTCCTAACTGAGGGCGGCGTGGCTCAGTGGTAGAGTGGTCATGTCCAAATCCAGTGGTTGTGGGTTCGATCCTCGGTCGTTGTGACCTTGTCGACGTATCCTTGAGCAAGATACTAAACTCCCAGTTGCTCCTGATGCTGCATCATCAGTTGGTAAATGAGGTAACAGTGTGAAGCGCTTTAAAGTACTGGAGGTAGAAAAGCGCGATACAAGTGACAGCTCATTTTCCATCCTGGCTCAGTGGCAACCTGGTTGATCGTGTCCGTATTTTGTCTCAAACGTTAAAGCCACACATTTTAAGTACACAGGCCTGTAACCTAGACTTGTACTTTCCAAGCCTTTGTATTATTGTAAGGACTAACCAGTGCTGCATCTGCCATCATGATTGTTGAAAAAGCACTCCTGGTGCGTCTGTGATATTACAACCTCTCCACTCATGATGCCCTTTTTACAAAAGTGAAATGTGAATTCACTTAAACAGAATATTGACTGATAAAATGCCACTGCTACGGTCCTGTCAGCTTGGCTGGTAAACAAGTGCATGCGGGGATCTGTAACGTGATGTCCGGAGTCCATAGTATGGGTGTGTGATTGGTCCAAAAATTATGCGATGATATGATTGACTGATGAATAAACAAATGGCAGAATGATGATGAATTTCAAGCCCTCGGATAGGCCCTTTGTCATAAAGTTATATGCCCTGTTGAGCGGACTTCTTCGTCAACTTTTTCAGTAGCGAAGTGACTGACTGAAGTTCATCAAGTGGCAGAATAATTATTATTAATTAACTATTAAGACTTTTAAGACACTATAATTACGCCCACGGCGCTGCACAAAATGGCCTGCGGGTTCGTCTACTCATGCCAAGACTGTAGTGAATGACAGAAAAATCAACGAATTGGTATTTTTAATTATTTTTATTATTATTTATTATTTTTATAAATTCTGATAGGCTCTTGAGTATCGTAGGCCCCTAGGCTCAAGCCCAAGTAAGCCCCTTGGTAAAGGCAGCCCTGCAAGCCACAACCAAGAATGTTGTCATTCTTTTGGATTGCAAAACAACAGTTGTTAAGATGCCTTGCAGAGAGGCCACATTCCGTCAACAAGAGTCTTTGGGTAGGAAGTCCCTCCTCAATATTCCATTCAGTTGTAAAAAGGTAATGGAGCTGCCTCAGGCATCCTAGAGACCTTTTATTTGTCCGAAGCAAAAATCACTGAGTCTTTTTGGAATGGAGGAAAGGATGGTGGGTTGTGAGCCAGCTCCACTGTTTAAAGATCATCTTTCAAACTTCACATAGATGGCCTCTCTCATTCCTCTTTCAAACCATCTGTCTTTGTCAAGAATATTTCCGGTGTCGGGCGGAATCTGCATACCTCAAAAATCATCACTTTTTAAGAAACCCTAAAAATGTTATTTGTACATACACCAGGGGTGTCGAACTCCGGTCCTCGACGGCCGCTGTCCTGCCTGTTTTTCATCTCTTCCTACTGCAACACACCTGTTTCAAATGATAAGCTCATCAGCAAGTTCTGCAGGAGCCCGATCGTTTAAATGAGGTGTGTTGGACGAGGGAACCTCTAAGACATGCAGGAGGGCGGCCCCCGAGGACTGGAGTTTGACACCCCCGACATATACTATTAACATTGCATCATCAGAGAGCAAGCCATTTTCAACACTTAAGATTGATCAACAATTCATAAAAAATAACACCCACACATGTGGACTGACCAATATTATATACTTGTGAAAAATCATGAAATGTACCAAAATGTGACAGGTTTGTGCCCGACGCCAGCAATATGTACAGTTTTGTCCTCCTGAGTTCCTCAGACAGACTGGATACATCCAGAATGGCACATAATATAGATGCAACAATATTGTCATTCCGTATCAATCAGGTCTGTCTGAGAAACTCAGAAAGATTTTCAACCAGCACAACATTCCGGTATACTTAAAGCCTGGTAACACCCTTAGTCAAAGGCTGTTACACCCCAATGACTGGACTCCCCATACTCAGAAATGCAGGCTGGTGTATGGAGTCAAGTGCAGTGATGAGTGTACTGCTACTTTGGGAAAACCAAGCAACCCCTGAGCAGGCGCAAGGTGCAATACAGACGGTCTACCTGTTCAGGTTGAGACTCAGCTGTCTACTTGCACCTCAAAGAGAAGGGTACACTCCTTTAACCCATTAAGCTCGGGAGGGCATAACCGCGTTCCTACCACTAGAGACGCTGGTGCGTCTTTGTACCTTTCAAACTGAGAGACCGATACGTCACTGTCCTTTTTTAATCCAATTCTCCGTCTCTTGGCCAACTTAATGCATCAGAATATACACGTGATGGTGTTGCGAGACCACGGAGGATGTCGTGGAATTTTTTTCGAGCTGTAGTTAGGCCAATGGCAGACGCCGTCGATCGCCGGGAGCTCCGATTAAAGTAACGGCAGTGATATAGACGACGTGCACAACCAGTGGAACCAGTCGAATGTGATATGATATGGTTTGTAGACAATTACGATATTGACATCTTTGTAACAGAATAGAGGATGGTAATTACCACTCGATTTTTTTTTCATTAAAATATTGCTTCTCTTACACTGACACGTTATTTTTACATCTTTGATTGAAATAGTAAATAATGATAAATTCTGCCTGTGTGAAAGCCACATTTTTAAGATCTTTAATTCTTTTGGAATTATGTTTCTGTCTGCTACAGGGGATTGGATAAAAAAAAAAATTGTAAGTGTTGAATTTCTGGGAAAACTTCAGGTTTTCAACGGTAATTCCAAAGGCGACCTTAGGTTTTGGGGAGCTGTTGAGAAAGGCGCTTTAGGCCTTAATTGGTGAATGACAAAACTGTACTTGACTGGAAAGACAGATGGTTTGAAATAGGAGTGAGAGAGATAATCTACGTAAAGGTGGAAAGACCATCTCTAAACATTAACCCTTTAACCCGAACCCACCTTTCCCCGACATACGTCCTTTTCGTCCATTCCAAAGAAAATCAAGTCATTTTGCCTGCCTTTTGGCTGTTTGAGGTAGTACCACTTCCTTTTTGCAACCGAATGGAATATTAATGGGGGGGGGGGGGGGGTTTCCACCCAACAGCTCTTGTTAATGAATGGAGGTCTGTCTGCAATGCATCTTAACACCTGTTGCTGATGCCGTTTGTTGTTGGGGTGTGCCTCCAATTTGGAGCATAAATAATTTAGTTTACCGCACCAACTTAGGCTGGTACAGTCTAATGCTGGGAGATATCATTATCGTATCATCATTGATATATGAATATTGAAATTAGGACTTGCCACGCTCAGTCCAACCAACCACATTCCTCCTTTCAAGTTTGGCATTGAAACGACCGCACACATGCGTGAGAAATCCACTTCCGTGTTCGCGACCGTTGCGAGCTTCATGTACTATGAAAAAACTGCAGTGTTGTTGTGTTGTAATTTGGCGACCAAGCCTCACTTTGCATTTTTGCTCTTGTTACATTTTGTGGTCCAGCCGCCACTTGTATGAATTGAGCAGTCAATGGTTAGCCAAAGCTCGTGGTATGAGGCTGATGCCCATTCGAGTCTTGACACCAGGCGTGTGCACGTCCGTGGGCGTGTGCCTTTCGCATTTTTTTTCTTGCGTCACAACATACTGTTTATGCTTGCGTTGTTTCGGTTTGGGCTGCACGGTATTGGAAAAACATGCGGTATGGTTGCCGCATATAGTGATACCGATACTATTGCGATATTTAGCATATTCCTCAAGAAATGGCATTTTTATTATCGAATAAATCACGCTTTGGAAGCGGAGGGGAGCCCTGCGAGCCAATCAGCAACCCGACCCAAAGGGCTGACTAATGGATGCGCTCCTTGGACCAGGTGTCTCCGCCTATCCGTTCAGCGATTGACCTCTTTTACGTCCGCTGCATTGACATACAATAAACAATGACCACTGTTAAATAAAGCAGTTAGAATACAGCTCTCGACTCGCTCACTTCTTAGCCAGCTAATGAGCTTTAAATAAACCTCTGCTGTTAGCATCTCTCCTGCGGTGTCATGCACGGATGCTTATTTTTATTATTTTTTTCAAATTCTTTAAAACGACGGGGTTGGAGGACGATCATTTTTATGAATAAGGACAGAGGGATGAGGCCAGAAGGGTACCAGGTCGCGGACGGAGGCCGGCCAGGCAAAAAAGCGTCAAGTGCCCAGCTCAGAATATCGCAATGTCGATATTTTTTCGATATATTGTGAAGCCATAGTTTCTGTGATTTACGTCTTTTGATATGAAGCAGAGGTGCATCAGCACATTTTTCATTAAAATAAAAAAATATACGGCCGGGGGGGGGCGTTGGGTCGACTTGTACTCCAGTGCGACTTATATGTTTTTTTCTACTTCATTATATATTTTATGGCTGGTGTGACTTGTACTTTGGAGCGACGTATGGTTCGGAAAATACGGTACTTGCTTTTAACTTTGGGGCACTGGCGAATCAGCTGAATACGTAAATGTTGGAATGGTTTGAATCTGTCAAAATAAAAAAATAAGTAAAAAGAAGTTGGAAATAGAGAGGAATCACCCGCCGCCTCCCCCAAAATATTATATTTTCAGTTTTAAAATTTTAACACATTTCTTGGTAGGGATTAGCTGAACATTTTAAAGTTTCATTTGTTACATTTTGTCAGTGTGACATGTTTTCCAAAGTTGGTATTTCGTACATATTTTAGTAAAGTTATGAGTACTGTGTTTTATGTTTCAAGTTTAAAACTTCAGTCTACTATTTAGGAGAATTTCGTTTTTGCTAGTAACGTTGTCCTTTTCCTTTTCCATAAAATCAGGTCATTCCATGCAGGAGAGGAAGATTTTCGAACAGAATTCAAAGTTCCTCCATTCCAAGACTGCATCCTCAGTTTTTGGGGTTTTTCCGATGAAGAGAGAACAAACATGGAAGAGAGGACTGTGAAACATGGTCAGTTTGTGGTAAAAGTTTTTACTTTAGTTGATGAAAAGCAATTATATTGACAATTCCATTGTCAAATGCTTATGTTTTGGAGCCTATTTGAGCTCACATCAAAAACTGAAACTGCATATGGAAAGATCATTTTGGTTGTCTTTTAGCTGTGTAAGAATAATAAAATTAAATCAGACAGTATAAACTGAAATAGGTAACTTGCGAACGGAAATGTTTGTCAATTGAAGAAATGTTTCCGATTGAAATGAAAATAGAATTAATTTATTTCATCACCTGAATGAATGAAGACATACTCTGTTGTAGAAATATGCACCCTTGCGAATCACTGCCCTGCCTTAGCCTTTTTCATCTAGTTTTATTACCTCGCTTATGCTATCACCAGCGATCTTTTTCATTCATACACAAAATCTTCGCAATCCAGTGGTTCCTCGTTTATCGTGGTGGTTACGTTCTAGGGAGAGACCGATTATCGGCCGGGTCGATTATCGGGGCCGATATTTGGCATTTTGACGATTATCGGCATCTGCCTTTTTTTCATTTTAAGGCAGATAAATTAAAAACTGCTTTATTCGTGCTTGCTGCAGCGTGCTTCTCTCTCGCTCTCTGTTTGCGAGAGGCCCTGCCTGCATAAGGCAGATTGCCTGCCCAAAGCACCATCTGATTGGTTCCTTGTGCAATACGTAACAGCCAATCAGCATAAAGCTGCGTGTGCTCCCTGCTTGCTCGCTCTCTGTGTCTCCTGGACGAGCCATGCACATACAGTACACGACGGGAGTTGGCGAGTTAGTAGTTCAAGGTAATGCAATAGACTTCGCCGAAATTTTAGTAAATGTCAGTCTACTATCTACTAATGTTTCTCACTTGTAACATTACTATGAGCCCTTGTATGTCATACAAACACAAGGGGCAGTTCTGCTCGCTACAGTAAGCTGCCTTGCGGCTCAAGCTAACCACTCCCCCAATGTCACAACAGTTAATTTGCTTTGTGAACGACATGGCTCCTAAGTAAAGTAGCTTATAATATAGGGGAAATATAGGGAAATGGTGATAAAAGTAAGACGTGAGTACCAGTGTGTGCGTGTCTGTGTAAGCCATGTCATGAAAAGCTAAACTCAACTTTATTTATAGAGCACTTTAAAACAACCACCTCTCCAAGTGCTGCACATGGTGCAAAAATTGACGGCAAAGTACTGCATTTGAAAGTCCGGTATTGGAAACATGCTTATCTTTCTGGCTATTAGCTGCGTTGAAGATTCACTTTTGTGTTTTTGAACTTTAAAACAAAGATGTATGAAAGATAAACATTCCACTTATAGTGTATTTTTAGAAAACTATTTACTGTAAGGAGATGTTTGTTTTCATTTAACGATAAGACATGCAGCTGAGCCTGGGAGATCCCTGCACTTTTTTGTGAGATTTAAAACAAAATTGTTTATTTTTTTTAAGATCTGGAAAAGCTCTAACATTTAGTAAATCACTCAAGTTGTTTAATAAACATGGGCTCAAAGGCATTTAAACGAAGTCAAGTGTTGGAGATTTTATTTTTCATAAATGTGACACCATTTTACCCCTTTTTTCTACAAATAAATATCGGCTTCAAATATCGGTTATTGGCCGCCTTGACAGTAATAATCGGTATCGGCCCTGAAAAAAGCATATCGGTCTATCCCTACTACGTTCCAAAAATAACAGGTGAAATCCGTGAAGTAGGAAACTTTTTTTTGTAACTATACTGTGTGTTTTAAGGCTGTAAACTTCACCATTAACATTTCTCTCTTGTTTATTAAGAAAAAGAAGTTACACATTATTAGGGCCCGAGCAGCGACTGCTGCAGCAAAAGCTGCAAGGACCTTATTTTTTCTGTAGAAATAATAGTAATTATTATTATTATCATTATTATTATTATTATTTGTTATTTTTCTGACCAAATAATCGCATTTTCGAACCCCTAAACATGCACGAAAACTCAAAAAACTTTGCTGTCTCATTAGGCCTGGCGAAAAATTTGATATTTTAAAGTCGCCATAAATGACGCAAAAGAAATGGTTCTGCTGCGCCACCAGGAGTAGCAAAACAAAATAGAATTCCAGCCTGTTTGACCTAGGCCTACGAAGATTGGCAGGCACGTGTAGCACGAGAGGTACAAAAATGTCCAATACAGCCATAGTCTAAGGTGTACAGGAAATGAGCTATGAATTTTTGAATGGCCAATTTTGGACCATTTTTGTACGTTTACAGGGTGCATACTTTTGAACCCATGTCCAGGAGGATTTTTCCAATTGACTTCAAACTTCGGATATATCATCTTAAGACCTAGGGCAAACACTGGGAATTTTTTTTTGAGTTTTCGATAAACTATATGACGGGGGAGGGGCATCAAATTAGGCGTACATTTTTTCCTTCGCCATACAGGAGAAAAACCTTAATAACTCCCCTGCACATGCTCAAAAAAATCCCAAACTGCACCTGTACGTAAAGAGTCGCAACCTGAAGACATCTATAAAATGATATTCCAATATACATATAGCGGCTCCTAGTGGCGCCAAAAATTGTTTGCATTTCTATTTACTGCACGGAGCCCGTTGAACGAATCCGACTGAAAATTTGTCAGAAAGGCCTCAAGACATTGATCTTGCTCTGCGCCGAATATTGTTACTTTTCAGCGAAGGGCGTGGCCTTGACGGTGCCGCAAAATCCAATTATTCAACGTGACAATGAAAACAGTTTTAACTTGACCCAGATCATCCAAATTTCTCGAAATGTTTCATATTTGATGATAGCCAAAAGCTGAAAACATCTACGAACTTATTTTTCATCATAGTGGTAGCGCCACCTAATGGCTGAAGGAAATACATATTTTTCTCCACGTCGACCTCAGAATTGCTCGGAAGACTCTGTAGACCTTCTTGATGTTAAAATACGATATTTGTTAGGATTTTTCGTTAAAAGCTGTCGCCATGGCAACGGGCTGTTTGCGGATAAAACTACGCTGATTTTGACGGTCTAAACATGCATGAAATCTCACAAAACTTTGCACACACTTCAGGCGTGTTGAAAGCATCTGTTTTTTTGTTTTACGTTGCAATTGTTTAAAAAATGGCGCGCTAGCGCCCCCTAAAATTTGTTTTAAAAATCAGCCCCGGTTGTATGTTTCACCTATATCTACGAAAAGTTTGTGGTCTATGTAACAGGTCAAGACCTACAAAAAGTCTCTTGGAGCCATGTGCTAAACCTAACAGGAAGTCTGCCATTTTGAATTTACTTTACAATTCGGCATCACATTGATTTTGAAAGCAGCTGTAATGTGATCCACATGTTAAAATCTTGTCAAAATTTCACACATTCGATGAGAGTCTACACCTGAAGACATCTGCGAACTAACTTTTCATCGTAGTGGAAGCGCCACCTACTGGCTAAATAAATGTTTCATTCTTTTGTTTTTCTCGTGGTAGGTTAGCCAGAGCTCCCTCATATTTGTTCGAAAGAGTGTTTAGGGCTTCATGATGTTAAAACACCAAGTTTGAGATTTTTTGCAAAAAGCTGTTGCCATGGTAACGCCCAGTTTGCCAGTAAAACAATGCTGATACACTGTAAAAAAAACAGCATACAAAATAGCACTATAAAAAAATCTGCAATGTAGGGAGTCGCTTAAGGTGAACCGCAGTATAGCAAGGGACCACTATAAGCAATTTTATACATACCATTTTATATTTTCAGTTATTCTACAAAAAAAATTATACAACAGGCTAGTGGTGAAACAAATAGACGTAATAGACATATTGAGCACCACTCGCACTCAAACCCGTACAGGCGCCAACACCCCGCCCCAACCTCCCCATCCCGCTGACGGTGAATCGTTACAGGGCTGTGGCAGAATGAAGGTTGCGGACCACTGGTCTAAGCCATATAAATTGTCATATCGCCCAGCTCTAATACACACCAACAAGAGCTGTTTGCCATGCCGTGGCAGAAGTTATTGTAATGGGCAGTTTTCACCTCTCATTTGAGCCACTACCCTCTTCTTGGACCAGCTAGCTAGCTTTTCACCGCCAACGTCCAATTATTAGTGAACCGAGGTTCCTTTCTAAAATGTTAAATGAATCTACCTTTGGAAGTTAGTCAAACAGACAATTATTTCCGAACTGCAGCGGTGTAACTTAAGCTAACTAACTACATGAGCATTTACAAAATTACGCTTTGTAAATTATATGGACTGTTTTTGTAAATGTGGTATAATGTTGTTGTTTGTTCTCTGGGTGTAGGTGGCAAACATCTGGATGTTGTGAATGAAAGATGTACACACATGGTGGTGGAGGAGAATTCAATGAAGGAGCTGCCATATTGTTCCTCGAAGAAAGTCTTTGTGGTCAAACAAGAGGTAGACCTCTCGTATTTTGGTGATTTGGGACTGGGGCAGGGGTGGATAGTATCTGGTCATGCTTCAAAAAATAAAATATAGCTTAAAAATAATATAAAAATCATCTGTAGATATTTTCCTCAGAAATCTAAAGCCAGTTAATGGCCCCATCATGATGGTTTGGGATGCCAGCCATCATTATTGCAGCAATCTTGCGCAGTTTATCAATCACGGTCCCGAATTATCATGAAGCTGATGCAGCGCTTTACTGTGCATTTTCCGGCCAGCCACAATGCAGGTAAACAAGGGAGGTGGCAGCACTGCGCCTGTCCATATCCTGCTCGAATTTTCTTTTACTCGTGAATAAGGCCCCAAGATACTTTCTCCTTTCGCTCATGGCAAGTTGTCATCCCTTACCCGGAGAGAGGCACTCCACCCGTTTCTGACTGAGGACCATGGCCTCAAATTTGGTGGTGCTGATTTTCATTCCAACCATATCATACTCGGCTGCAAACCACTCCAGCAAAAGTTGAAGATCGTGGCTTGGTTGAGTCAACTGAAAGTTTGAAGTATCAAAGACATGACCACACAAAGTGTCCTGGTGCTAAGTGCATGTATGGACACCCTAATTTCTGAACATAGTGTTTGTTGTGGACAATCACAAGCACAAATGTCCGATAACAGAACGTCGCTCTGCTTTTGGCCCCATAGGGGCGCCCCTGAGGGAAAACAGTACCGTATTTTCACGACTATAAGGCGCACTTAAAAGTCAAAAAATTTCTCCAAAATGGACGGTGCGGCTTATGTGTGCACCGAGTTCCAATATCTGTGACTGTTATGTGACTTTGTTGAGCGTTGTGTTTGACTGACTGGGAGCATTTGCTGCCAACACACTGGTTATATAGAGAAAAGGCGGACATGAGTGAGGACACCATGCGAACATGAAAGGAAGAAATGTGGGCGTGACACAGGACGCTAAAGGCACGCCCCGGTAGGTAGATAGTGCCGGTATATGCATCCATTGTGCATAAGAACATTGAAAATGGCACGCACGAAGAGACACGCCATCTATACATCCTGTTAAAGTGTGGGTCTTGTTAATAAAAAAACACATCCAGCTTCTTTGCTTTGGCCCAACTTGGTCAGCATTTATTCGAACATGCAGTTTATCAGCGTCAGCGTTACACATTCGGCTTCCACTCTCTCAACAGTGCATCATTGCCCCCTATTGGCTAACTGATAACAACAACAACATCACATTGTTACACATCCCCGCAAGGACCACAGTGGCGCAGCACCTTCCGGCGGATTACAAGGAAAAGCTGGCCATCTTCTGCTCCTACTGTAGTAAAAAGATTGCCCACAAACGCATCCGGGCCAACCACATCACCAACATGGACGAGGTGCCACTCATTTTCGACATCCCGATGAACCACACTGTGGAGAAGAAGGAAGGGGACGAGCACGGTAGCGATACGCACAACGGGTCATGAGAAGTTGGCTTTTACTGTTGTGCTTGGTTGCCATGGTAATGGACAGAAACTGCCACCTATGGTGATTTTTAAGCAGAAGACGCTGTCTATAAAATCGTTTCCGGCCATAGTCATCATCAAGGCCAATCAAAAGGGCTGGTTGAACGAGGAGAAAATGAGAGAGTGGCTCACAGCGGGTGGTTTTCCTCAAATACTGTATTTATTTCTACCGCATACCTAATCGCTTCACTGTATAAATGCCCCGACACGCTGGACCACATTTACTTCCGCAAACACAACGTCGGGAGTGACGTCGTCTCTCATGCAGGTCACTTTTGTGACGCATGTGTTCATACAGCAGGCAAGACTGAGGTTGCATTTAAAATGTAATATGAAATATGAACGCTTACACAAAAAATTGGATTTAAAAAAAAATCAGAATTGAGCATTAAGACCTGCGGTGTAAACCTAGCCAAAGAGACCAGATGTTTTTTTCCACACGTCACCATTGGTGTTAATCTGTGACTTCATGCACGCCCATCTCACAGCCGCTGTGAAAAACCAAGTGAAGCAAATGAACTCTGAGCTTGCCATTGTTCCGGGAAGCTTAACATCGGCGTAAATAGGGCGTTCAAAGATGGTGTGGGAGCGATGGATGACCGACGGCGAACACAGCTTCACAAAGACTGGGAGGCAGCACTGGGAAAGTTACGCTACAATTTTTGAATGGATTGACGATACTTGGGCTAAAGTGTCTGCTTGCACTGTTGTGCGAGCTTTTGCAAAAGCCGGCATTGTTTCTGAGGAGCCGCACGGCAACGAGACTGACTTGGACAATGACGAACGAGAACCTGGCGTGTGTAATGGAGAGCTTGCCCAGCTGTTTGTTTTGGACACCGAAGATGAGGACTTTGATGGATTTGTGGATGACAGTTAATCACTGACAATTACGTGAGTACATTGTTAAATGTTTCAATAAAAAACAACCAAACTCAGTTTTGCTCCCGCTGCTTTTTTAAAAAACATACGTTAGCATGCTTGCTAGCATATGTTTTAGCGTGCATGC